>NC_068385.1:10974691-11574691 GCF_023724105.1 Carassius gibelio
TTTGGCTAAATACCTCAAGCATGTGACGGAAATGTTATGCTCCTTATATATTGTGATGCCGTGTCTCGACGAGACCAAACCAATAAAACCCATTACCAATTACGTTTTTTTGCATCCAGTGGGGACATAATCACTGGTGTATCGCGCTGTGTAGACACAAAATCATGTAAAATAAGCACTCTACACTGCTTAAAACTCACGTTTAAAACAAGTGGCAAATTCTTTAAATATAAAAAAGGTTTTTGCTTGCTGTGAGTCGGAAGTGCCAGACTGTCCCTGCAAAGTTGGAACTGCCCCACTATATACAAACAGCCTTTGCGCACAGACAGATTGAAGGGCGACTGCAGTTTCGGGCATTTTTAAACCGGGTGTTTTAGGAAGGCATGGCAGAGTCTTAACTTTAATAAAGAATATCTCTTTGGATTTGAGACTTTAGTCTTTGCAACTTTACAGATCTTCTTTATGAACCAAGAGCTTGTAACACTTAAAAGAGAAAGGAAAAACTGAAATCGCATATATTGACCCCTTTAAACTTAAGTGTTCTGCCAGTGTTCAGTGCCATGTTTATAACGATTACTACAACATTTATGATTATTATGATACATTATGATGTATGGGGTTAAATTAGACAAATTACATTATCAAGTGTTTTTAAATGGATCAAGACTTTATTTAATTAGGATTATAAGGAATATTGAGAAGCCATTCTTCTAGCAGACCATAAAATAAGCTAAAATTTGCATAGGCACTTTCCACTAAAGCAGAGAACCAGGAGATTGGACTCGTAATTGGGCCAACCATTCACCCTACATTGCAAGTCCTGAGTAGTAGTCAAAAAAAAAAAAAAAAGTATTTTTCCCTCCCTGCTTACCACTGTTATATCTCAAATGTATCGTTTAAGATGCAGACCATCTATAACACAACTTATAAAGTGTTGCCTTCAGAGTTTGGCCATGCACTGTTAACCTGGACTGTTCTATTTGAAGATTGTGTCTTTTTCTCTCCCATTACGTCTAAAAAAAACTTTTTCCTATGATAATAGCATCCTCTGGTGAAATCCCCCAGCAGCAAACACACAACACGACATAAACACCGTTATTGCACACTACTTGTGCTTTGTTGTACATGAAGGCCAAACAGCCTGTTTTCCTTTTATCCCTTTCTTCTTTCTTTGTCACCCCACCTTTGCACTTTCTTAATTTATTCCTAACGGGCTGCTGTGAATTGTAGTTTTAAGTGGTATTGTTCCTGTTCTCAAGGTCTACTTTTTGATGAATGTTTGTGAGTAAGGCCAGCTAGTATTCATTCCTGTTAATTCATGCATAACCATGAGTAGCGATAGTCATGGCGATTCGTGCTCTAAATTTCATATTTGAGCAAAAAAAAAAAAAACCTTGGACTGACTGTCCTTCTATATCATCATTTGCTGGTTCGTATGAATGCGTGCCTTTACCTTTGTGAGGAATAGTGACATAATGAGTGGCATGTATTTTATTTTATTTTTTAAATTTTAAGCCTCAGGGCAAGTCCAGGCTTGGGATGGAGGCGGGTGCATGGTGCAAGTCTGTGCCTGTGCAAGTTTGTGCCTGTGGCTATTTTAAGAATGGTCTTAAAATATGGTTACGTTTTTATTTTATCATGTGTGATAATGACCAAACGTTAGTCAATATTGTGAATATTTAGGTGCTGTGTATTCGGTTAAAATCCAATACTGGTACTAGTAATTATGCTTAAGTGTGTTTTACATTCCAATTTTTAATTAATGAATGAACATTAATTTATAAAAAAAAAAAAAATGAAATAACAGCAACAACAATAAAAACATTTATAATAAACTGCATTATATTAGAACATTTATGGCTTCTTGTTCACTTTGCATCCCTAACCTTTCTGCACTATAGTGCGTCATTATATTGTTGTTATTTTTAGGTTCTTGTGTGACATCTCATGATGAAGCCAAACCGATAAAAGGGGTTGTCAGCTGCACTTACCAAAATATGAGCATCCTGAAAAGTGTTATAAATCCATTGAAGTGATAACAACTGAGAAGAGAGTGGCAGAGAAGTTTCTTCAGGAGGATTATCTCAGACGCCTTGGAGAGAGATGCACTTTGCTATTATCCAGACTGCGAAAGGGCTCTTGGCAGGCCTCAGAGTGGCAGATAAAGGCAGACGTGTGTGGTAATGAAGATGCCGGTTTGCCTGGTTGGTTCCCTGGAGTTTGTCCTGTGCAGGAGTTACGTTTTGCATTGTGCGGAGGCCTTCTGCCCTGATTAAGACCTCAAACGGTGATTTGGCTGAGGGGAGCGATGAAGATTATCTTGTAGGCTTGCACTGGTCTAGCCCTGTTTGCTGTTACAAGGCTGAGAAGTACAGAAAGTATACAAAGTGCACTCATTCTATCAACTGAAGTTAATGTATACACCTTCCGTTCCAAACGTTGACCTTAACTCTGAAGGATATTGTGAGAATTCAGCTAATGGCTTCTTTTCCACTTGCCTTCTTTTAATGGTGAATTTTGTGGGGGGTGGGTGTGGTGGGGGTTCTGTTAAAAAACTTTATCCCATCCCAGTTTAATGAGCAAACCTGTAAGTAATCCTGAAAGTAATCCGTTCATATGCCAACATACTGAGTTTAAACATCTATTTCAAATTAAAGCCAATTTTTGCATCAGACTAAAAACATAAAAATGTATTAAACTTTGTGTCCTATAACTGCAACTTTATTTCTGACATTTTTTTTTAAGTTTAACTGTGCCTCTCACAATGCAACTTTAAATGTCACAATACATTTATTTCTCACAGTTGTGACTTTATATCACATAGTGCGTCTGCTTCTTAAAACTGTGACTATTTCATGTATTTATTTTTTATCAATTAATTTACTTAATTTTATGTATTCATTTACTTTTTTATTTTATTTAAAGTTCCCTTTTTAATTTTTAATTTTTTACTCTAGTTAGTCTCCTCTAGTGGCTTTTTATTTTTTATTATTTTTATTTTATTTATTATTTACTGTAAGGTGAATCCAGCTTCTATAGTTTTCCACTATAGTGGCATTTCTTATTTTTATTTGTAGTAATTAATATTTAATTTTATTTTTCACTCCAAGGCGTTCACTCTAGTGGCATTTGTAAAAATACATTATTTAGTTTAATTTGAATTACAATTTTCTTTTTTTAATTTTTTACTCACATTTATTTATTTATTTTTAACCCATATGCTGGGTTCATCCTGTTGGGTCATTTTATTGTTTTTAACCTAGGTGCTGGGTAGTTTTTCTGTAACTTAACTTCTGGGTCATTTTTACTGTCAATATAAATTATGAACCTTCTCACATACCTACCCAGCTCTGGATCAGTGTTGGGTAATTAAACTACGTTTATTTGGTCAGCAGCCATTTTGTTCTGTCCTGAGAGGAAACTTACTAAATTAAATTAAGGTTGGTATTACCTCGTATTCATGTCAAATTATTACTGTACAAATAGGAAAACATCTGTAGTCTCACATTTTTCTTTTATGTGTAAATGTAAGACGCAGCTAATGTCTGGTTGTAATGCTATCCTTTATGGAAGTTACACCTTTTGCCAAACGAATGCACGACCAGGGTTGAAACATGAAGCGGCATCGCTGTTATATGTAACAAGATTTCCGTGTGCTTCAGGAGGAAATATCCCTAGATCAGCTTCCGCCAGATGTGACGATCATCTGTTCAGCCAAGGTTAGCTGTCTTTTGCGTCCTGAGTTCACCCATACAATGCATTATCTCACCAGATCCCCTTCCACTGCTGCCCACCATGGACTTCATTGAGTTTTTTGCCGATATATCGCTCCCTAAATCTGCAGCTCCTGCCAGTAACAGCTCATCACGGGCCTGCCTGGCTGTGTGTAGTGCCCCGATTGCTGCTGGAGACTCTCACCCATTCTGACTTGTCTGCTTGGGCCTCAAGCACGCAGAAGAGGCTTTTTGGAGAACCTAAAGAATTACAGCCATTGTCTTATGCTGCCTAAAAACTCCTGCAGTGCCATATTCAAGTTGCCATGACTTGCGTCATGGGGGACAAGGTGATGACGACATCTGATGATGGTGCAACATCCCTCAATTGGGCTGACCAGTTCTGATAATGACATGGCCCTTCTTGGGGTCTCAGAGGATGAGGAGGCCTTTCTGCCTACTGTCGTTCCCCAGGCTAACGCCCCCATGGCCTTACTCTAGTTTGTTCTAGAGCAGCTGCTCGCCTCAACATTGAGTGGCTGGCTCCACAGAGCACCATCAACCAGGAAAGGGAAATTTATGGCGGGAAACTTCTGGGTCCAACTCCTGAAGAAACAACTCTATCCCATCCTTCCAGCATGCGCGAAGCACATGAAACGCAACTGGAGGGTCTTGAGGTGAAAGATATGGCAGCTCTCGGCATGGGTGATCCCCCAGCTATTGAGCCATCAATTACCAGGCACCTTCACTCTGTCCATGGCTGGCTGCTCACTTTCCCGAAGCTGGTCTTGCATAACAAATTGGACCGTTTTTCTGTGTCAGTTCACAAGTCCTCGGCCTTGGCTGTCAGGGCCCTTAATGTTTCCTCCCTTCGCTCTGCTTACCAGGCAGATATTTTGGACGATTTAGGGCAACAGATGGATAAGGGATCCCCCTCACCAACTTTGTGAAAGGAGATCCTCACAGTTAACGACCTCGTCCTCCGTAATGCTTGGCAGGCTGTCTAAGCCTTTGGGTACTCCATGGTGGTTTCTGTGGTGGGAGCAGGAAGATCTCTCCACTCGGTGTTTCAGATAACCAGGTTTATGACAGTAACCTATTGTTTTCTTTCCACAAATTCCCATTGGCTGCTCTTACTGCTCCTGTCACGTCTCACATATTTCACCAGTCCAGAAAAGGTTTTTTTTTTTTTTTTCTTTTTTTTTTTTTAACCCAGCAATTGTTTTAGAGTTAAGTGGAAACTGGCTTCCAAAAATGTGTGCCACTAGTGGCCTAGAAAATGATGCATATAGTATCATGTGGGTGTTTTGTAAGTGGTTGTTCGTTCGATCCTCGCTAGCGTTCGATCCTCGCTGGCTGTGCTGATTTAATCTAGCGGGTGTAGTGTCTCATGTCACAAGTTCAGTGATGCAGGTAGTGATGATTCTTTCCAGCCAATCCGTGATCAGCAGGGCTTACACGTCACATTTTGGTACCGGTATGGCTTACTTGGAACTTCTCTCAAAAGAGACAGAGAAAGCGGGTGGCAGTTAGATTTAACCAGTAGACTTTGTAGCCTTAGCAGGGCTTGAGATGTACATCAACGTGGCCTGCATAGGCAAAACACTCTGGTGTTAGAAAAAGTTAGGTATATTGTCCTGCCCTTTCAATTCGTTTTTAAACATTCAACAGACAGTTATGTGGTTGGCAGGTGCAAGGCAGATACTTTAAATAATTGTTGAGATAAAAGGAAACCAGGTTGTGTGTCCTTCGAAAAAGTGGTCGAGAATGAATTTGCAGATACAAATTACATTTTGACTCCTCTCCTGTTCTCCTCTGTAAGTGGATTAGGCTTTAGATAGTGTTATTTGTTTTCTATTGTCAGACGCCGGATTACTAAGACGTATTCCTTCATGCCAATAAATAATACATTTTGGCAGCAAAAGGGGCGAGTGTTGTCATTTCCCTGCGCAGCATCTATATCCGTCAGACAGGAGCTTTTTTACTCCGAATGTGGATCATACTTTTATATTCAGTCTGTAAATCCTTGTTCACGTGTCAATCCATGAAAACAAATAGAATTTTGGAGAGCCTCCTTCCCATCACGATGACCCTCGTGACAATAATTTAAAATAAATTATCAATTTAATCCATCCTTGCTGAAAAATGAAGATATATACTGTATATTGACCAGATAATAATTCAAGAACAGTCTTCAAGTAGATACTATGATGAAAAATGTTCATTGCATATATATTCATTCATACAGTTTGAGTTTTATTACAATTGTCCCTGACCTCACAGGCAAGATAAGTAACGTAATATAGTGCATTAAAAAAAAAAATAATCATAAATCTATATATATTTAATCACAATATGTTGTAAAAGTCTGTCTTCATTATCATATTTAGGATTATACAATTCAAACAAAAAGGCTTTGAGGACTTAACATATGTTCAGCAGCCTAAAGTCATTGCAGGACTATTAGCATGAATATATCACTGTAATATATGGATGAGCAGACTGCAGTGAGCAGTTTCAAGTGTGCCAATATAATGAATGAATATTTAATATCTGCTAAATGGTTACAGAATTATGTGACAGGACAGAGTGTGAGTTATGAGATGAGTCCAAGACTGATCATTTTTGTTCTGGTTCTCCAGCACTAGAATATGTGACTCAAATTGCAATTCAGTTAACTGAGCTAAATCGCAATGTCCTGAACAGAGATAAATAGACACAGGGAGCAGTTTATAAGATGGAGCCTAATAGAGCCATTATGATGAAACACCATATCTTGCTGTTTATTGTGACTGGAGAATGTTGACTGATCGTCTCAAAAATTAGTTTGTCAAGTGGTTTTGTTTCTTTTCACGAAGCAGATGGAGAGTTTGGGAAGTGAGATTGCAGATGCATAATAAATCATGAAAGGAACATAATACAAATGCAGAATGTCTCACGTCACCAGCACATCTATTCTCCTTCAAATTTGAATACGCATAGCCCAACTTTTGATAATCTCAAAAATTCCTTTGCTAATTCAACATTTTTCTTCATACTATATGGAGATATTGTGGATGCTGTGAGTTTAACAGTGCTTTTTTTCATGGACGTTGAATGAAAGGTATCCTTATACAAAATCAACAGTGCTTCTAAAAAGTAAGAAGCAAAGTAAACTAAGGTGCAGGGATCACTGGTCCTGGAATAATAGGGTTTCAAATGCATTCAAAATGCATTTTTAATTTTTTTTTTAAGTTTCGGGGTTGAAATTAATTTCTTATTACAATACATTTATTCAGTTTGATATTATTAGTTTCATTTAAACATTTCTTTAATAATGAAACTGTGACAACATCAAAATCTTGGAAAATAGCAATCGAAAAATATAACATAAAACATAACATAACAACATATAATATAACATTTTGGTATTTGTACATGAAGATAGCTGACTTTATATTTTATTAAGGGGGTTGCATTAGTTTATTATATTTGTAGGTCCTTAGAAAAAGTTTGCAAATCCCTGACATAGGATACCATTGACACTACACACTGGCATAGCATGGCAGAATCGCTTAACTTTAGAGGTGTTTTGTTTTCACCAAACACCTTCATTTCTCTCTTTTTGTTTTTTCTTGACTGTGTTTTACAGTGGTTACACCATCCATAAAAGCTCTTAACATCTATGGACTTCAATAAACAATGCTTCAAAACAGCTCTACAAGCTTCTCTACAGACATTTTGGTTATGTAACAGTCCCCTGCAACAGCAAATACAGTATAATTGCACATCAAAACTGCTCAGGCCTTAAGGAATAGTTCACCCAAAATATGGTTGAACATTTTTTTTAGCCGCAAATATTCCTTTAAGTTGTGTCCTGGTGGGGGATGAGTCGACTGTGAGTGTGCAGGGTAGTGACAAGCAAAGATGCCTCTGTTCAGATCAATGCAGCCGCATTAGTTTGTCTAGTCTTGAGTACTGAGAATTCTGTCTTTTATTTACTGTATATATAGAGAGTGTTCAAGCAAAAAAAGGAGAAAACTTGCTGGGCGATTTGGTTTGAGGTTTTGTTTCTTTTGCATATGTTTGATATACTGAAGATATCTGCATTGTCTTCCTGGAGTCATGTAATTCTGTAATTATTTATCTTGCTCCATGATGTGGTAGAGTGTTGTAGCTTTTTTTTCCTCGAAAGTCTTTCAAAGTATGGTTCTTGAGCTAATAAAGATGGTACAGTCACAAAAGAGCATGCCTGAAGTGAAATGAGTTTTCATTTTCTGTACTTTGTGGACAGTTGTCTAATCTCAGTGTGATAAATTGTTTGATCAGTGCAATTTTTCTGCACTCTTTCCCCCCATCGTTTGTTCAGACCACCTCCTACACTTGAAAGAAATGGGCTCATTTACTCGCTGTCAGTTAAACTGTCTCAAGCTGAGTGGGAGAAATCTGTCTCTGTTAACATGAACGTTGTGTCTTACTGAATGCACACTCAGATATCTTTACACCAGGTCAATGGGAGAGAATCTGACATATTATTTTAGATCTTAAAAGCAAAGGCAGATTTCAGAGGATCCCTCCAGTCACTCATGAGTTGATAGTGGGCCGGGGAAAAGACAGACAGCTGATGACTGAGTTGAAACGTAGAGTACTGCAATGAAAGAATCCTCTGCAGTGCTGTCAGACATTACTCTTATCTCTTCCATTTCCACTCCATCTGTCAGTGAATGTATGACGAAAGTTCATGATCCTCCTTTGGTCCCACCAAATCATATGTGGAAAAGAAAACATGGCATCAAAATGCACTTTCTATATAAATGTCAATCATCTTGTTGTGAAGAGTTCATAAGTAAATGCTATTCTAGTAAATGCTATCCTAAATCTCTATCCTTTGGTCTTTGATCCCTCTTCTGCTGTTTTCATTGACAGCCAAAGCTGGTTTTATATTTGCATGATGACTGCAAGTGCGATATACAGTAACAGGTAATATTGAGTAAAAAGTAAATAAATATTGAGTAACTTATAGATAGTATTTACAGTTACTTTTGCTCAGCCAAAAAATAAAATAAAAAATCTGCTGTTCTATGTCTTCTGTCATTGTATTTAAATGAATACATTAATTAAATAATTAATTCTCAACTTTACCTAGCAGAAGAATCTTCCAATTTGTTCACCTCTTATGAATTGCACAAACATGAAAACCACATGACCATGGAGTCCTGTTTGCCATTTTAGGTTTATTGCCCCAATTAACACTACCTGGGCAAATGTTGTCACCTAATTAATATTTATGAACCAAGCTGATTGTCGACCATCTTACATCATTTGCCACTGCATACTGTTTAATTTGGAAGTATGTCCATATGTTACACTGGTGTTAAATAGCATTTCATGATGTTTTCGCCATGGCTAGTGCCATATTTTCTCTCAGTTAGGACTCTACAAGGTGAACGTTTCATTGCCTAATTAATATTCTTGAACTATAGCTAATTGCTTTTATTGTAATCCAGTCAACCCCCCCTCCCCCCTTTTTATCAAATTCTTATAGTTAAATTGGTTGTAAATGTCATTTTGTGATGCTTTTGCCGTAGTGAGTACTTAATTTGTCAAAAAAAGTTGTTACCTAATTAGTATTCATGCCAATATTTTTGCCATATACACTCAGAATGTCAAGTTTCTAGAGTTAAATTGGTTGTAAATGGCATTTCATGATAGTTTTGGCCATGGTTTTTTCCACACTGAGAGACAAAAAGCTGTACCCCAACACATCCAGAAGTCTTTTTAATTAGCAATGTAAAAGCAGTTCGGCAAATTAGTTTAGGTTTGGCAGATACTTTGCTTGTTGTGAAATGTTGTTTACAGATCAGCTTGACTAAGTAAGCTTACTGCCAAATGAGCCAACAGACCCAGTCTGTGGTTCTGAGAGCAGTTGTTGAGGGTGTGTGTTTACTGAGGAGGGGGTTTTGTCACAAGCATCAAAGAAGAAAAACCATGGTAATGACTTAGCATAACTTTGAGTGGATATAATCACTGGAAAGCAACCAGAACCTGAAATAACCATTGGAGGAGTTTTCCGCTTGGCAAAGAGTCCTGTAAAATGGGAAATAAGACACTGAGTAGGCAAGGCCTTCACAGCCAACGGTACCACATCTGTAGTAATACATTCCGATCTTATGCTGAAACATTGTGTCCTAAATTGGCCCACTGTTGACCCTCTGTATCCTAGTGGGCAACTGATGTTGTTGGCAGACCGCTGTAAGATCAGCAGCACAGTCTGTCCTGCAGTCTGCTCTGGAACGTGATAGGACTACACAGACCTGTCAAGAAAGAGATATGTCTGTTCGGATGCTGCGACCATGTCTTGTTAGCAAAGGTTTGCTGTGAGCTCTGCCATGGTAAGTGATGCTGTGGGCAGTGTGACGAAGGCCCGACTCAAGGCTTCAAAGCCATTCTGAGCAGCAGGCGAGCAGCAAGCCCTGAACTAAATCCATCCTTTCAAGCCCACGGTGTTGGCTTTCTTTCCAGGTCCCATCCTCAGATTCTCTTGTGCCTCAGGGTGGGTCTGGCAGGACATAATGTGACAAACTATCAGCAGCTATCACTGAAACATGAATCACAAAGATAAAGAGAGGTGGGATATGTTAGGCTGTGGGGCAATATCTTTTGCAATTATTTATTACTGTGTTGCCCTTTTCTCTCTATATATACATTACATACATACATATATATATATATATATATATATATATATATATATATATATATATATATATATATATATATATATATATATATATATATATATACAATTTTTGTAGTTTGCCTAAACAATTTATAATCAAATGCAACACCATTTGAATTAAGAGGCATTAAGAATTACTCTAATAAAAAATGCAGGTTATTTTAATATTTTTAACATGGTTATATGACGTAAATTTGAAGTCAAAATGGATATATTTATGCAAAGGAAAGATATATTTATTTTTTAATTTTCAATTCTCAAAGTCATTAACTTTGATCTTTAGCTACTGTGATTGTGGGCGACGGTAATCATGGCTAACACATTTGCTCTGCTCCCCACATGACGGGCTTTCCAAAAGACTCTTGATTAAGATTATATTAATTATAAAAATGTTAACCATTATTAAATTAATTATAGGAATTATTTATAAATGATATTTACAAATAATATAAATTATATTGTAATCTTAATATTATACAGATTATGTTTTTATAAATTATATATTTATAAACAAATCCAAATACCAGTTACTCAAAACTATGAGAAAAAAAAGGTTATTTTAAGAACTGATCACTGAAAGGTTAAGGAACCCCAAAATTGAATGAATAAATAAATAAAAAACAATTTCTAGGCTGGCACTCATAATCAATACCTACAGAACTCAGTGTGGCACACTTACTGCATTTTATAAATCCCTCCCTATATATATGTATATATTGTTATATTTTAGATAGGCTACAATATCGTCTGATTTGCTCAATTTTGCCAAAAGAAAATATTACCTGTAAAGCCACAGCTGAACTGTTGTGTCTCTTCGAGCAACACAGCGTTGATTTGTTTCTAAATGAATCCACATTTTGAATGAAGTGAGCCATTTACTCCATTCCTGAATGAATCAGCAGATTGAACGAATTGAATGAATGAATGACTCAATGATTTATTCATAAAGACATTTAACACCACCTAATGGCAGTTTTAGTTTCTTATTTAGAGTATAATAAAATAAATAAATAAATAAACATATAAATAATTCACCCAAAAAGTTACATTCTGTCATCAATTGCTCAACCTCATGTTATTTCAGACCTGTATCACTTAGTTTCTTTTATGGAAAATCATGAAGAATGTACACATACACAATAGATGTGATCTTCTCAACCGAATTAAGAGAAGATATATAACTACAATTTTCTGGGTCTGTTGTTGGTCCTTTAAAAGCCTTTTTTTTTAAGACCAAGGCTAGCAGTCACACATTAGTCATCTGTGTCTGTATGTGGACCCCAGAAAAAGTTAGCTCTATCTCCCACCAGGCACCATGCTCTGCCTAGTGAAGAAAAAGTATCATGTCAGGTGAACAAATGCATTGCTGGCACTCTTTGTTTTGTTTTCCCTGTTTTAAAATATGTTATTTATGTTTTCCTCCATCATTTTCCAAAAATACTACAAACTTTGCACTACCTAGTAACCTTAAAATCACCAAGCAATTATCTTACCGGCAGCAGACATGTTTCACAAAAAACACTTTCCCCAGTTAAACCACAGTCCTTTCCATCAAATTGCTTCAATCCCAAGTTGATAAACATACAGGCGGTAATAAAGATTACACTCCGACAGAACCGTTTTCGATTACTCTGCATTTGATGGCGTAGATTGAAGTGTTTTCATTACCCGTTTGGAATTTCAAACGTTGCACTAGGGACCTCAGCAGCTTTTTCTTCTTTCTGTGTTCACCCTGCCCACGGCTAGGAATGCTGTGGACTCTAAGATTGGAGTAAGTATTTGACTGACAGCTCAATGAGCACTGCCACCTCTTGCTCCTCCTAGCCAGTTGTTACTGATTCAGCTGGAATTGATTATGGCTTCAGATGGCTTTTCAATGGACTGTGGAAGTAAGACAGTAAGATTGGGAGGAGGTGGTGTGGAATGAAAGCGCTGCTGGACGGAGCAGAGATGGGAGGTTGGTCACAGATAAAAGGACTGTAAGGGGAAGATAGGATTAGGTCAGAAACTGCAAGTAACCGGTTGTTCATGGAAAATCACATGGCCAGTTGTAGCTTAGAGATTCTGCCCTGAGATCAAGGAATTCGCACAGAGTCTGATATGACATCAAATGAATCCCATGACACCACAACCCTTGTTTCCGGTGAAATTGGGTTCCCATATGACCTCATAAGTGTGTGGGATGAAATACAGTTAAAATTCCCTTAGCAGTGAGTAAGACAAGGCCAGGTTACTCTACAAATACAGTCATTCATTCTCGTTGTATAGTTAACCCGGTGTCTGGTCATCGTGAAGTGAATGCCGTATGGCTGGTTTAGCTGATTAGTGTGCTGGCACTGGCTATGTTTATTGGCCTTGTGTCAGGAAGCTACTGCTCTGCTCTGCTGTGTCCAGACTAGTGCTATAAATGCTCCCTCATTAAGCACAGTATTTATGACCACTTAAAAGAGGCTGTGTATTTCTGTTTATTCTGTTTATTGCAATTATCGATCAGTTGATTTAATTTTTTTCTGTGCAGGCAATTGAAAATAAGACTGTGTGTTTTTCTTGAGAGTTGAAGGTTGGGGATGGTTGAAAATTCTGTTATCATTTACTCACCCTTATGCCATTCCATACCTATATGACTTTCTTTTTTTTGAAAAATTTCTCTTTTTTTTTCTCTGCCAATGGTAACCAAAACTGCGTCTTTCTAACAATTTTCTAGTCATTTAAACATTAAATATATAGTCAAGGCATTAAACTCGAGGACAAACGGTTGGTTCTCTATTTCCTGTACAAAATCATGATGATTGTGTTGAGGTTTTAATGCTGCCCAACTACTGACCAACATAACATAAAGTGAAAATGATGGGAGAAAACCTGGTCCTTAAAGAGTTTACAATAGTTATGTCACATGATTCAGTGTCACATGATCCTTCAGAATAATTTCAATATGCTGATTTAGTGCTTGAGAAAGCTTTATTATTGAAAACATTTGTGCTTTTTTTGACGAATTGAAAGTTCAAAAGAACACCATTTATTTTTAAATATAAATATTTTGTAACAATATAAATGTCTTTAATTGAATGCATTCTTTAAAAATCTTACTGACCTTATTACTGAATTGATTAAATAATGGCATTTTAGGAAATGATGTGTTTTGTTGGCTTAAAACTCCTTTCAAATTCATTACTTCTGCATCCTGTTGACTAAATTAATTCAAATTCATGGTCCCATTTTGTAGAACGATCTATTGCAGATCCAATAATATAGCCAATGTGATAGCAGAACAATGCATTTCTTTTTCTCCGTTGTTAATTCTGTCCCCTGCTGCTGCATGGCGGGCTAATCCTTCTTCATTGTGAAGTGCATGAAACGCCCCTAATACTAGACCTACTTTACAGGAGGTCAAATGCGAAACATCCTCTAGATTTGGATGGAGGACATCTGACTGCCCTCACAGGCACATCCTGTCTGACAGCTGGTGGTATTGTTAAGCTCTCCCACTGTGTGACATTAAACCCTTTCACAGGTATCATCTTAAACTAGTCTTTGGCTTTGTCAGGGTGAAGATGATAATGCTCTTACTGTTTAATGTCAGAATCTGCTCCCCGCTGACACCTTTCTGAGCTCAGCGCTGCTCTCGTTTGGGCTGGATGGCAGTTATGGAATATGGCAGTTCATCAGATTATGTTTTGTCTCTATCTCGTCACAAGGTCTGCACGACCTTCTTGTGTCTGTGCTGATAGGCTCATTAGAGAATCATTGGTTTAGTGAGTGACGTCGACGTGACCTGTCTTCTCGTTGTGTGGCGGGGTCATTAGGGTGCCTTGTATATGTCGACCCTCTGTCATGTTTAAAGTGCGCCTTGTTGACACGCTGACAAAATGTTAAGCTAAGTAAAAATTGGGGAGAGCGGCAGACGTTTTACCTGATCTCTGCTGAAGCACTGGTGATTATTTCTCCAAAATGAGGCGTATCATATGTGCCATTACGTCATGGCTCTCTTGTCTTAGGTGACAAGATCAGATGAGACATGGGAACCTCTCCGTAAACTCTCACAGTCCTAATGCATGAAGACATCACTGACTTATTCAAAGTCTTTCTGCAAAGCATTATTTTTTTTAAGTAATTCAGTCATTGTCAGTGCCGCATCTTCCTCTGTAAGTTCCTACAGGTCAGCATCATCTTTAATAATCATCATGGCTGCTCGAGTCTCGTAATAAAGGAGGTGCTGAAAGGAACCTGAATCCCCCTGTCATGTCAGTATAATGGGAGTCATTATGCATGCCCTTATCACTTATTATGCAAATTAGGGTATTGTGTAATAAATGTTGTGACAGCATTAGAAGAACTTCAAATATTCAAGTTATAAAATTCCTAATGAGATTTTGCAGCGGAGCTCTGTTAAACTAATTGAAAGTATCTGTAACATAAGATCTGGATTCACAGAGAATTTGTCTCTTTTGTATGCTGCTCTTGAAATTAGGGAACAATATCAGATGAGTCTAGTGTCAAAAATGTGGGGTCAAAAATGAATCAAAAATGCCTCTGAAATTGTGGCGGGCTGGTAATGAATTCCTTAGCTTTTTTTTGTTTTGTTTTTTTGTTCAAGGAATAGTTCACCCAAAAAAGAAAATTGTCATAATTTACTCACCCTCAAGTTGTTCCAAACCTGTACGAGTTTCTTTCTGTTGAACACGCACACACACATATACACACACAAAGATATTTTGAAGAATGTTTGTAACCAAATTGTTGCTGATAGCCATTGACTTCCATAAAATGGAGGGGAAAAAATTACTATGTTACTAGTTTTATGTTAATGAACTGATTACATCTAAGTATTTGACACAAGGATGACACGTTTTATAGGGTTAGAAAGAAATATGCCCTCAAATATAAGAAAGCCCCTGAAAATCACATCCACGGGGCACATACTGTATCCCCCTGAAAAGTTAATTTCAGACTTCAAAAACCATTTTTTGGCAGAGGGAATATCTATCTAGAAATGTTATAAATCAACAACAACAACAAAAAAAATAAAGTAGAAGAAGAAAAAAAAAAAAAAGTATTGCCTCAGTACGTGTAGTACAAACTGCGAGTTAGACCAAAGGCCTTTGTCAGCAGTTTGCAGTGGCATATTTGTGCACAGCCGTTTCATTGTTTTCATTCTACTGGAAACTGAGTGTGTTTAACATTATTGAATTGCATCGTGGCACAGTTTCATTAACTATAGAGGTATGCTGGATGTTCGCTGAAATATGTCTAATCTCAGTGCTGTCTGATGTCCTGCGATGACTCTGTCTTTCATTCTAGTGTGAGCAGTGTAATAAAACGAGACCTTGTCATCTTTTTATATTAGATTGAAATTTGTTGTTGTCGAATATCTAATTCAATATCCTTCGTTTTTTGGACATTGAGCAGTTCATAACACTTTTTATGTTTAAAGCCATTATTTCTTGTCAGAACATTTTGTCATGCTTACTATGTAATTAATTTTCCTCAAAGACTATAGAAATCTGCTTTCTGTTGAAAGTTTCTATAGACTGTATAATATAGCCATCACTTAAACACAAGTTTTGGTTGGTTATGCAATATTAACCGGTTATATAAAGTAGTCATTAAATCATTCAAAAAACTGAATCATTCATTCATGAATGAAGCAAGCCCATATGAGTGAATCATTCATTCCATCATTCAGTTTGTTTAAAATCTGATTCAGCAATGAACAAGTGACTTGCTCTTTGAATGAGTCATTGAATTATTCACTCAACCAATCTGTTTCAAAACCTTGATTCACTGAGGAACCACAGGCACCAAAACTGAGTACTTTGCAGAAACTCTGCATTTACTCTGTGTGTCCACTGACCCGGAGTGAGCGGGACAGAGTGAGCATTTTCAATTAATTTCTTTGGGAGTTGAGTTCCATGCTGGCTCTGTGGTTTTTGGGATTGACACTGTGAGGTTCAGGTTGTAGGGGAATGTACAGTTAAAACCCAAGGACCAGATATGTTGAATAAAGACCAGGAGTCAGACATGCATTCAATTAAAGAAAAATTTACTGAAGAACATGGTTTGCAGTTTCATCAGAAGTCAGCTTCAGTGCTCAACAACATTTATACCCTGACAGAGGATACTAATTGCGTCAATGCAGAAGTCAACAATATTCTGATTGGTTGCAAAACCTAGATAAACTCTCCAAAGACGTATATCTGATACGCTGGACATTGGCAGTTGAACGTTTGTCCTGAGACTGTCTGAGCTAGACAGATACTAACACACATACTCAGAAAACTTAGCAGAACTTCAAGGCCACCTAGCCCTAGCTAGAATTTTATCAGAATGGTTCGTTACACACACAATATGAAGTCATCATCCTAGAAAGTAGAAGTACAGCATAAAGCAGGATTCTTTAATATCTCATAAGCGCACATTCTCAACATTTCACTCCTGCCATAACTTGATTAATAGTCAAACAAGAAATAATGTAATAATATAATTAATATCAGTATGAAGGATATGGCAACTCAGCATCCACTCCTCAAGTTAGTGACCTCTGCCTTGAGCTTTTAACAATATGCAGATAATGCTGGAGTTTATGTTGGATTTAGTGTGTATAAAGCATATTGTTAACACATAGGATGTTTTGCACTTGTTATATAAAAATATTAAATATTGCAGTTTGGATGCTTCATTGTGATTATTCCAATTGGGTTTACAAAAGTTTATAAAATTGAAAGCATATTGTTACTTTAGGCATTCAGAAACAAAGCTTGCATCTTTCCAACTGTAATCCCGAGTATCTATGATGATTATATTGGCCATGCACTGAAGAAAACAAAGATTATACGCACTCGCTACAGAGACACCACAAAGCCGAGGCGTTCTAGTAAGTGGCCACTGTAGTGGACATTTATCTTTAGTTCCACAGTGGATTCAGACTGTTTTAGTAAGTGGGGTTAAATGCACAAGTAACTGGCAGTATTGTGTGTAAAATGTAAGTGATTCAATATTAACATTTTAATACACTGAACTTTTATAAAGGCAATATCACAATTTTGCTTGTGATAACAAGCGTATCATCTAGCCACATAAAAAAAGAATAGTTGATTTTAAATCATTTTAACTATAGTATGCAAAGAGATTGTGTGTGTGTGTGTGTGAGAGAGAGAGAGAGGGAAAGAGAATCATCCTGCATTCATGTGAAGATCGTAGCTTATTCACTGTCTCCTCAAGCAGATCAAAAGGACTCACACCCCACTTTCCTAATTGAACTGGAGCAGCTGTGAGGGACGTATCGAGCAGCGAATGCATCATGGGATCTCCTGGCTGAGCACTTGCCTGTCCTCGACCGTCAGCTTTCTTCTCCTGATCCTTCTCTAGTTGTGAATAAAAGGAATTGCTCTTCAGCCTCCCTGCATTCTTCAGGGGGTTGTTATGTGTGCAAAAGTAAATGGAAGTCTGTTTGATCTGACAAGTCTGATTTTAATTGACTTGGTTTAGGCTAAGGAGGGCAGATTGAGGAGAAGGACACAGTGAGGCACTGGAGAGCTGAGCTGTTTTAATAACTGTCCCTTCATTCACCTCCTCAAGCTTTGAATGGAGGATCCACAGTCAGGTTAATGCGATGATGCCGTGAGCCACACAGGAAACGCATCAGAGCAATATGAACTTTATTTAGTGATCCACAGATGCTTTGGTTGAGTTTAACTATATCCGTTTCTTCAGGGCATTTTCTGGCCGACATTTCTAAAGGGAGACCTGTGGCCTAATGGTTAGAGAGTTGGACTTGTAACCCGAAGGTCACAGGAGTGAATGAACAGTGCTCTTCCACCCTCAATACCCTTAGCTGAAGTGTCAAAAAAAAATCGCTCATACATTATATGTACGTGTATTTGCATTGCTTTAACCGTTCTCTGTATATCTCACCTTCTCGCACGCCATGATTGGTCGATTATGACCAATGCATGCACGCTATTGGTCAAGCAATCGACAAGGCATTACCTTTAGCAATCAAAACATTTGAAAGATAAAGCCAAACCTTGACATTTTAGGCTGTTTAGAAATATCAGCTGGATTGGTCCTTGGTAACATAATACTAGTTTTGGAAGCACGAGAGTCTCTCTCTCTCTCTTGCTCTCTCTGCATTACATACAAACAAAACTATGCTGAGAAATGTCCTTGGAGGAACGGAGCTCCTATTTTCACCAATAGTTTTTCCATCTGTATTTGGGCTGTGTGTGTGTGAAGAACACTGCAGTGTGCTCCCCAGTGATAGAATGCCACTCACAGGTCTGTGTTCCTCAGTGCTGTCAGCACCATGTGATGTGGGGCTCTGTGTCCCCCGGGCAGACCTTCAGAGTGAGATGCCTCCAGACTTAGTTTTTTACATGTCTATTGGAGCTATCTCTTCATGCCATTTCACCAGATGGGAGTAGTGCTCAAGCGGTTTTATTCCCGGATTAATATTAAGCCGATCTAGACATTCCTTACATCTGTCACACCTCTTGGTTCTCAAGGTCCTCATGTTTTCCCATTCCATATGAAGTAAAAAAAAATGCAAACAAATTCTCTTTAATGTTTATCCTAGATGGTAAACAGATTACATGGAAAGCAAATGGAGACTGTTATTTAACTTTTCTGTATCTCAAACGTTTTTCTTGATATAAAACCACTAGTAAACGTGACTCCTTTAGAATTTCTGAAGAGATCCCAAGAACTTACACTGTGCTCAGAATTGCTAAGGAATCAATAGTATGAACAAACATTTTTCATCAGATTCATCCAAGAACAAACTATTTGAGCAAATTAGAATAGGTTCTTATCACATGAGATGTCAACAGTTGTGTCATTTTGTATCTGGTCATTATCAAAATATGGCAATAAACCATATGGTTTATCTTGACTCTTCACTCAAAAATGTTTTAAATAGTCAAGTTTATGAAAAATATAAAGTGGTTTATATTTATATCATTTTGCACATTTAAAAAAAGTGTCTGAAAATACATTGTCCCCTTGGTAACATGGGATTTACCGTTTTATTTGATTATTTGTTTATTAAATAATTTTTTCTCAATGTTAAACTTGAGTCCAGCATCTAACAACTGTGCAAAAAGCAAGTCAAAATATGTAACTTATAATGCAAATAATAAAGAAAAGTTGCTTGTCCCCTTTCGCGCTGGCATTATCAGTGTTTAAAACTTCAACTTCCAAGGTCAAAATTGAGAGTTAGAAGCTGTTCAAATGTGCACATAAAATGACTTTCTTTTCATATGCTCAATTTATTTGTGTAACTGGTGTTACATTGTTTAATGTTCATGTTGGAAATCAAACAAAATTGGCACCATACTAGAAAATGTATTTTTATGAGAATTTATAACAAAGGTTAATACAACCCCTTTCTTCATTTGTGAAATAAATCAAACAAACAACAACAATAATATAAAACAAGTAAACATATATATATGGCTATGGAACAAACTCAGATCAATAAAATGTCCCTATTTTTATTCTATTGTGTTTATGATCAATGTTTATAAAATTGCATTACATTGGAGAAAAGTGGAGGAAAATTGGGGGTCAGGGAGAAGCTATGCTATGCATTACAGTGATGTTGTATTGTGTCACGTGAGTGGTTTGCCTTTCCAAGCAGAGTTTATATGAATCAGTTTATATGTTTGTTTACATCTGGTTGCTTTATGATAACATTTCTGAAAACGGAGAGCTGAGACCATAGATATTTCTGCCGTGAAGAGGGAAGCCATTACTTGAATTACCTTAGTGATATTTAGAAAGCCTTAGTTATTAGAACATTAATATCTAGCAGTTTATAAACAAAAAGCCAATTAAAGTGAGATTGGCTAAAGAAATTCACGAGGGAGGAAAGAAAGCTGCATGATCGAAACATTGATGAGACTGGTAAAATGTTTTCAAGGCCGGGCCGATTGATTGTTTCTCCGCTGGGAATATAACAACAGCAACAAAAACAATAGCCAACCTCGGCCAAAACGGGGATATTTTTACTGCAACAGCCACTAGGGAGATTGAAATAATTTCCAGACCAACGCACGCTACCTGGAAGGATGGAGATGGTAACTACATTTTATTGATCTTGTTTGTCAAATTTTGTTGTTTGTGGCATTATTTTTATGTTATCTTTTGATTAAGAGCAGTTTTGTAGTGCTTATTTGAGGTCACAGTAATAACTGCTTGAGAGATGAATAGATCCCTTTCCTGTTATCCAGGACTCATTAGGATAGATTGGTATTAACATTATAAATTAAATGTAAATGTCACTGGCACTGTTATTGTTTGTTACTCAATATGGTTGTACTAATATGATACATATGCATTCTGGGTTTTGATCTGATGTTTGAATGTGTGTTTGAATGTTTGAAATTAATAATGAAGAAAAATTATTTCAAAACCTGTATTGCATTTCCTTCCACAAAAGGAGAGAATGCCAGGTGTAAAAGGGATTGACTGCATTTACTTGATCACTGTCATCTACATCTGAAATGAGAGGATATAAACCTCTAATATCATTAGCTTGCGTCAATATAAGACAGTTATGCAGTATAGAGTTGTCAGATATCACATCCCTTCCCACCAGGAGATTTTACACAGTGTTTCCCGCTTGCAACATCTCTCAGTATAGGCTCACATTCTCAAAGTGGAACAAATTGGTCCAAATGACACGTTCCGTCATGGGCTTCATGGATGTTTTACAAGTAGATCTGCATTCTGTTCAATCACAGATAAACAATTGGAAGAGGAAGGTGCATTTTCACAGTGTGTAAATGGGTCTGTCTCTCTTTTGTAGTATTCTGCTTGTCTCATGACATGTTGTAATTTTGTGTGTACTGAAGAAATGTATTTTGTGTGAGTGGCTCTGCAGGAAATAAGGACTCACCACTCCAATATAAATCATAATGAGCTGCCTTTTTCACTCTTCCAGAATGAATGTTGATTTTTTTTCAGCACCTGGTTTAAAGACTATAATTTTACTGACCGATACATGCTTACTAGAGCAAAACTGACAAGACTTTTTGAGAGCTTGAGAATGAGTCTAGGCCAGGCAGACATATGTGCTTTAAAAATGTTTCTCTTAATTAGTGTTTTATAATAAAACAGGATATATTATCCCCCCAACCCCCTCCGATGTTCATGAATTAAATATCTATATTTATTTATGTATTTATTTGCCATAGCTATATATATATATATATATATATATATATATATATATATATATATATATATATATATATATATATATTATATATTTCACCTAATAATTTTGTGTGCTGGTTTATCTTTGCATGTGTTTGGCATCTAGCTAATACAATTGGTGTTTGTTTAAGTATGCCAAATAAAGATTATAAATAAAACCCATGCATACATTAATATGTTAGTATGTTCGTTTAATCGTATGTTCGTACAGATAATTATTGGAAACTTAATCTTGCTTCTAAATCAACTTACTTTAATGATGTTTAGATATTTTATATATTAGTTACATTTACTTCTTGCAGTTCAGTTTTGGTTTACTAGTTGTCCTTGAACTTCCCCTCAGTCCATTTATACTTGGCTAGCCTAACTTTTTGTACCTGTCAAACACAGCACTTGTGTTTAGACATGTATGTGCTGGCATGAGTCATCATATGCCTTGTGGATAGTATGGGCTTGTGTCTGTCTGAGAGAGATGCACAGTCATTTCTGTCAGTGTGAGTTCAGAGAGAGCATGTTGCTCCTGGCAAGAGACAGAGAGAGAGAGAGAGAAGAGGAGAAACCGAGTAAAATAAAAAGACAGAGAAAAAGTTTGAATTCCGTCTCATAAGCAGCGTAGCCTCCCACGGTGCAGAAGAGAAAGGAGGTGGAGAGAGTGACTCTTCCATCTCTCTTTTGCTTTAAAAGTTGATGCGGCACTGTAGTCGAGGAAGAGCTGCAGGGAGAGAGGCAGAGGCAGCTCCGCAGCTGACACCGATCCCCCAAATGACACCGATGTGAGGGAGAAGGCAAATCAAGAGATTATGTTTTATAATGCATTTTGGGGTGAGGAACTGTGTCTAAAGTGTCAGCCTTGATCTCTGCATTGAATCTCAAAGCCTTTGTCATCTGACAAAAAATGCAGTGTTTGTAGCGATTCTCACCAGTCAGGAAAGATATGTGATGACAGACAAGATGAACGTCCTCATGTTAATCAGCCTCATGTTAATCTTAAACCTTTTAATTAAAGGCCAAACTGCACTGACACATCATATTCTTTTTTTTCTCTTCTGGCTGCAAGTCTATGGAAGCAAATGCACTGAAAAAAAAACCCCCTCCAAAATTCAGATGAAAGAAATAAAATTCTGTCATCAAACAGGTGGTGGTTGCCATTGACTTCCATAGTATTTTTTTCCCTACTATGGAAGTCAGTGGCAACCACCAACTGTTTGATAACCAGTAATCTTCAAAATATATTATTTTATGTAACATAAGAAAGCAACTCAAACTGGTTTGGAATGGCATGAGGGTGAGTAAATGATGACAGAAGTTTCATTTTTTGATTAACTATACCTTTAAGACATTTGATGATGCTAGTTTTAATCCAAATACAAAAACTGTGTAAATATTAGTTAAATGTGTAATTTCGACCATTTTCAATCATTTAAAAATCTCTAATATTAGCCAATAACAGATATGGTGCATGCAATAATCATGTCCAGTTATGATTTTATTTTTATATTATATTGTAATTTATTTTTGAAATTAATTTGAAATTTGAGTTGATAGCAGTGATATTATCATAACATACTTTTACATGTTGGCAAACGGCACAGTTTCTCAGATTGTTGAGATCTTTTCTGAAACTCCCGAGTAGACAATACCAGAATCTCTTTCTCAGGAGAAAAACAGTAGCAGGAAAATTCATCTCCATTTGCTCTCCTTTTAATCCCATTGCTGTGTAGGAGCAATAATGCCACAATCTCATGTGTGATTCTCTTTTCTACGGTTTTGTTTCTCATACCAGGCCTCTGGACAGCAGTGAGGAAGAGAAACACTTGTTTACGAGAGCTTCCGTCTGTCACAGATTCTTCAAAACTCATTAGCGTAAGAGTCCTCAATTCAGTGCAAAAGTGCGTCGCCCTCAGTGTGAACCTGCTTCTGTGTGGGATGTCCTCCAGCCTGTGATTAATTTGGCGGTTCATTATTGAGAATGTTTATTTGGCCCTGAGGACACGAGGGACTGAGGATTCAGTGACTCTGTACGGTTGAAACAAGGTGATTAAGCAGATGTTATTGGAGGATTATGATGTTCTCCCGTGTCATTTCTGTATAACAATAGTCAATGCAAATTGAAACAGATTATGGTCTAATATAACTATATAAATGACCTGAGGAAAATGTGGACCCGATGAGACATAATGTGGTAATTTAGACTGAAAGATAAAGGGATTGTTCATTTTTGCATTTTTTTGTTGCTCCAGACCCATGTGCTATTTATTTATTTTTCCTGTGAAAACAGGAAATAAATACTTTATTTTGAATCTACACTACTGTACCAAAAGTTTTGGATCAGTAAGGTTTAAAAAACTACATTGTGGTAAGCAGTGTTGGGTATAGTTACTTTGGAAAGTAATTAGTTAGGTTACAACGTTACCATCAATTAAAAGTAATCAGTTATGATACAGCGTTACCTATTCATAAAAGTAACGCGTTAGAGTACTCATGCGTTACCAAAAATTAAAAGCCGTTTGCAGCGGCTCACACATGACAGACGCCTAACCTGATTTTACCAAGTGAGACATGTTCCTGGGACAACATCGTTGTTGACCCTGGAACAACATTGTGATTAACCAATCAGATTTGAAGAACCAGTTTATAGATTTTGTGAAGTTTATGCTTAAAATCAGTGTTTGGTGCTTGTACATCAGTGTCATTCATCTATCATTTCCTCTGATTTTAGGGATTACTCATGGTTAAGGTTAGGTTTAGGTGTAGGGATATGGTTAAGAATATATTTTTGGAGTAAAATGTTGTTCCAGGGTCAACAAAATATGTTGACCTAGGAACACATCGGACTTGGCAAAATCAGGACGTGCATGACAGACACAGCCCCCGGCCCCTTTAAATGCACCTAGAAGTCGTGACTCCCGACAATGAATAACGTCAGTCATCCGACTAAATTAACACTGCAGGATAACAATAACAGGAAAGACAGTCAGCAATAGGCTATTCCACATGGCGTTTTATTTATTTATTATCACAGAACATATTATTAATCAAAATTCGCACCTAACGTTACCCAGCCCGGGTAGCCTAGGCTACTGTATATTATGAGCACCACAAGATAACTCCTGATTTTTCTTTAACTTTAAATAATGCAGTTATCAAAGTACAAGTATGCTTACTTGTAAACACAACCTTAAACAGGCTTGCAGATTTAAATCCATTTAGAAATGATGAACAACCAGCCAGCCAATGATCTAACAGAAATTAATAGCTGCCTGTCAAACAAAAATGATAACAAACCGAATTAAATCCTTCACTGCCACACAGGCAAATGACAAATCGCTTAATAGCCGAACTAATTATTATTACAGTGTCACTCACAGTCACAAGCCTAAATTCGCTTTAACACAGTCCTCTTATATTTACTCTTCAAAGTAGTGATTAAAACGTAGCGTTAAATTTGAGGTAGAATTTTTGGCGGTCGACAGAAGCTTTTCACCAAAGCAGAGTGTGCATTTTACCGTTATGTTCTTTTCTTTTTCGTTGACAAATTGAAAATAATGTGCGTACTTCCATAAACCAAACGCTGTCCTCTCTGCTATCTTTCCGGGAGTTCGAGAAAAAAAAAAAAACCCACACACACACACACACAGGGTCAGGCGCAGGGCACAGACGCATCACAGCCATTGACTTTACGATCACATAGCTTCGGCTCCGCTGATACATCCGCAGGTGGCACAGTAGACCTAGGCATACTGTCTGACAAAAAGCAGGCTGCAGTCAGGATTTTCCTTTTCTTAAAATAACGGATTACTTTTTTAAAAAAATAACGAAGTTACTGATTACTTACGCACGAAACTAACGCGTTAAGTTACAAATTTCAGGAAAAAAGTAATTAGAGTACTCTAACGCGTTACTTTGTAACGCGTTACCCACAACACTGGTGGTAAGTAATGACAAGGTATCCCAAAAATCCCCCTTTAGATTCAAGACACTTCCGAAAATTACAAAAATACAGGAGATAAAAATCAAAGGACAAATTGCACATGGGCTACAAGTTCTCCAAAGAGGAAAATAAAACCTTGGGATGTGGTTGGTTTTGCGTTTGGGAGTGTAGTGTGGTGTCAGGCCGGGGTGTGTGTGTGTGTGTGTGTGTGAGAGATTAATTGAAAGGCAGAAAGTGCGGTGTATGTCATTAGTCTCACTGCTCAGGGTCTCGTCTCAGCTTTGAATTTTTTCAGGACTGATGGGGCTACGGGCCGTGCAGTTTGAGCCCAACTTTTATTGGGTTGCCCCAGCTGAAATTGATCCGACCTTTTAATTACAGCCATTGATCAGCCTTTAGCTTGACAGAGACGGTTTCAGCACGCTGCTGCTCTGTGAGTGAGTACAGTTGTCTTTTACCAAACGGTAATAAACAGCTACAGTAAATCACGGTAAAGGGTGTGGATACACCAGACTGCACTTGACCGCTGGCAGCACTTTCTTAAGCGGAGGAGTTTGCAGCTATAACTCTGTCATGACAGGTTAAAACCAAACTGGTAAAAAAACTACTACAAGCTAAATCATCAAGGATTGAATAAGTCTCTTTTTATGCATACTGTATTTTATTCTTGCACTTTTGGCAGGTAAAGTTTGACTTCCAGAGTCAAATAGCGTCATGTTAGCTATAAAGCGCCTGCTGTTTTATATGCAGCTGAGATGAGTGAAGTTCAGCAGGGCCTAATGGGACTTTCAGGCTAAATAAATAAACAGTGGAGTGGAGAGAGGAAGGGCTTACATACAGGAAGATGATATTAGGTTTGTGATTGATTGGGGAAAGAGGGACTTGCATGTGGAGGGAGGGGAGGCAGTGAGAGGCAGGTGCTATGACGTTTGTGTCATTTCGTTTATTCTGTTAATTATCATGTCTCCCTCTCTCCGCATTTCCTGCTGGTTTTCCTCGCTCACTCTTCCTTTGTCTCTTACTCTTTTACTTTTTAATTTTCTAAAGGCTTGCTTTTAATTAAACTCATGCTGCAGTGAAAGGAAGTCAATTAAACCTGTGCATCTCGCTTGCATACTTGATTCCTCACTACAGTCTTTCACTACTTTTGGTTTCATGTACAGCCTCGCAGTGGCACATTAACTCATAAAGCTTTGTATATATGGCACATTTAAAGGGTTAGTTCACCCTAGAAGGAAAATCACGTCATTAATTACCGAATCTCATGTTGTTTCAAACCCATAAACCTTCGTTCATCTTCGCAACACAAATGAAGATATTTTTTTATGAAATCTGAGAGCTATCAGATCCTCCATAGACAGCAACGCAACAAAAATTTTCCCAGGTCCAGAAACGTAGTAAATACATTGGTAAAACAGTCCATGTGACATCAGTGGCTCAACTTAATTTTTTCAATGCTACGAGAATACTTTTTTTGCACAAAGAAAACAAAAATAACAATCTACTCAATCATTCTTCTCCCCAGAGTTACGTCTTCAGCCATTTTAGAGAGTATTACAATGCATATACGTTTTCCCCTAAGCGTAAACAAGGCTTATTGCGCAGATTACATTCATGCGTGCACTTTCCCCCCGGACGTAAACAATGCTGATTACGTCAAATACTGTACGTTCTTGGGTTGTCTTCAAAATGGTGGTAGACGTAACTCGGGTGAGTAAATTGTTGAGTAAATTGTTATTTTTGTTTTCTTTGCGCAAAGATTGTGCAAAAATTCTCGTAGCTTTACAAAATTTAAGTTGAGTCACTGATGTCACATGGACTGTTTAACCGATGTCCTTACTACGTTTCTGGACCTGGGAATATTACAGTTGCTCTCTATGGAGGGTCAGAGAGCTTCACATTTCTTCAAAAATATCTTAACTTGTGTTCTGAAGATGAACGAAGAACATTTTTACATTTAAGGTGCTGTCAGTATGTCCATATACTGTAGCATGTTTCCAAGTATATCCAAATGTACAAAATGAGTCTTAATGTTGTAAACACCTATGATCAGCAATTGTTTGCAATTTTCTTCTTAGAAATAAAGTTAACAAAAAATCAGTCACAATAAGAATAGCAATATCCATAATAGATTTAAAAAGGGTCAGTTTTGATTTCATTTTACTTTCAAGTGTGGCTTAAGTGTCCAAATACTACTTAGGGCTGCTGATGAGAGCAATGCTGATGAGAGCCATACTGTGTTCAGTACTGTAGTATCATCCACCCCTTCTTTCGTGCCCTCATTATCTCTCTCCCTCAGCTCCGGTGGTCCTCATCAGCTCTCATTTCCCTTGACTGCTGTAACTCTCATACTCCAGTTCTGTCAGTGGCCTGGTGAGCCTCTTCCACTCTTCCCCTCGTTCCACCATCTGTTCTGCATCTGTCTCTTTTATCACCCTTTTCCCCATTGGGTCCTTCCTAACCTCTTTCCCTGGCCCACAGCTCTCCTCTTTGCCTTTAACCCCATTCCCCTCTCTGCCCTTGCTCCCTCTCACATCCTCTTTTCCTTCATTCAGGCTTTTTTTGGGGGGGAACTTGTGAGAGGACTGAACTCAGGCTATTTTTAGAAGCTTTGAAGCAGCTCCTCCAGTGCAAATAAATGGCAGTAAAACAGAGAGCTGGGAATAGAAATACCACAGGTCTTTTTTGTGTTTCTGACTGTGACCCTCATGACTGCCAGGGTTTAGCTGAATCAGTAATGTTCAGCTTTTATTCCTTTAGCAAGTGCTTAAAATATTTAATGTTTTGAATTCAAGCAGGGATTATCATCAAGGCAAAATGCATCTGCATCACATACTTTTACAACAGGCATATAACCCATAACTACTTTTAATGTCAACTTTTAATTTTGTGTGTGTGTGTGTGTGTGTGTGTCAAAACAAAACATTTTCATAATACATTATTTGCCGCTGTGCCTTTAAGAAGCACCTTCTTTTCATGTGAAATTGTGGGTTTACTGTGTCTTTACCATCTGTCAATAACAACCTTGTTTGCAAAACTTGCATTACAGTAGCTATGTTTAAATGCATCCTAATAATCCATTAGTAATTCGATCCCAACAGATAGCTCAATTTAAACCTTTGTAGGATTAAAAATAATCAGACTGAGTTTGATCCACATTTAATTTCTTTCTGACTGAAATTGGGGGTGCATGTAAGTATGAGCATGTAATTTATATTTTATTGTGAATATTTATTGCACAGATTTGTGTCACAGCAGTAAACTTGTGATACACATACAAATGGATATTTTCACTGGATTGCAGCTCTAGTTGGACTGATGAGAATCTGTGCATGTAACCATAAGTTCATCATCTTGTGGCGATTGTTGAGATATGATATGCAGAGCAGCGAGTGTCATGCACATGCAACTTGAAATGGCACAATGTTTGAAAGAGTTAGCCTTATTTAAATTTTATATCATGATTTGTGGAATTTAGGAATAATATTATCTGACTTTCTCTACACTACCTGACCATAACAATGCATATTTTTCACGTCAATCCTTGAACGCACACTTAGAGGGAAAAACAAAGCTTCTTCTGCTGCCCACCAGTTATTTTTCCAGTTTTCTACTAAGTAGTGTGCTAAGACTGTGATATAAAAACATATTGAAATTATTGTTAATGCATACTATATACAGGCAAGCAGCTGTGCCCAGAATATGAACACAATGCTATAAATTGTATGTTAAGCATTTTACCATAAGAAATAAAACGCTTAACATGCAATAGTAGTTTGCGTTCATATGGGCTCATCTGTTCGCCCTGTTTGCCTGTATATAGTATGCATTTTTTAAATATCTCAGTCTTAGTAAGTAAAATGGATCGCAAGTGCCTAGAACTTGCAGTTTGTTCACATATCTTTGTTTTTTTTCTTTTGAGAGGTGATCTAAATATTTATGGCTTTCAAAAATTGAGAAGCCTGTGCTGCATTTCTATGGTTGTTTTGCCCTTCAAATCTTCGCTATGAAAAGGTGATATCGATGTGCGAGTGATCATGTATTGTTGCAATGAATAGGCTGTCTTTGCAGCTTATTTTTGAATCAATGTGTTTTTTTGTTTTTTGTTTTTTACTGGGGATGAAGTTTAAGCTATAGTAGCTATAGTATCTTCATTGGACATCAAGTTGTGTATTTCAGAAGCTCAAGTATAGTTGTTTGCTTACTGTATATTTTGCCTATTTAAATATTGTGTTTTCTTCTAGTGCCGGTTTTACTGAATATGACTGAGGCTGCTGTGAAAACCTACTTTATGCACTGGATGTTGTAAATCTACAGGATGGAGGTGAGGATGGGGAACAGAGTAAGAGTAAGAGAGAGGGAAATGGAGGGCTGATGCGAGCTATTGCACGTCAGAGAGAATGAGCCGAGACCTACCATGTTATCACTTTAGAGATGCTCATCAATTCAAATGTATTTCTGCTTCCGTCCTCTGCCATGCAGAAAACTAACTTTTCCCCTCTTTTCATTGATCAGAATTAAAGAGAGAAAAAAAAGTAATTTACACTCTAACGTGGGAATCGATTTCCATCACGGTGGGTGGATAGGATAGAGGGAGAGGAAATGGGATTTATGCTGTAAAGTCCGATTAAAAATCATTACGATAACCTTGAATATCTCCGGATTTGCAGTGACATTCATAAATATGCAATGCATCAGAGATGATTTATAGAGGGTTAGTTATATGAGTTTTCGCATGTTCCACTGATTAAATAGGCTTCTTCACACTTGAGCCTGTGCAGCACTTGTAAAGTGAAATTGCTTTAATCGGTTAAATTAATAGTGTTTGTGGGTGGTGATGTTCTTGAGCTCTCCATGTAATCAAGCACATATATTAATGTATGATGACTCATGATATTCTGGTTGTGTGTGTGTAAACATGGATACATAGAGGTAAATTCAATTCAGATGCAGAGGAGCTGTGGCGTGTACTCAGAGTGAGATCCAGAGAGACAGATTGAAAGGTACACAGCCAACTTTGATGTTTTGGACAAAACTTGCCGACGTGGTTGAATTGCACTGCAAAAATGTAACTTAATCAGTTTTAATGTCTTATTGTTTTCCAGTAAAAACATCTAAATGTCCTAAAAACAAGATCAATATAATTCAGATTTTAATATATTTTTTTAAAAATTCAATTCAAACTGAACTTTAGAATGGTTTAGTGGTAACAGTAGTTGTTAATTAAGTTAACTTAGTAAAAAAATTAACTTTGATATATTTTCTAAAAATGCCTTTAGTTACAGAATATGTGTATTATGTGAATATTAATGAATTATGTAATAATAATTATTAAAAAAAACAAGTATGTATCAAATAATCAAATTTTAAATTAATAATTAAAGCAAGGAGAGGTGGAAATGTGTAAATAAGCATCTTCTGTCAGGCTTTATCGACATCTATAAACACACAAGCAAAGTAAATGCAAACAAACACATTTAACATAAGAAGATATAGATTTTAATATCTTTATAAACGTTTTTTCTGTTTTTCTTTTCTTTTTTTTTTCTTTTTTTTGAGAACAACTCATTAAACCATCATATCACTTGGATGGAGATACACAGAAGAGAGAAAGGGATGGGAGGGAGGGATGAGGGGAGACCGGATTGTGCAGTTTAGTCTGAAAATTGGGCCCTTCGGACATAACAAACAAATGTGTAAACAAAAGAAAATCTTGAAAAAAGATCTAATCATAATAATAAAAATAATAATTGCATTCTGAAGAGAGGTTCTTCAGTGATTCAGGAATCCTGTTGTGATTAAAAATGTCATAATGATATCAGTGTCAGTACTGATAAATATTTCCATTGCAGATTGTGATGATACAGTTCTCTCTCTCTCTCTCTTTTTTTTTTTTTTTTTACAAAGTGTGTCTTAGAACAGGAGCAGACTGTAATCCATAGTGTCCCGAGTGTTCATGGGATTGTCCCTCTCCTGGACTCCTATTTGCATTTACAGACACTGTAGAGGAAATCAATCAGGCCCATGACTCCAAAAGGTCTTCTTTTTTTATTTGAAATGTGCTTTTTGTCATCAAGTCTCTTAAAGAAACATTTTGTTTTTGTGTGTGTATTTTTCTAATAGTTGTTTTCTTTTCTTCTTGTCTGTCTTGTTAAAACTTGTTGATTTCACACCACTCTAAGAAAGAGAGGTGTCTATGTTTTCAATGGCGGGCTTAAGCTGAAGGTGCTTTTCAAAATATAGTTCACTTCAATTAGACCTGTGTCCCCTCCGGTGTCGGCCCCCGATCAGCAGTCCATTTGTGAGTCACAGCCAAAAAAAAACAAACAACACTGAGGACATGAAACAAACACAACTCTATTTTTTTCACAGCTTTTTTATACTGAACACACACACGCACGCACGCACACACACACACACACACACACAAATAGTGTTTTTTTGGAAGCAGATGAGGTAAAATGGGTCTCATTTGCTTCTATGAACAATATAGCAGCTAGTTTAACCATTGGCTTTTATGTGCTGTTATAAAACAATACAATCCAAAAACAAGAATGATTCACCTGAAGTCACTTTTTAGAGGAAGTTATTGAAAGGTGTGAGGGGGAACAAATAAGTAATATAAAAAAAAGAAAAATAACGTTATATTTAGGCTATAACTTTTCTGAGGTAAGGAGAATGTATCTGCTCATGTTCTGGCTATTCAGTTTAGGAGGACTTTTTATAACACTTTTTCATTTCATACATTTGTTGATTCACATCACTCTGTGAGGTTAAATAATATCCCCACAGTGAAGAAAGCAAGTCCTACCAGTTGTTGAAACTCCTGAACATAGGAGAATATACACAGATATATTTGTGCATCTATTTGGCAATAATATGATATATTTAACAACGAGCGAAGTACATATACAATTAGGAGCATCCGTTCCATTTGATAGTCTAATGTATGTTTGTTTTGTTGTTAGAAATGTTGAAGAAAAATTAAGCAGTAGGATATGCTTCCTATACACAGTCTCCATTTATGTTGCTAACTTGTGCCTCCTATTACGTGTTCTTTCTACACCTTTATTTGGTCATCTCTGTGCTTTCTTTCATTAAAATTGTTTTAAATTTAGAAATTGTAATTGTTCTTTTTTTTTAAAACAGAACAATGAAAAAAACAACAACAACAACAACAACAACAGTGGCAGTGCAAGCATGTTCGATTTGCTTCACTATTCTTCTTATTGCCCAACCCAAATTTGGAATTTATATCATCTGGTGTTCAGTTTTCATCAATTTCAGTCTAAATGGCAAAGCTCCTCATAAAATGTAGCACACATTATCACTCACTCACTCACTCACACACACACACACACACACACGCACACACACACTTAGTAGGCCTGGGAATGCTGGAGCATTGATGGTCCAGCATCAGAGTTCAGTGCAGAATGAGCACAAGCGGTCCCAGAATACTAGAAAGAAAGAAATGTGTATGATGAGAGTGTCCCCAGTTGGTGGCTTGCTGGACCCCACTAGGGGGACGCACAGAGGTCCGGGGGGTACATTTGTGCTTTCTGCGTGTGTTTGAACCATCAGCAGATGTTTCATCATATTTCCCTGTGAAATCGGGAGAGGAGTACTCCTTATCCGCCATCTCCTTTAAGATGTGGACCTCGTTAGGTCCTTTTCCCTTGCTGCCCCTGACACGCTGTCGTGTGCAGTTCCGAGACCGGCCGGGCCTCTGAGCAGGGACCATGTCCGGAGACCCTCCCGGTCCTGCTTGTACACCATTTATGGCAGGGGGTGGCTGGGGCAGGGGAGAGGGAGGAGAAGGGTATTGTTCATTCAGTTGGGGGTGGTGTGGGTGTGTTTGTGGAGGCTGAGCAGGATGGGGCTCCTGCTTCAGTGAGACTTTCTCTGTTCCTGGCCAAGTCTTAGTCTTACTCTGGTGCAGGGACTCAGATCCGGAACAATTTGGGAAGTCCTCGTTCTTCAGTTGCTTCAGATCTTTGCCTGCCAGTTCTGCCGGTGCCACGCAACCAACTGATGACGTGGACCCCCGAAACTTTTTGAGCCAGTCCCACAGTGATAAAGCCTTACAGTCACACTCCCAAGGGTTGTCATTTAGGCGAAGGTATTCCAGTGCAGGCAGCTTGGTGAGACACTCTCCAGCTAGCTCCGTCAAGGAGTTGTTAAACAAATATAGGGTAGTGAGCCGCTGCAGGTCATGGAATGCCAGGCGGTCCACCCACTTAAGTTGGTTGTGGTGCAGTAGCAGCCGGTCCAAAGCCCCCAGTCCTCTAAACGTATTTTGGTACAGGCTCCACAGACGGTTCCCATGAAGAAACAGGTGGCTCAAGTTGTGTAAGTCCACAAAAAGATCATCCTGCAGATACTCCAAATGGTTGTCCTTTAGACACAGAAATAAAATATTGGTTATATTTATATATTGGTTATATATTTATATACTACTGCAGTAGTACAAGATGCAACCAGTGCCATTTTATTTTGTTACACAAGCAGTTATGTGAGTGTCTCACCTGCAAGTACAGATACTGGAGATTGCGGAGACCCTGGAAGATGTTATTCGGCAATGCACTGAGGCCACAGCGGTATAGATGGAGGGCATGGAGCCGGCCCAGCCCATGAAATGTTTCTGCAGATAGTGAACGTAGGTGGCGATTGTCTCCCAGGTCCAATTCCTCCAGCAAGGTGAACCCTTGGAAAGTAGTTGGTTCGATATATGTGATATTGTTGGAGTAAATCCACAGAGTGACTGTGGTAGGGCTAAAGTGGCCCCGCAGTAGTCGATGGATCTTGTTGTTTTGGAGGAAGATGCGCTCACTGTGTGGAGGAATGCCTTCCGGGACGGACAGGAAGTTGTGGGCTTGGCAGCTGACAGTGCTGGGGGCCATGTAGCAAATGCAGTGACGTGGGCAGGACCAGGAGAGCTCCAGCCCACAGAGTACCAGCAGGAACTCCAGGCCACAGCCTGGAAAGATATGGAGAGAGATAGAGACAGACTTAGTGCTTGCTATGTTAAATCTAAAATTGTATCCAAGTCATAAATTCAGTATTGTAAAGAAATTATCTGTTTGTTATTCAAGAAAGTTTCTCCATAAATGCCCCCTGAACTGTTAAAACCTGTGAAAGACAAATAAGCTCAAACAAGACTGATGTCATCATCATCGTCATCATGTTGTTGACACAAGCTCAGTGACAGTAGTATCTGCAAGCTGTTGCATCAATCAGAAATGATGTGGAGGCCTCAAGGTAAATTTCACTGATGTGTCCTCTCACGTCTGGCACATTGATTTCTGTAGATGCTCAGTGCTGTATACTCATGGTGGTAATCAAGACAAGGTTTGCATGTGTTTTGTTCGTCTCCCTTAGGCTCTTTAAAAGACATAGTACAGCCAAAGATTTTCATGATTTACTCATTCTCATGTTGTTCCAAACCTGTATAATCTGTACAAATTCTTTCAGTGAATGTGGAACATAAAATAAGATATTCTGAAGGATGTTGGTGTCCGAACAAAAATGGGCCATACTGAGTTTCATTGCATGAAAAAAGACATTTAGACATAATTCAGAATATTTGTCTTTTGTTTTCCACAGAAGAAGGGTTTATAAAGACATGTGGTTGACTACACGACAGCATTTTTGTTTTTGGGAAAACTATTTCATTTACTCATGTAACTTTCAATGAAATAAGGATGGCCCAAGGAGACCCCTTTGAAAAGGAAATAAACAGTGACAAGAAAACAGAATCACTTCTGAGCCCTTCAGGGAAGCTGCAAAATCTGGTATTTTACGAGTATTTATTCTGTCCGTGTGTGCATAAGTCGGGCTCACCCTGCTTCTGCTGAGACTGATCCCAGGGCCTACCAACAACCTCTTGAGTGCTTCGTTAAACCTGTGTTAAGCCTCTGAGAGGCATAAAATACCCCTGCTGCTTTCTGACATGCTTCCTCTGAGCCATTTTATGTAACTTATCCACAAATTCATCTACACACAGAATGGAACGGAAGGAGAACATTTTCCACTATTATAAGACTTTTACTTTTATAAGAGTCCCATTTGCTCATGAACGGCGGCTTCCCCCCGCCCTTCTTTTAAAAGAATGCATCATTCATAGCATCATTCCTGTCATTCACTCAAAATTGATTCCCGCTGTCTCTTATCATCCACCATAACCCTTCAAAATAGAGAGGCAAGAATTATGCTTTTACAGTGGATGAGCGGATATTTTTTGGAATTGCTTTCGACTCCAAATGTGTCTAAGCTTTGGCATTCAGATGCAGACTCCGTTGACCTTTAGCAATGATTCCCTGGGTGTCTGATGACAGCGCCTGAGCAGCTTGCCTCACCTGCGCGTGAGCCTCGCGCACAAAGTGGCCATGTAATCCCATTTGTCCTAATGGCATGCCAAAATGAAATATGTCCTCACCAACATACTAAATAAGCAGCCAGAACCCTCTGCAAGCTCCCCCCATTGGCCTTGCACGTGCGTGTTTGATTATTATTATTAAAAAAAATCGTTGTTGTTCTTGTAATGTCGGTCAGCTACTGTAAACGGTAACCAGGGGGCAGAAATACATATTACTCTACCATTGCACATATGCTAATCTGTTTTAGCAAAAACTTGCAGGATATAAGCCTGGATATTGTAAAAACAAAAAAAACTAAGAAAAACTGTATTTTAGCAAAGATGGCAAACATTTCAAAACATGACACTCTTTACACAAACTGCCCAATGAGGATGGCAAAGTTCTGGGGTCTTTTCAGGGTATGGAGCATGAGGGATTACAGCACCCATACACTATCTCCACTCTAAATCAGACAACAACTGATGATGTCTGGTTCACAAGCCTTAAACAACCTCAGTGCTGTTTGTTGTGAGCTGTGGGTTTGAAAATTATAGCCAAGATGAACAGCTCAAAAGATGAATCGTATTAACTTCCCAAATGTTTAAAAGATCTAAAAAAATGTGATGTCTAGTAATGCAATATTACTTCAGTTGTTATCCAATCAGTACTGGGTATTGTTTTATTCTTTCCCTATGTGTTTTTTTGTGTGATACCTGTCCTTTGAGTAAATAAGCAAGAGTGTGTTGTGTTGCTCATGGAAAGTTAAGCTTCTGGGATTTCAGCCAGATAAATCGGGAAAGACAAGGCAAACAACTCGGCTTTGGCTGGCGAAGCTGCTGAGCCTTTTCCTTTTATTTTCCTTACTCGCTGGCTGTTTACGTCTGTTTGCAAACCTCCTCGCATTAAACTTTGCATATCACATATAATGAAATTCTTCCTCAGCACTTTACATAATAGACTTATTCCTTTGGTGTAGCATTGGCTTTTGTGGAGGCGTATCGCCTAATCACACATACTATGCTTCCCACTGTTTGTCTCCGCTTTTGTCACACTGCAGGTGTAATTATTTTCCTCAAATTCCTGCTTTTTCTTCCATTTTTATATATAAAACTTAAACCGAACTGGGTATCACCTTGTACATAACCGTACAAGTTGAGATAAGGCTTCTTTTTTTATCAACCTTTTTTATGGGCCAATTATCACTACTGGCTGCCATCATTTACCATCATGTTGGCTGTTTATTAATACTTATAAAGGTTATATTACTTCTTTATTCTGCAGAACCATATTTTATATCCCTTAATCCACCACATACCTAAACATAACTACCTTACTACCTTGATCCCTATAGTCTAAATTGTTAACAAGAAACTAGTTATCTGTGACCCACAAGCTAATCATGAATGGCACACCCCTTCCCTTTTAGCGTCATACTTTCGAGTTGTTAGATTTCTGAGTGTTTTCTGTCTTAGTGTGTAGGTGTTTTAGTGTGCTAGTATGCAGTCGGTAGGGTGTTTTTAGTGTGCTAATATGCAGTCGTTAGGGTGTTCTGAGTGTTTTTTAAATTTATGACTTTGAAGTTGCTCGGTTTTCTTGGGGGGATTAGTGTCCTACATGCAGTTGTTTGGGAGTTCTGAGTGTTTTAGAATGCTAGTCTGTAGGTGCTAGGCTGTACATATTAGTCTGTAGATGTTACACTAGAGTGTTTTTCAGCATCTTTGTTGCTAGGTTTGCTGAGTGTGCTTTGTCTTCATAGTGCTTGCATGCTTACTGGCCCTAAACAGCCTACCACTCTTTTATATTCTCATCTCTAGATTTGACTCGGGTCGTTCCTTCAATATAACTTTGAAGGATTATATATATATATATATATATATATATATATATATATATATATATATATATATATACACATATATATATATATATATATATATATATATATATATATATATATATATATGTGTGTATGTCCTCTTCTATTTTACTGTTTGAGTATATTCATCTCCATATCACACCAGCCCTGAGATGCCAGGCATGCATTAGCTTAGTGTTATTTTGGTGAGCCTTTTTTTTTTCTTCTTTTCTCCACCTTGCAGTACTAAACTAACTCCAGTGAGATGTGCTGCCTCACACTTGTCACCTCCCTGATCCCGGTTGTCTGTGAGCCCTTTTGGATCCCTTATACACAGCAATTTACACCCTCCTCAACCAGAGGCAAGTTGAGAGAGAGAATAGGAGAGACGGGATATTTTTAGTGCTGTGGAGAATGGCAAAGGGCAATAGCAGGATGAGAGGTAATAATGAGAAGGAGGGATGGCACATGGCTTGAAAGGTTGTCATTTACTGAACACAGAGGATGTGGATGAGTATTGTCATATTTTTATTTTTGCTTGCAATGGGCCTGTGTCACCAAATCTAGTTAATAAGATTGTTTTGGCCACTCCATAGCGCTTCGTTATTCAAAATTACACCAATCCCAGCTCCCGAGACTCGGAGTGGGATTATCACTGTGGAACAATGGATGTCATGTTATTGTGTCTGTCATTTTCCATGGTTTCATGTTATTGTAAGCTGGCAGTGTCACCCAGAACACTTTCTCAGTTTTTTCTCTGATTCTTTCTTTCACTATCTGTCAGTCTTTTCCGAACCCTTCTAAAACTGCTAAAAGCTTGTTAAGCCGAAACTGATTAAATGGCCTGCAACCAGGCTTGATGTTTGACCCCATGACCCCACGGTCCCTGTGCCTTTTGATGCCATGGAGAATTTAAGTGTGGAAATAAATAAATAAATAAATAAATAAAGGCATAAAACAGAATGGCATTGGTCCCCAGACAGTCAGCGCAAAGTAAGTGCACGGAATATCAATGAAACATAGTTCACACTAAATTCGCCCTCATGAATAACACATGGTTGCTAATAGGAGAGAAATGGTCCGTCTGTTTCCCTGGGTGACTCTGTCCACCATTACACTGGATAAACTCAATTTCCTGTTTCTCTCTAAGGATCCTGATAAGCACTTGGCTGTTTGTTGCCTTGCTCGCACAAGTCCGCAAATGACATGCTTTCACATAATAGGTGTTCATGCTGATGTTCGCATATACACACAATGTTTGACAATCAAGCTAATGGCAAAGCAGTAAAGCTCCGCATTGATTGGTTTGAGCCTGGTTTTCATAGCCAAAGGGAAATCAAGTGAGTTTTTAGTCATTGCAGACATTATTTTTAAGTTAAACTGCGGTTATGGTTTGACATACATTAGATGAATTAATCATAGACTGGGAGGTTAAAAAATGATCCCATGCTGTTCCTGAACAAAATTGTAGCATTGTTTGCTGTGTCACAAGCAAAAGCAACATTAATTACTGCTGACATAATGGGCAATTTCATCTTTGTTCTTCTGACACATTTAGATTTAACCAGGAGTCATCAATAGGGTCTGCCAATTACTGTTATGAAAATATGCATTAAACGCAAGCACACATTTAGAAGTTCAGCTTATTAAACGAATATATAATCTACAAGTATATGACTCATTTATGATGTTTAAAGGCTTTGAAATAATAATTTTAGATGTACAAAGCACATTATGGGAATACATTAATAGCATGTTTTTACAGTTTAAAATTCAACACCCACAGAGGTCTGAAAAAGGTTGAAGGCCGCTGGTCTTTATGTGTCAGGTAATTTGTTAAGGATATAAAGGTCAGGATGAGCTGTTTTAGGGAAAGAAAAGTACCACAATGTCATCATGTGGCAAGGTCGCTTTGGTGGTGTGAAAACCAATTATTGGGAAAGTGAGGCTGATCTCGGCAGACCTTTATCGGAGAAGTGATTGAGGCTTTAGTGTGTGAATAACCAACCACTGTGCATTGAATAATCAGATTTCATTACGATCTACATTAATTTATGTGACATTTGTTTGAAGTGGCTATTAGTTCCGAGCAATGATTAATTGCGCCAATTAGAGTACACATTGACTTTATTATATTTGTGTGATCCACTGCCTTAATGTGACATAGTGGTTCTTTTTCCCCAAAACAGCCCACCCTATGCTTGCTAGTTAGCGCTGAGCTTATGCTAGCTAATGTATCAACTATTTATCTCAATATGAAATGACAAGGTGTTTATTTACTTTTCATCACAGCAGCATGCTAGCCTAAGCTAAATCCCTTCATATGAGAGAGAGCGAGAGAGAGAGAGAGAGAGAGAGAGAGAGAGAGAGAGAGAGCTGGTTATTATTTATTGAATAAAATGTTGCTGTGTCAACATTCTGTTGTGGTTAATTAATGACAACAATAATGAAGCTGAGATGTCTAATAATTAATAACTGTGTATTTCACTATTTGAGTGTTCTGCTTTTTTTTCAGTGTAAGATTTTTTTTAAATTGTTCACATTAATACATGGCTGTATTTCCTTCTTATAAATAGATTAAACCCCTCGAAACTAGCTTATGTTGTCCTAACCATGAAGGCATGATGCAATATATGAGAAAATATGACACACACACACACACACACACACACACAAACTCTTACGTAATTAAATAAATTAATACATAAATTGTATACACTAGAGTTAGCCTCAATATAATGTTTTTGAAAAAAGTATATTATGCTTCAGGTTGAATTGAAATGATCAAAAATAGATCATATTTTGTAAAAAAAAAAAAAAAAAAAAAATATATATATATATATATATATATATAAATAAAATTACCTTAATTTGTTACTTATATGTATTGTAACTCTGTAAATCTTTACTGTCACTTTTAATTTAATGGTACCTTGCAGAAGAAGTATTAATAAATAACAATCTTTTGAACAATGAAACTGGGTTTTTGTTCTCAACCATAACCATGAAAAGTCGTTGTGTGCATTTCTATCAGAATAATGGCTTTTAGGATTACAGTTAGTCTATTGTAATTATTAGCAATTAGGTAATTATAGCAATTGTGCCAATGGGAAATAATAATTTGGATGACAAGCTAGGCAAGTGAGTGCATGTGCTGGGGGACAGGAACAATTGTCCCCAAAAGGATAGTAAAACACATAAATCACTTAGACGAGACGAGTTTGTTCATATATGTAGCACATTATACACAGTGGTAATTTAGTGCTTTGCACATAATTAAACAGAGATCAAGTCGGTTTAAAATTAACTTAAAGTACAAACAACATTAATTAAAATAAATGTGCTGTTATGGTACAAGTGTTTTTCCGACTATAGCATTCATAAGGTATCACTCACCTAATATTTTTCCTCAGTCAATCACTCCACACTTTGCCTCTTAAGAAAGCAAGTCAGCTATTATACTGTCTTGGCTCTCTTTATTCAAACAGATATTTTAGAGCTAAGGTAAGTCCCTGTTACCATATTAACCATCCTCCACCAGACTGACGAATACGGCAGAGGTGGTGCTGGCACCGATCACCCATGAGGGAAACCCTGTGCTTTGCCAACTGCTGTCTGAGTTAAGTGGACAATATTGGATTTTTTTCAGTGCTTGCTTTTTACACTTCTGTTGTGTTGTTGCGATAAAAAATCGGTGCATTCAGCAAGTTAATTAGTTTGAGATGCCAATAGATCTGTCTGAGATTAGAGATAGCCTACTAAATAAATATCTAAGAGCAAAAGAATGACTTAGGATAGATGTATATAAGTCAACATGAAATTTGCATGTTGCTTCCCAATCAAATGACTTTCTTTTTTGACTGTTGTGATGTAGGTCATGCTAGCTATTAGTTAAAAATTGCAATTTAGGCATTGTTTTAGGCTAATGCAAATGTATACAAGCTTTTTCATTTGTTTATATTTAAAAGGATAGTACACTTAATAGTTAGTAAATGTCAGAAATATAGTTTCAAACCTGTATCACAATGTTTCTTGTGTACTACAAACAGATCTTAAAAAAAATAATAATAAAAATATTCTGCACTTAAAATGAAAAAAAAAAAAAAATGAGATTAATTTTTCGCCATTATAATGAAATGTTGTACATTCTATTAAATACTTTTACTGTATGAATAGAAAAAAATCCATCCAGGTTTGAAAGAAATTTGAAAGAGTTTTGGTTGAACTATCCCATTAATGTTAAAAAGGTCACTCTTTATTTTAGGGTCCAATTCTCACTATTAACTAACCATTAACTATGACTTTTGCCTCAATTAACTTCTTATTTGCTACTTATTAATAGTTTATAAGGTAGTTGTTAAGTTTAGGGTATTGGGTAGGATTATGGATGTCATGCATTATATGTACTTTATAAGCATTAATAAACAGCCAATATGTTAATAATAGACATGCTAGTTAGCAACTAGTTATTAGTGTGAATTGGACCCTATACTAAAGTGTTACCGTTAAAAATAATGCAATAAAATTATTGAAAATAATAGCAAATTATGATTAAGTTTTAATAAAAAAGATTAAAAAAATGGTTTATCAATATGTCACCTATGACTCAGATTACATCACAACCAAACATATGCAAGCACAAACCCAAACACAGAAGGCGGGAGGGGTAGGGAAAAGAAGCAAAGAGAAAAGCTGCTCTGGTGACAGCAGCAGTTTGAAGTTGAGGAGCTAAAAATAATTGGTCTAAACAAACAGACGCCATATGGGGCATGTAAATAATAAAGAGAGGGATTTGAGCAGTGTGTGCAGATGAATATACCATGTTGTCAAATGAGGATTTAGGAGGTTACAAAAATGCAGAGGCGGACAGCTGAGGAATCCGCAGATGTTTAATACCTGGATTTCAATTATGGGAATTTAATAGATGTCATGGTGATGTTAATTCTATTTACTTCTATTGAGAGAAGAGGGAGGGTTATTGTTTAATGCTTTGTTTAGTTTACAGGGTCTTGAAGTCATTAGAAAGACAGTGACAGGGGCTCCAAAATATCCCATTGGTCTTGCGCAGCAATCAAACCCTGGACCGCATCATCATGGCCTAATGGTTAGAGAGTGAGACTCGCAATCGAAGGGTTGTGAGTTCGAGTCTAGGGCTGGCAGGAATTGTAGGTGGGGGGAGTGCATGTTCAGTTCACTCTCCACCTTCAATACCATGACTTGGGTGCCCTTGAGCAAGGCACCGAACCCCCAACTGCCCCCCGGGCGCCGCAGCATAAATGACTGCCCACTGCTCTGGGTTTGTGTTCACATTGTGTGTGTGTGTGTTCACTGCTTTGTGTGTGTGCACTTCGGATGGGTTAAATGCAGAGCATGAATTCTGAGTATGGGTCACCATACTTGGCTGAATGTCACGTCACTTTCACTTTCACCTTCATCAGAGAGATGCACTGTGAATGATGATTCTGTGGTTTGAGAAGCCATCTATCACTGCATTCCCAGTTCAGCCACGTATAAATCAAATTGTTGTCAAACCCATCCAATGTTGTCTGCATGAACTCTGGAGCTGTATAACACAATTAATAGAGCAGTTGTACTGAGACCTTTTTTTTTATAACTATAACTCATGGAGTAAAATGTATGGCGTGTTTTGCATCCAGCACTTGACCTTGCTCAGAATGACAAGCTGTCTTGCATGCTCTTTTGTCCTTTAAGATGCATTCACAGTAAACTATGTTGAAAAGTTGAAAATTGCGATTCAGAGGTTTATTGGGTACATCATTTGTTCATGGCTTATATCAGGGTTAAATAGCTACAATTCACTTTGACATCCAATTCATTACCTCCTTCAGTGTTTAGCGTTATTCAATGGCTGGCGAATACAATGCCTTAGGACATGTATAGAGCACTTTTCATAGAGCTAATTTTCCACTTGTCTCTAATTTAAGTTTAAAGCTTGATGTTAGCCATTGATCAGCCTGACACAATCGTCTGTTATTGGCCGTTTCAAGAGTGCTGTGTTTCCGCTGCTGTGTTCCTACTGGTTGAGCGCTGGCAGACACATGTCGTGCTTACCGAATGATCTGTCTGTAAAAGGTTTTTGTGATGAATGATTTACAGCTTAAACACACCTCGCTCAAGGCAGACCAGCACACCCCAATCCTGTTGCAACCGAAGGGGCCAATTTTCCAGCTCACTTCATTTTAGTATTGGCATCCTTCAACACATTTCTGAGACTGCCTTCAAAGAAAATGGGGCTCCTTCACATGTGCATGCACATGCTGCATGCCGTGCAAGCCAACCATTCGCCTGGCCCAGATATGGAGGCAATAAATTATGTAACAGTAGTGGTTTTTACTTTTTTATTTTTTTGGCAAAAATACACACACTAACAGGGATAGTTCAAACAAAAAATATGTTTTTAATTATAAAAAAATATTTATTTATGTTCACCATGAACGGTGGTTGTATCGTGGTTGAAAATGTAACTGCTGTGAACTTCTCCTTTAAGTGCAAACAATAAGGATCAAGCTACATCAATATGAACTATAAGGCCCTCCTCTTAAGAGAACTCAAGCAGCAAATTACTAATAAAACAGGATAGCTACACTATCAGCTCATTAGCTCAAGTGTGAAATAGATATCTGTAAGAGCTGCTTTTGGGACCCTCAGAACAGAAGAACAACACCTGACAGCTGGCATGAAGAAAGGAGACCATAGACTTGATGCTCTGACCTCCCCACAGTTACTGTCATTAAAAGGGTTCCTGTTCCCAAAAACCATTGCACTTATGACTCTGTTGAACCTTCTTGCTCTAATGTTCCTAAAACTCTGTGTGTGTGTCCTTTACCAGCGTGAGATTCTTGCCTTTTGCAAGATGTCACTGATGGAACATAATGGATGATAACCCACAATATTTTTATCAACAGTCGTTTTTATTTAAGTCAACGGTCGTTTTTGTTAACCCTTGTTTTGTGAAAGATGTACATGCAACATTCCTGCATTATATTTATGTGGAACATTAAAAATGGTGAATCTCCCATGATTTTACATGTTGCTGTTTTTTTTCCCCCATTTGTTTATGCAGGGCTTTCTGGAAAGCTATGAGCCTAATTTAATTGTTTATGCACCTGTTTTAAAGGCAGGAACATCCTGATTGTTGTTAAAAATTCCACTGTTACAACTTATCCCATCTTGTGCGACAAAATGCCATATTCTTTCTCACTGTGTTCAGTGAACTGTGTACCCCCCCCCACCCCCCACCCCCGGGAAATAATGGTGTAAATGATTCAAGACTTTCATATATGTGCCCATGCACAATTTGGGAAATACATTTTTTTGGAAAATGTGTGACAACTAGCCCCATTCTCTACTGTTGACGACCCTTAAAATAATTCCATTAAGGCAATATGTTCCATCTCTCATTCGCTAATGTCTTCAGTCATCAAGCATACATATTAGAGACAGTTGCTCCTCCCAAACACCCACCCTTCCTCACAATCTCTCGCTGTCTCTCTCACACTCTTCTCTTTTGTGTCCTATCTGCTGTATTCCTCCCACTCGGCCGGTGTCACAATCCCAGGGTTGTTTACACTTCCTGCTCTGTTTTTGTTTGGTCGTTTCAGCATGAGCAGTGACATAGAAGGCTCAGCTGGATAAAACACAGTCAGCGTACGGTCCTGATTATGGCAAAGCCAATCTGGACGTTAGAGATAGTACAGCAGCTTACTGGATTCACTGAGTCATACGGAAGCCACATCATGCTCAACACTGACTTCAAAGTTTTTTCATTAGGCTAAAAAAAGTCTTCATCATGCTAATTTACTTAAATATTTAAACTTAGAACTAACTCTTTTTTTTTTTTTCTGTGAAAAGGGCTCTATGGATTATGGCGCTACATCGTGGGTGGCTCTTGTGAACAACACCACAGATAACCAGAGGAGCAGCATAAATGTTTTTCAGTCCTTTAATAACTCCTGATAGCACAAACACATCTTTATCATCTGGAAGATTTTATAAGCATTTGCTCATCTTCAATAAGATTTCCATTTAGATGTTGTAAAATGCTCTCTAACAGACATCTTTGAGACCTATCTGTGCTATCTGGGAGAAAGAAAGCTATCAATTTGTCATCAACTGAAGACAACTGTGACCTGAAAGTCAGCAGATAAAAAATAAAAAAAGTAAATTTCAAGTGCTGACTTCATTTTTTATTAATTTCAGCAAAGCTATTTAAGTACATTTGTAGTTAATTTAGTTAAATTTAAGATTCAAATAAAAAGAGGGAACTAATTAAAAAGTTGTGGGATTTAATACTTAATTCACAACACCAATATTTAGTTTTCCTCCATGCATGTCATGTGCAGGGCTTTGTAAATTAGCTACTTTCTCATCATTGGTGCTTAAATGACTGCTAATTAAATCATGTACCCTCACTGTGAACAAAATCAACCAATATTTAAATTTCTTGATTGCCCTTGAATGATCAGATGTTTTTGCTGAGTCACTGAGGCATTGCTACACTGTAAAAAATTTATTGTTGTTTTTACAAAAACTTTTTGGCAGCTGTGGTTGCCAGAATAATTTTGTAAAAATACAGAAAACTGTAAACACATTTACGTCAAAAACTGTTAATTTTACAATATAAAGCTGTAATTTACAAACAAGAAAATGTGAATATAAACCAGTAAATTCAACAACACACAAAATTAAATCTGTTTTGTACCTTGAAAATACTGACAACCACCATAATAATAAAGATGGTACTGTATAAGAGAAAGCCACATGAAGTAGCAAAGCTCATCACAAGTAGCTTCACCACAAGCAGAAGTATATATTAACATATAGAAGGTGCACATTTATGGAAACACAAAACACCATCATGGTAACACACGTGATACTTAAATAATGCAAAAAACTTTCATTAAGCAACAGAAGATGTAACATAAAGCTCAAATGTACATAACTGATAACAAGAACTATTTAAAAACATGATTATTTAAACAAAATACTTTCAAACGTGGAGTGTCACGCAGGGAATTCTGGGAATATCAGTTTACAGTTTTAGACTGTAAATTATACATTGATTTGTTCTTTTTTTACTTCTAAAAGCTGTATAATTAACAGAATTTTACTGTAAATTTACATTAAAAGCTTTGTTAGATCTTTTACAGTTTTCTCCTGTATATAGTACGGGAACTTACTGTTAACCTATTATCAGTTTTTTTTCGTAGCGTTTTTACAAAATTTTACAGTTAAAATTACACTTATTTTTTACAGTGTATATTCTAGAGAAACAATCTATCCAGATCTAAATCTGGAATATTATCTATATTTTATGAAGTCATATCAATAAAAAACGCATTACAGACTTAACAGTATGATTTTCTGTAAAGCTGTTTTGCTAAATTTGACTTTAAGGATGACTTTCAGATTTGTTTAAGTTTCTATAGTGTGTTTCTCTATGGATATGTAGCTTTTTTGAGTGCGGCAGAGTGGTTACAACATCTATCAGCCACTCTGCTGGGCTTCCATTTTAGGAAAGGTTGTGGAGGGGAAATTATTGGTCTAGGCTTTTAACGGGGGTGAGAAAGAGAGACCATATTACTCCTGTACTGCAGTCCTTACATTGGCTTCCGGTCAAATTCAGGATTTATTTTAAATTCTCCTGTTTGTACATTCTCCTGTTAAAATTCTCACCCCAGTACATCAGTGATCTTATTGTTCCTTACTCTTCTTCTAGAGTACGTAGGTCCTCCGATCAACGGCTTTTAAAGGTCCCTCATTGTAATTTAAAATCAAAAGGAGATTGTGCTTTTTCTGTGGTAGGTCCCAAACTCTTGAATAGTCTCCCTTTCCATGTGAGGATGTGCTATATAAAAATAAAATTGCTTGCTTGCAATCACTGTGTGCTAAAGAGTTGACCCCTTAATTTCTACCAGTTAAACATAAATGACAATGGAAAAGTAGAAATGTAACTAGAGGCATCTGTAGTAACACTTCCTCTCATCTGCAAACTCTTAAGTGAGCCATTATGTCTCATTTGAACCTCATGTTTGTCATATGGTTAGACAGAAGAGGGAGTGAAATACGGTACTTCAAATCACTCCCAGGCTGCATCTGCTGTCCTTTCGGAGCCAAACAAGGTACCTGAACATCAACAAAATGAGCCATACTAAGACCATCTGTCGTGGACGGCTGTCCTTTGGGTGAGGGGAAATCCATATTCCCATTTTATAGCACATTTCCCAAAGAATCGTAATGATTCACTATCCTTGAAGTCTGACCATGAGAGTAAAGGAACACTTTAGTATGAAATGTGACATTTATGAATCAACATATAAAAACTAGAAGGAAAGAGAGAGTGGGTTTACAGTGCCAGTCTTCATTCTTTTCACAACAGGCCGGCTTAGCCCTCTAAAATTACATTTGCCCTGCGAATCTCCCCGTTGGGTTTATTATCGTCACATATTCCTGCCTTGTTCCACTAACTCTGCCTCTATCGGCCACTCAGCTGGGTTTCCATTTTAGGAAAGGTTGTGGAGGGGAAATGATTGGTTTAGGCCTTTTCGCCTCTGGGACTTGGTGTGTAAGGCCTTAATGAAACACTGCAGGCAGCTCCACATCATGCTCTGTGAAGGGACTTTGAGTGGCACCGGTGACAACTGTGGGCTCAGCTGTCTCAGACGTGGTCTGTCAGCAGATGTATGAAGAGAGAAATGGGGAAAGAGAGAGAAGTGGCAAAGGAAACACTCATGGGAGGAAAGGAGGGAAGAACAAGACAGGAAAATTAAAGCAGGAGAGCTGAGAGAGAGCAAATCTCTCACCATCAGAGAGTTCGGAGAGGACCCCAGAGTCGAGGGGGGGGGGGTGTTCATGCACCAACATTTGAAATAACTGAATGCATTTGCCTGTTATGTTTCCATTTTACAAACCCTCAATGCATGTTCTGATGTTTTGAAGGGGAAGGCATGGCTTTTAAGAGCATCTCGCATGTGATATAACAAGGAAAGTTGTACTTTTTTTTTTCATTGGATCCTCGCACTTTAGATCGCATGATATCGCAGCACTTCTTAACGAATAGCTTATTTCGTTTCACAAGTTCCACATTGCTACACTCAGCGTTTCTCCACTTCAATTTCTGATTATGTTTTTAAATGATACGACTTCTAGACATCCTGACAACTTCTATTTCCCTGAAGAAAATATAGCGCTTACTATGTAGAAATGTAATGGGTTTTTGTACTGGTATAATATACATTGAGGTTTGGCTGGTTAACATGGTTCAATTAACCCTTGCTGGTAGATGCCTTATCTACACCCTTGTACTGCCAAAAGCATCATTCTCCACTGAAACTCATTTAAAAGGAGCTGTGTATTCAGGTGGAATAAAATATTTTTGCACTGATTTTAATCTAAAAGTGTATGGGCCCTATCTTGCACCCAGCGCAATTGACTTTCCTACCGACGCATGTGTCATTCCTATTTTGCACCCGCGCAAAGCGCGCTTTTCCCTCCACAGAAGCACGTCGCTAAACTAGTGAATGAACTTGCGCTCCCTGGGCGGTTCAGCGCAAAAAAGGAGGCGTGTTCCGGCTCAAACAATCCCTGGTGCTATTTTGCTGTTCCATTAAATAATTGCGCCACTGACCAGAAAAAACCTAGTCTAAAGTCAGTGGCGCGTTGCGCGTTGTTCATTATGCTATTTTAAGGGCGCAAGCTTGACCATAATGTATAGCGTGCACAATGCGCATACACTTTGCTCATGTAATCTACACAGATGCAACAGTTATTTTTGCAAATCATAAATTGTTACACTAAAAAAATATTAACACATGAGATGACGGAAATCATTGTGAAATCTTGCTTACAAATTATTCAGGCTAATTGTAGTAATTAAGGATCAGACCTGTTTGCCCGATAGTGGCAAGACATATATGCATATAAGGACATCTGACAAATTTGTTTGTCCGTCAAGAACCAGGAAAAAAAAAATCGATGAAACAATTGTGGCTATTTCCTCCCACACCTGTTTAACCGACGCTATTTTGGGTGGGTTTCTCCCATCCCCATACAACACAACTTCTCTGTCTTTCACTGCTCTTACAAGAACATCAGTCTCCTCGGCTGTGAACCGCTCCTGGCGTGCGCCTGGTAAATACGCCATAATAATAGCAATCCATAATGGAACTTGCGCACCTGCTTTTAAAGGGAATGTTGGATGACGCTCCGATTGGTTTATTTCACGTTACGCCCAAACCACACCTATGAATAATGAAGCTACTTCAGACCAACCCATTTTAGATTTGCGCCGGGCGCAAGAGCCATTTATCCCGCCGGGAAAATAGCAACAGCGCCGAGACCCGCCCACAAAGTTACTTGCGCTTCGCGCTGTGACACTTGCGTTTCAGATCGTTAAAATAGGGCCCTATATATTTATTTATTATTTCACAATCTAAGTGACGTGTAGCTGTGATATGTAGTCAATGTAGTCATACTCAGAATTTGTGCTTTTACAGTAAAATATTAAAATAAGCAATGACATTTTTGTAGTGCATATAAAACTGTGATTTATTGTTACATTGTGTAATTTTGTAAAATTAGTAATTCATTTTTTCATAATACTATTTTATTATTTTCATATATGTGATGATGATGATGATGATGATGATGATAGATTTATTATATAAATATATTATTTAAATAATTTCAACTCTCATATCTGGGTTTTCTGTGCTAGTTAAGCGAATTGCATTTGGATGAGTGGGAATGATAAAATATAGCTTTTCCCAGTTTGTGACTACTAGGCTTTATTCGTTGATAATACACACCCACAATACACACACCCACACACACACTTCACTCATCTTTTAATGAGACCCTTAACTGCCTGTCACTTCAATTGCAAACACCCTGTCTGCTCCTTCATTCTCTTTTTTTATTAAAGGGCAACAGGGCAAAAAAAAAGGGCTTCAAAAATGTGTAAGACGCCATCCTCCTGAAAAAAAGAGAGAAAGAAAAGGAGAGGCATGTCTCCTGTGTCTACTGTTCTCGATCAATTGTTCATCTCATCTTCGTTCAATACACCCAATGAAAGTGTGGCCTAAACTTTTGAAATAGACTTTAGAAGAAATTGGTCATTGCATATAATTGCTTTGGCTTGTTGTTTTCAGCATGTTCCTTTGATTATCATAAATAAGCTGTTGAGTGATCAAACTAGCCCAGATGAAACAGAATTGTGAAATTTTCACGTTTCAAGGGTAGGGCTGACTCATTGGTGCATTGAGTCCAGACAGTTACACAATCGCAAAAAAAAAGAAATAAAAAAAGAAAAAAGCCTGTCCAGCATCTCCAGCTGCAGGTGGCTTTGCTCCACGTTCCTGACTGTGCATTCAGCTGTTTTCACTGTATAAATGCCAGGCAAGAAAACATATACCAGCTCACTCATACCCTGTGATTGAGAATATGATTTTTTTTTTTTTTCATAATCCCACTTTGTGTTCCCCAGTACAGGACTAATCATTCCAGCTTTTCATTTTAGGTGACAAATCTTCCGTTAAGAGAGGCATGCTTCGTCTTCTTTTTTTATCTTCCCCTTTGTTTTTTTTGTTTTTTACAAACTTTTAGCTCTCTGGTGGGAAATGACAAAACAAAAATAAGAAGTATATTTTTCACTCAGAAATAAGTGAGCCATTGGCCCACTGTCAACGTAATAGAGTTGATGAGGGATATCAGAGAGGTATTTAAAGATAGAACTTATTTCTTCTTTTATGAGGTGTACTTGATGAATAAGACCGTGTGCCTGCAAGCTACTCCAAGGCATTGCTTGAGGTAACAGATTGTGCCTAGGATGTGTATACTGTAGAGTGATGTTTCTCAGGAACTGCCTTTATACAAGACAATAACTGCATTTGTCTGCTGTGAATTCTGGACCCATTATTTTCATATTCCCATAAAGACATGTTGCAGGTTTTGGCAGTCCATAAAATTCATCCTGGCACTGCTCGAAACTCATAAGAACAGCAGAGACTGAGGGCTGTCCTACTCTGCCAGACTCACTTTTTGGAACCGAAATGATAACAACTCGTTATTGAGGAGTGGATAAAATATTGTGCAGATCTCAGTGCTGATTGTTTTCTCGTTTTTGAAGCATCTGACAAAGCTGGGTCGTATGACAACCCTCACACCCACACAATCTCTGGAGTGCTCATTAAGTCTGATATCTGTAAGCATTCACTATTGGCTGTCTGGAACTACGATATGCTGACTGCACGGAAAATTGCGAAAATGACAGTGCAGATGTAGAATTGAGTGCTAAGAAGTGAAATATAGTAGCACTGGAAATGGCAGTATCAAAATAACTTAAAGAAAGATGTGAAAAAGATTTTTTGACAAGCACTACCATTCATTTAAAAAAATCAAATGTTTTTGAAAGACATCTGTCATGTTCACCAAGGCTGCAGTTATTTGATTAAAAAACAGTAAACATGGTAATATTGGTATATAATATTAATTTGTATTTTTTTTCTGTTTTCTTTTGTAATATGTTTTAAAATGCAATTTATTTCTCTCATGCCAATCTGAATATTCAGAATTCTTCAGTGACACATGATCCTGCAAAATCATTTTAATATGCTGATTTAGTGCTCAATTAAAATTTTATATTAGCAGTCATATAAAAAGTTAATAAATTAGATTATTTGATGATAAGAAAGGTTAAAATAACATTTATTTGAAAAACAAATATATTTTATAAATGCCTTTACTGTTAATTTCTTAAAAAGGTATCATGGAATACTATATAAATAATGTGGTAAATGGTAAATAAATGGTAAATAAAGTTCAGTAATGTGGTATATATTAAAGTACAATTTGTTAGCATTGTCATCTTAAACTATCATGGTCCAGCCATGGTACATTTCTAAAAGGGAAATAAGTGCAGATTGATTTGACCTGAAATTCAGTTATGGTGATAATGGACTTTTGCAGTGCTTAAATATGCAATGTACAAAAACAGAACAAATGCTATGAAATGTAAATGAATTGCTCTCACAAACATATTATGTTCGGGGTAAATTAATTTTGCAGTGCTTTGTACACTTGGCATGCCCATCTAAATAAAACCAGTTCTCACAATCTCTCTTTCTACAAGCTGCACAGGCTCTTACCATCAGAAAGTAACAAAATCCAGGAACAAACCACAAAGGCTCCAGACACTGCAGTACAACAGAATTTTCTGGATTATTCTGAAAGAAGATGCTTGGCTACTGAACTCTGGCCTTGTTGTGGTGGTTAGTAACCAGGTCAGTCAGTTCTTAAAGTTAGTATGAAAAAATTTACCCTATGTGCCTTTAATATACATTTCTGTCCATGATTCATCAGCATAAGTTAAAAAAAAAATGGAATCCCTGCTTGTTCCAATCAATTCCTTATGGATAAAACCATGTCACTATATTTCTCTTTTTCATACATTTTTATTCTGAAATGCATCATGGGTTGATTAATTAATGAATAGCAGAAGGCGTGTCATCACATATACACATGTACACGTACATTCACACACTATGATTAGGGAAGACTTGTTAAGTTTCCTAAGATATTTCTAAAGAAAATTGGGATCAAATAAAAATATATAAAAAAAATCTCTCCAAAGACTAAATATACTGCAGTTCTTAGGTTATAAAACTGAGAATGTATTACACCCCAGTGATCATCAGAAGACACGAAGACCCTTTTCTTGAACTCTTCTAGCTTTGATACTTTGATTCTATTTGAGCAGCATGAGTATTCAAGTTACAGTGCTCTGAAACAAGAACAGATTTACAGCTTTAAGGGATAGTTCACCAAAAAATGAACACTCTTCATTTACTCATCCTCATTTCATTTCAATAGTATAATGTTCTTTCTTCTGTAGACCACAAAGGTAGCAGTTAGACAAGATGTGCACTTCATTTTTTTTACGTATAATGAAAGTGGTTGATGACCAGCTGCTATGAGTATTAAAAGGGGGCATATTTGTCGTTTATGATTATGAGTCATCATCTCTCATGCAAGAGGTTGATTGACCCCACTGAAAAATATCTGTCACTCTTTAATTATGAGTAATTGCATGTTTTCGTGTATTTTTCCCTTGTTTGCGTATGTTGTGTTTAATTTTGAACTACTGCGTCAAATGATTCCCTGGCTGTGGCACTCATCCCCTGCATGAGAGCCGTAATAATTATGATGATTTTCATTACTGCTTAAATGCACTGAAATGCGAGGTGAAGTTTAATAGCGCATGTATGAGAGCATATATTTCTAATAACAGCAATGCCAGAGAGTGGAGAACCAACAAGCGCCTCATGAATAATGTTTTAATGGCTTGCTGCAGTGTGTGTGTAAGGCCAAATTTCAGATGGAGAAGCCTGTGTGCACAAGATGAGATGTTCCTCCATTCGCCTGTGAATGTATTAGTAACTCATTAACACCAGCGTGCTGCAGTCAATATGCATCAATATTTGTGTCGGCTTGTGTGCACTGGGGTGAAAATTGCATCTCAAAGCAAACAAGATGCAGCCTCTTCAATTCAGACCAGCCCTTTTTACGACTTTTCGGCCTTGTATAAGAGGACAATATGTTCTTGTAGAGTTTGAAGGGGCATAGTACAGTTAGTTTGTACACCATGCACATATCCTTATTTATTTGTGCTGATAGATAAGGTATGATAATGTTGGATGTTCCGGCATCTTTTTTTCCTATGCAAATGTATTCATGATGGCCCAAAGCTGAGCCCCCTCACCAATCCCAAGAAGTCAGAGGTGATATAAAAGAAAGGTCATATAAATGGGCTGTGCTGTCAGTTATGCACTCTACCTAATCCCAGACACACACCTGACTGTCTCGGGCCACAGATTGAAGCTGGCCGGTTCTAACAAACTCCAATTATTTGAGTGTAACGAGATCCCGGAGTGCGGCGCTTCACAGGCCCATCATCATTACCGTGGGGGCTGAGTGGCAGCAGAAAGCACCTTGTTCCTCCTGACTGACTGCAGCCGGCGCTGCTTCTGACAGCCGACCACCCTAAACCTCACACACACACACAGAGTAGCAAAACAAAATGCTTAAAATTCACACTCCATCCCTTTATTTTAGACATTCATGCTAATAGATAACTCAAGCACTCACCACAGAATATTTATCTTTTAGAATTTTAAGTATGCACCCTGGACACACACATATATATCACATGCAGTCATATGCATTTGTAGTTAATCTACTTAAGTACTGAATGTTTTTATTATTATTATTATTATTATTATTAATACTGTAGTCTAATAGTGAATTATTTATTGTATCAATAAATAGAAATAAAACAGAAGATTTTCTTTTGCAGATAGGTTTATTGGTTATATACTTCAGTCTAAAATAATTGGCATCAGGTGATAAAATGATGTGTTTTATTTCCATGTTTAGATAAAGGCTAGGTTATTATAATTTTTCTTTTTATATATTTTTCTCATTTATATTGGATGGTAGTGTATTTTTACAATAAAACTTCAAGTTTTCTAATTTCTATATATAAAAAAAAAATATTGTAGTTTTAGTATTTTAGTGCTGCTGCAGTTAATGTACTTACTATAATCCTTTGGTATTTTCAATCTTAATTCAGACAGGTTTTAAAGATTTCAGGTTTTATAATATAACAAAACAAACAAACAAAAACGAAGCCTAAAAGCATATTTTTTATTTAATTGTATTATTATTATTATTATTATTATTGTTTTTTTAAATGTACTTATTATAATTTTTTTTACATTTATTTTATTTTGAAGTCATGAGTGGTTATGAACAAATGAATGTAAAGCATTTGTCTGTGTTTAAGAAAGCGCTTGAGAAGCAGTCTCTTCCAAGGCTTGGTACACTTTCAACTTGTTTTTTTTAGTCTTGAGCAAAAATGTACAACATTCACATTACATGATTTGACTGATTTTTATGAAGAAAGTGCGGCAATGCACCACATTAAAATAAATTATCATTAATGTTTTCTTAACTGCTGGCCAAATAAAAATTAAATCATCTTTGAGAGCAAGGGGGCCCCCTGGTGTTTCGGGGTCCCTACGCAGCTTGTGTATTTTGCGTGTAGGGAGGATCAGCTCTGGCACATGGCATGATGGGAAACCTTTCAAAAAGAGCTGCAGAGTTGACATGATGCTCAAAGCTGATGAGTAATGTTACTTGTGTGACTTCACAATAGCTTTCACATCCCATTTCACACCATAGATTTCGCTGCTGGCTGTAATGTCTAAAATGGGTTCCTGAAAAACTGCCACATATTGAAGGGGGGTGTGATGTAAGTGAGCACTTGTCCCATCGAGCATTCCTTGGCACCAACTGAGAAACTAAGCTCATAATTTGCACACCTTTCCCAATTTGGTCTTTGTTGCACTCCTCACTCTCTAGCTTAGTTATCATTTCCTCACTTTTCTTGTCTTTTCGTCTCAAAGGTGCACATTTGCCATTTAATACTGTAATTCAGTTATACAGTTAAATGTGCTGTCAGCTCACAGTTTACATTAGGGTTCATTTTACAGTTTAATTACATAAGTATGCAGTAATATACTGTACTTTCAAATGTAATTAGTTTGTGTTTCTTCTTGTAATTAGCAGTGCTTGCTAAGGTGAACATCACTATTATTATAGCTTGAGTTTATGGTTACGAATTTGAATAAACCTCTAACCCTAAATGACATTGTCAGGCAACTCATCCTGCACTTTCTGTGCTACAAAAATGAATCATGCTTTGTGAGATATTCCTTTTTTTTTTTTTTTGTCATCAGACCAAACTGTAAAATGTGCAACAAAAATCATATATACTTACATTAGCTATGCTTACATTCACCCAAATAATCTGCTATTAATCAGATTGATGGCAAACTAAACCACTCCAAACACCCTAGCAACCACATATCAATATGCTAAATAACACGCGAAACAAAAATAGTTACTCATAGTTTATTAGTGCGTTAGCATAGTAAGTTTTACTGACAAATAAAAAGAGCTATTGGCTACTGTGCTTTAGTTTAATACTGGAACATTTGAGGAGATTTAAGGCAAGGAGTGTGAAAATGCACCAGAACTAGTATTTCCCTGCGGTCCTGCCGTGTTGAAGAGCATATGTCTGCCACAAAGAGGCACATTCACACCTCCAACTATGAAACACACACTTGCTATCTCTGAATACATTAGCTAATCGCAGCTCACTGTAATGTGCACAAACACCCAAGAGAATCTGTGTTTTTTTCTTCTAGTTTTCTGACAGTGAAACATACCACAGTTATATTAAAAACACAGCAGTGAAAAAAGAAAAAGAAAAGAAGAAAAAATAAATACATCTTAGGGTTTCCTTTAGCAATTGAATCCAGAATAGGGGTCATGGTAGCATTAGCTTTGAAAAACTAATAAAGATAGCACCAAATAAAGATAACGCCACTGAGTGTGAGGCATTGATAAAGTACAAAGTATAACAACAAGCATGCTAATATAATTTCAACCTGTTTGCCCACAGATGAGCCTTCAGCCATGCAAGGCCTCAAGAATAATGATTTTTCAGTTTCTGGCTAGCTGACTTTACAGTTGCATCACTACTGGGTCAGTGCTGTGTTGTCACTAAATCTTTCTTTCATGATATACATACTTTTTATGCCTTGCAAACATTTGGTTTCTGATGCATATAAAATATGATGATATTTTCCCCATCTTAGGACCAGTGGATATGTCGACAGGGCCAGTACAAATCTGAACTACTGAAGCAGAAAACATCCATTGTTGAAGCCTGCATGCATTGTTATATTTCGGATTGCTCAGTCATTCTCTTTCATGTCCTTTTTCATGCTTATGCTCTGTGTTTTGCTTCCCTGGCCACCGTCTGTGAAAAGAAAGGTTTCACAAATGCATCCCACATCCAAAAAAATCAATATTGTTAGGATCCTCTGATATCCTTCAGTGCTGCCACAGTTCTCACCCATGTGTGGCATATCCAGAAAAAGCAGTGAAGCCAAACTTGCTAATGAGTTTTCTTCTTTATTGCTGAGACACTTCTAGGAGACATACTTTTTGTCCTACTTCACTTCTCCATCCTCCTCCTAATGATTGTCCAAGTGTTTCATGTTGTGAGATGTTTGCAGTAGACCAAGACAGAGCTCACACCTCCCGGTGGGGACTCCAAACAACGAGCATATCTAAGCCGTCCTACTGTCACCGATCCAGATCCAAATAAACTATAAAACACATCTGCTTGTGTAAGCCAGCAAACATCAAGCAGCTGACCTACCTAGCGAGATAAACACATGCAGACGGGATGTACATTCTCCGTCATTCTCTACCATTAAACTTCTCATAATAGGCCAGGCTGTAATTTGTTGTCTCATCGTGTTGATGTGTAAGTACTTGTGCGGACTTTTAATGTTCATGTGTATGGTTTTGCTTTGGGTTAAAAAGTCTTTGTTGTGCAAGTCAACTGAGCATTTTTATGCAGATTTAATGTCTTGCGCTCTCGTTTTTACCCCTACCAGGCTGTCATTTGCTTTCCTCCCATTTATCTGAGGCCCACAGCCTCACTTCATCAAGCTATGATTGCTTTTTGATGGCTCTACCGTTTTCCCTTTCTTCTCTTTCTCTCTTGCTGTTCTTCTGTCTCCCATCCCGCAATTCTCAGTCGCAACCACTTCAACAAGACCGCAAATGAAAACAGTGGAGAACAAAAGTGAATAGGAAACAGTTTTGTTCCTATTCAATGGTGAGCCAGAAAGGGACTTCGTTTTTTTATTTTTATTTATCATGTACACAACAAAGATTCATTCTTTGTGCCATGGGCCTTTTCCTCTCCCACCCATTTTCAGAGCAAAAACCACCTGGGGTTTGGTTAAAATGGGTGAAAAACTTGTTATTAATTCACACATCAATTAGGAAGATGTACCACAAAGCCTCCCCCTTTATTGTATGAGATGGAGAGTTTCAATTTGAATTTGAATGGAATACTCTTAAGTCATAATGTTCTCAGAGCTTACCGGTTTATCCCTGATCATTTGTTAACAATGCTTCCTGTACTTAAAAGTGGTGAATCACATATCAGTGAATGGCTACTTGATGCTTCTATTTGGGGTTTGTAGACTGTGAAGGCTGAGGGACTGCAGCAGTGCAGTGGTCTGGATGTCTGCAGCATTAGGCTCTGTCTCACACAGCAAAGCTGAGGAGAAAATCCTGGTTTGACAAGCTCTGCCTCGGGCTGTAAATATCTGCTCTTCATGTTCTGGTGTGGAGGGTTGGGGGGGGGGGGCAAACCTTTTCATTGCAGTTCAGAAAAACCAACACTGTCCATCGGTGTCCATCGAACCCATACTGAGATTTATTTTGCTCTGCTCAGCTTTTCTTTCTCAGGCTTTCCTTCTCAAACTTGCCAATGTTTGTATGGCGCAGGATACAGGTTGCATGCATTATATTTTGGACATCTGTCTATAATAAAATGAGTTAATGCTTAATACTTTATTTTATTTCTTTGCGATATGTTTATGTGATGCTATTTTTTAAGTTCTTTTATATGAGGTTGTTCATAACGTGTATTATTGATGTCTTTCCAAGATTGCAACACTAAATTGGACAAATACATGGTAGATTTCAATGAGCATTACTGTATCTTTCAAAGCATTTCCTCTGATGTTTATTTGGTGAACCCTGCTCCCTTCTAAGAAGAGTGCGGAGCTTCAAGAGCTCATGCTCGCGGGCATACCGGTGTTACTGACCTCACATTGCTTCCAAATGCAATTTTTAACTACCACATTACTATTCACGATTATTCTGGTAGCACTTGAAGTCAGCATTAGTGAAAAAAGGCATTGACAATGGTAGCTTAACAACATTAGCTTTAAAGAGAGTCAAGAATCTCTTTTGGAAAACAAAATATGATGCGTGATGCTTACTTTGTCTAGAGCCTGGACATTTGCACACAAAGCATTGGTATCAAACCCTCTTTTCACAAGCAATTTTTGCACAACTCCAGTGTTGAACTGACCCCCGTTTGTGAGGCAGTCAATTCCGGTGTATTCCAGGAATTCCAGGAATTTTTTTGAAAAATAAATGTAACCACCGTTCAAACACCTTATAAAAGTGATTTTTGCATTCTATGGCACCTTTAATGTCTCTCTCTGTCTTTTTGTGTGTGTGTGTGTGTGTGTGTTTGTGTTTTTTTTTTTTCGTGGAGTGTGTGCATCTGAACACTGTGTCATTTAAATCAACAGGGAGGAAAGAACATCTCTGTCCTCTGAATCTTTCTTTATAAATCCCATATGCATTTGCTATGAAATACAGATATTTGTAAATGGAATGATAAAATGCTGTGCGTTTGCTTGATAGGACCAGGGCCTGTTTGGCAATGCAGTGTGCACAGGACCACAAGGTTGTTTGACTCTGAAAGCTTGAGAGAGAGAGAGGAAAGGAGGGAGAGGCAGACAAATGAGAAAGAGAAGGAGGTGAAATGCGGATGAGACCCTAAAGGCATCTATTAATGCCTCTTGGATGAACATCTCCACAAGCTGCACTAATTACTGTATAGCTTCTGCTTGCGATCAAGGTCATGGAAAGAAACCAGGAAGAAAACAAAGAAAGCTCTGCTTTTGACTGGCTGAAGGATGAACTGGCATTCAGAGATTGTTTCTTGTTCTCTAACTCAGTGGTTCCCAACCTTTTTCAACTCGCGGCCCACACAACCAAACACATATGTTTGCGCGGCCCACTTCAAAAAAATTAACTGACCCCGCTATTGTTGGGTTAATAACTTAGTACTCAGAAGCTAGATTTTAAACTATATTTATTGAATAAACTAGGGCTGTGCGATATGAAAAAAAAAAAAAAAAAAAAAAAAAAAAAAACTATCGCGATTTTTTTGATCAATTTTGCAATTGTGCTTTTACAGTCATGAACGCATTCAGGATTAATTTGAAACATATTTCCAAAATAAAAACCAATCAGAGCTTTATCAAAAAGTTGTAACATCTCTAGAACAGACATAAGTCAAAATTATTTTTTATAGACTTAAAAAAAAAAAAAAAAAAAAAATCCTGTATACAGGGACTTTTTTTTCTTTTTTGCCATGCATTGTTCATAGAGCTCATTAATTGTAGCGGTGCCTCAGGTGTTTGCAGTGTGTATACAGTATGTGTATGCGGTCAGCAGTGAGAGCGCATAAATATAACGCGAAAGCACATTAAAATAATGCACGAGTGCGAATCTCTCTGTTCGCAGCAGATTTCCTTTGCTCTGTCACAAAACCGGTCGTGCTTGCTCGGATACACGCTGCTTTGCGAGGAGAGAGTGTGCACACTTAAAACGTGTCTCCTCTCACTTAAACTGCATCCTGTTCACTAACAAATTCACTCTATGCTCATGTGTTAGACATGAATTATTTTCGCACGTTTTTATTTCTAGCCTTTTACCGCAGTGAGAACGCTCTGATCCGTCAACATTGGCTCAGAAAAAAGGCGCATCACAGACAGTGTGTGAACCTGGAGTTAGGCATATGCGCACGCTCAAATCGTGATTTTAGGACGTTTTCTTTTAATCGCACAGCCCTAGAATGGACTGGAAATGAACAGAAAATAATTGGCGGCCCACCTGCAATACCACCGCGGCCCACTAGGGGGCCGCGGACCACAGGTTGAAAACCACTGCTCTAACTTACTTTAACTTTTATTATGGTGCTGAGACAAATACCACTATAACTACTGCTCATAGTTAGGGTTATTGGTTTGTACAAACCTCTCAAAGTTTGAGCTATGAATATAAATGACATCTTATATTGTAAAATGTCTTAAAGTGTCTCTTTTGGCTCCGGAAACCACCTAGCAACTGCAGAGAATGCCTTAGCAACCACATTTTATTTTTCATTTAATTACTGTAATTCATTTAGTCACCCAACACCCAAAAAGCTTCCTATTATGATTAGCATACTGAGTCTAAACATCAGAATATCATAGAGACTTGTAAGTGGGACTTAAGACTTGAAACTGTTACCGCTAACCTAGCAACATCCAACATAGCAGATCCCAATCACTCACTTACAGAGTCACATCTACAAGACCAGAATAAAGAGTCTTTGTGGTGGGATCTTTTATCTTGGGTCAGTAGTTTTAACACACCTAGCAGCCACTGAGAACTCCTTAGCAACTGCATAACGAGGCCTTGGGTGTTTGCTAAGTATTTTGGCACCACTCTTTATTTACAAACTGTAAAAAATGTATGTGTGCTCCTCTTGTATGTCGTCCACCTTTATGGTCTCACATGCCAGTTTTTACACTTAGAGGCTCTTGTTTTGACTGATAAATGAATTCAGACTTCAAAAAGAGCTTACCAAGCCTCAAACAAATTAGACAAGGAAAGGTTCACAAAGTCTTGCTTGGGCTTTCAGGGATCATGGTATCAGCAATTAGAAGTTTGGTCTGGAAATCAGTATCGTCCAAATCCAATTCCACACTATCCTACTGCCTAGATTAGCAAAGGGGAGTATTTGAGGATGGCTGGAGAGTTCCCCTCTCTGTGTAATTTTTCAGTGTTGCTTTGAAGGAAGAGAGAAAGGGGGAGCTATTCAGGTTGTTTTTGTATAACAGCAGGCTTCTAGTTTGTGACTGAATCTAATCGATATGTTTTTTTTTAGGGGGTCGGTCACCAAACACAATGACGAAAGGCTATTAAGCACCTCATGTAAGCACAGAGAAAAGGCTCTAAACATATCCTTGGGCACCACAATGGATGCTCTTTGTCCCCGCCAGATTCAGAGGTAAGGGATAACGAAGGAGGAGAAAATAAAAGGTGCTAGAAAGGAAATTGGGAAAGTGGGAAAATTTGGTCATGACGCACAAATGTTTTGTGATAGTTTGATTAGGTTTGTAAACATTTTGGAAAAGAGCCTTTATTGCAATCTATTCTTCACCATATGCCTTTTATGTGACTGAAATAACTACTGAAAGGCATATATTTGTTGGTCCTGTATGATTCCTGATTGGGATAATGGACACGTAACTTGTTTACAGTTTGTAATCATCAAAGCTATAGGTTACAGTTAATTGACTGACTGTCATTTATTTCACTGGTGTCATCAGTGATTTATTTCTCTCACATGATCAACAAAAATTATAAACTGAAATACATATGCAGCACGTTACCCTTGTTTTTGCTGTAAATTGATACTGAGTGTAGTGGGAGATAAAAGAACCCCCCACCCCTTTCACTCTTTCTCATGGTTTATTAAACACTCACCATGAAAATATGCTTTTCACCTGAGATATCTTCAAAGTATCTTGCCTCTTTGCAGGGCTCCAGACTGCAGCTAAAATGGTAGTACATTGCATAATTATTCATACTCTTAACTAAATATTTAGCTGAAGAACCTTAACAGCCTCAAGTCTTTTTGGGTATAATGCGACAAGCTTTGCACATCAGCATTTGTCAATTATCTGCCATCCTTCTCCTCAACTTTTCCCCTCTCATTCTTTGTCAAGTTGATGGAGGGGCAGATGCACATTTTCAGGCTTCTTCATAAATATTTGACTGGGTTCAATCCAAGGCCCCACAGCATAAGGCTGCTACCAGCACACTTGACTTTGGGATGGTACTCTGCAGGTGATGATCAGAGCTGGTTTCCTTCCTTACTTGATGCTTAGAATTGAGGTTCATCAGATCAGGGAATCTTGTTTCTAAGAGGGTCCTGAGGGTCCTTTTGGTGCTTTTTTTCAAGTAAATAGTAAAGTAACACATTACTTTTTAATTTACAAGAGAATATCTGAGTTATTTTTTTTAAATAATAAGGGCAGTTACTGTTTTTTCCATTTATTAATTGAAAGCTCTCCTGTCCCATGTTGTGAGAAATCGGGAGTAAGATGTTACATTAGTTCTAGAGTAAATGTGAACATGCATTAGTTTCTCTCTCTCTCTCTCTCTCTCTCTCTCTCTCTCTCTCTCACACACACACACACACACACACACACAAACATATTGAGTTTTCCTCAAAATGAATAAAAAAATGTAAAGCAATAATTGCAATAATTAAATATGTTCAATTATACAAAAATCCTTTATGTATTTAATGCCATTTTATCAACCTAACCAATTTGCTGCTGAGATTGGATGATCCAATTCAACCATACTAATAAGCAAAAATTACACAAGATAAACTAACATTTGTACTTCTTTTTTTTTATTGCTGAAGAGTGTTGAACTTTCTTCTTCTGCATTCTACTGTACAGATGTGAATTTACATTTTCTTCACCCTGAGGCTTTTACGAGCCCTGTTATGATAGGGCTTTTACATTTGCCAAAAATAGAACTTAAGCAAACAAGCAAGCCCAGCCCAGTTTTAAAAACGAATATGAAAGTAACGTAGCGCATTACTTTCAATATAAAGTAACTAAGTAACGTAATTAGTTACTTTTTAGGAAGTAACGCAATATTGTAATGCATTCATTTGAAAAGTAACTTTCCCCAACACTGGTCTCAACTGAAGAGAGGATTGAGTCTTGCCGCACATCCATAAAGTTCAGATTGGTGGAGTGTTGCACTGATGTTTGTCCCGTAGATTTCTCATATCTCCACATATGATCATGGAGTCAACTAGTGTGACCATCGGGTTCTTGGTCACCACACTAAACAAAGCCATTCTCCATCAGCTCAATGTGGCCAAAAGACCAGCTCTTGGAAGAGTCTTGGTTGTTTCTAACTTCTTCCATTAAGGGTAACAGAAACTACATGTTTCTGTGACCCTTCTGAGCTGTACAGGCAGTTCTTTTGACCACAGTGCTCGATTCTGGCTCTGATATGCATTATCAGCTATTAGACCTTTTATTAAGGCCTGTGTGCCTTTTCAGATCCTGCCCATTCAATTGAATTTGCCATAGGTAAAATTCACTTGAGTTGTAGTAACATCTATAAGCAATATGAATGCTCCTGAGCTAAATGTCAATGGCTCCAGGTAAGGGTATGGATACTTAAAGCAATGTAATCATTTTAGTTTTTTATTTTTTAATAAATTTGCAGATGTTAAAAAACTTTTTTTTTTTTTTTTTTTTTTTTTTTTTTTTGCATGACCATATTGGTGTATTGAGTGGAGATTGATGTGGGAAAAAAGTAATTTGAAGCAGTTTAACATAGGGCAGCAACATAACCAAATGTGAAAAAAATTAAGGCATATGAATACTTTCGCCAGACACTGTAAATTTACATGTTCTAAAATTTGCATGGAATTTGCCTTTTTTTCTTGCTTGTTTTGTGATCACCTCTTTTGTTATGTTGATGATGCACATTCAAATTTTAGTGGAAAAAAGCTTTTAAATTCTGCCAAATTCATAATGAAATTCAGTCAATGAATATATACTGTTTTAGCGCTCTTTAATGTGGCATGAGCTATCACTTTAGTGCCTCAGTTCAAGCGGCACACAAACCATTCTCTTTACTACTATAATATGAAATAGACATGAATGGACATCAAGAAGTATATTATAAAAGAGCCTACAGTACAACTTACTGAAATGTCTCATGTAATCACTCACTCAATGTGTCAAACTGCGGTAAACGTGTAAGGATTGTAAACAATGCCAGGTAACAATCATTTACAGTACCCCAGTACAACCATTCTGTGTCCATAAGCTCAGTCAGCAAGAAAAAATAACTATAAAGAGAAGCTTAAGATAAGATTCATTACCTTCCATATAATTGCATGTTACTAATGAAGAAAAACAGGCTGGATGTGTGGAAAACATATGAAAACATTTTTAACAAGAGTCACCAGACCCGGTCCTGGATTGCTGGGGTCTTGCAGATTTTATCTCCGATCCTAATTAAACACACCTGTACCAGCTAATCAAGGTTTTAGGCATACTAGAAACTTTTTTATTTCACAACACGTTTCCTTGTATGTTGTGGGCAACGTGAACTACCGTAGGCTCTCTAACTACTATGCACAGTTTTGATGTGTTTGCCTCCCAAGGAAGAAATTAATAGGGGAGAGCAGGGGCGAAGGTACCATTTTTCAGAAAAACTTCATTTTAAAAGATAATGTTGTATACAGAGATATATTTCTGCTGTGGTCAGTAACTCAGAAGTGTGGTCTAACAATACCAGGTGGTATTTTGTAGAAATGTAGAAAGACTTCAGTATAATTTCACTTTGAACACTTTGAAGTTGCACATTGTTACTTTCGACCCCATCGGTTGGGACGAAAGTAACACACAGGTGGGTCAAAAGTAACACAACAATATAAGCTAGATTTTTTTCTGTTAGTCTTATTTTTCTTAAGTATACCTGATTGTGAACTTGTTAATAAATAACTGCAAACATATTTTGTCCTTTATCTTTTATAAAAATTACATATTCATATTTTCATTTTTAATTTAAGTTTCATCAGATGTCTTAAAACCTGACTGTATTTTTTATTGTAAATTTCAATGTATTTTTATATAATAATAAAAAATTCTACAGAATGCACAATATAAAAATTTAATCACATAAGCATAATACAAAAACTCTAAACATAATGTAACAGGCCTATTTATGTTTCCATCCAGTTGTTTTTATGCATGAATTAAAAATGTGCATTAAAACATCTGGAAACCCTGCAAATTCACAGGTTTTTTCACAGCCATATCTTAGCTGTAAAAGCTAAGATATGGCTAAAACCTAAATATAAATGTGACGTAGCAGCTACCCAGAGAGAGATGTTCCTCTATGTCCAGAAACACCCTCTCAAAAACATCTGGATAAAACCAGACCTCCGTCTGTCTTGCTGACCCTCACTAAGACATATTCTTTTGGTATAATATGACATTAACATTTGTAAGAAATGATGCAAGACACAGAAATTCACAATATAGCTTGCACTGGAACAAAATAAATACTTTTTGTGACTGTAGCGGGACAAAAGTAACAACTGTTACTTTCGTCCTGACAGGAACTCCTGACATTTAAACTCGATTTAATTTTATATAAAAAAAAAATTGAAAATGCAAACTTTAGGATGTGTTAAAGCACTAAATAACCTGTAGATTGATCATTACTTTGACACATGAAACAAGAAAAACAAATTACCACTTCAATAATTTACTTTTTGTACTCGAAAACAGTTTTACGGACCTAACTTCGGGAAACGATGAGGAAATCACATGATATTTCTCAGCTCCGTCAAGGATTACATGCTGTCATAGCTGGGAATGCAAATGCAGAAAGAGGCTCGGAGAAAATCGCTTTGTTACTTTCGTCCCGTGTTACTTTCGCCCCGGTTCTCCCCTAATACAAAAATGAAATATTAAATTAAATCAAGAGCCAGATCGCATAAACTGTTAAGACTGCTGTAATACCAGTGTCAGGTACGATTACTCACCTTAATTTCAGTTAACCACAAATTAGCCATGGTTTTGCTATACCAACCGTAGCTTAACCATGCTATTTGTAATAAAATTGTGGTTATACTAATGGTAATCAATCCGCATGACTTTACGCAATGCACACATACATGGTATGTGATCTCTGCAATGCCCAGATGTACAAAAAGACAATCCCAGCTCTGATAAACAAGGAAATGTTAGATCCCAGTCTGAATCGATACTTGGAATCACAGATGGGTGTTAAGAAATGTAACTCCAGCATTGTTTAGTACTTTAGTCTGTAGACCTTTTTGTACGTCATTGCACTGTATTCCCTCTGCTGATGGCTACAGGAGCCAGCCGGCTGTCACGTTGATTAATGCAACAATAAAATTTACAGCTAGTGTTTACTTTATTCTCCTCATGTGAGTCTATTTTCAAAGTATTTTCTTCTTTTAAGCGCTACAGTAATTCTGCTGTAATGTTCTATTGTTGTGTTGATATGGGAGAAGTAGTGATTTGTACAAGCTGTTTCCTTTTCCCTCGTCCTTATGCTGGAGGAGCAGAGCTGTCTAGACTCAGCTCTACCACGGTGGGTAGGGACCATGCTGTGCAAAGCTCAGATGGCACAGCTAAGGACCATGTGCTGTGTTCCTCTGCACTGTGAGTCTGACAGCCCTGATGGTGGTGAGATGAGGAGTAAAAATGTGGTTGGAAATTCAAATGCTGCATTTAATTCACTTTTTGCCAAGTAGAATTTGAGATGTCTGAGCTCCTTGTAGTTCATTTTTATTTGATAATTTTTCTTATGTGGGAATGAATTGACCTGTAAATTAAATTAAGTTAGTAGCATTGATTTATCTAGAGCAAATACTGAGATTGAGCATGGATGTCACTTAAATAGAAAAAAAAAAAAAAAAAAAAAAAATATATATATATATATATATATATATATATATATATATATATATATTCTGGGTACTGCATGCTGTTTTATTGTTGTACCCAGACAAAGATTGGACAGTAATGTTTTAAAAGCAGATTAATTTGTGCAGAAATATCTGTTAATTTAGATGCATCCTGGAACACCCTTTCCTTTACTGAACTGCTCCTGAAAATCCCTTCAATGATCATTTCCTGCTTCAGGGGTACAAAAACACAGTCACGCTGGGTTTAACCTATGGCCCATTTAGCAGACATCTTCTCACATTAAATTAGTGAACTTAGAGTTCTTATGCCTATATATTTCTCTTTAAAGGTGAAATTGATCTTTTTTTATCTATTTTATCTATTCTGTTCTATATATAAAATGATGTGCATGCTACGTCCATTAACTCTTTCTGACAGAATAGATTTATTCAGAGGCGAAAGTCAAGTCACCATTATTTATAAAGCGCTTTATATAACAATAACAATCTGTACAAGTCTCTGTATTGTATAAAGCATGAATCCCTCACTCTATTTCTCTCCTTTTCCTTTTATCTTCCTCACCTAACCTCTCATTCTAGTGGCACAGAAAAGTCCACTAATCCTGTAACCTCGCGCACTTTCTCTTGTCTTTCGAGTTTGTCCATAATTTTACCTTGTCTTTCTCTTTTATCTCTCTCTAGCCCCCTTTATCTTTCCCCGAATCCCCAGCGTGAAGGCTGCCCAGGTGATGAGAGTCTGACACAATAAAAACTGTTGGCAGTCTGCTCATGCATTTCCCCATCTTCATTGCCATTTTGGAAGGATGCTGGTCTCCCTTCCTTGGTGGGACCTCGGGCTAACAGTTGGTAGAGTGTGAGCGCAGGGAATGCAGTAGTGTTTTCTGGCTTTGAAGGGAACATCTGAGGCACGGCCAGTGAGATCTGACTCACCCTGGCCAGGTTTACATTACAGAGCCTGATCCAATCTGTGGCGGCAGAGGAGCACTGTATCCCCCCTACAGACACACTTCATCGATTGCTGTGTCAGGGGCCATATTATACCTTCCCCTCATTGAACTTCCATCGACAGTCCTTTCTCTTGCATAGTTAGTCTACAGGATGACATTTATGCAGTAGCTGCCTGGGCGCACACTGACAGCCCTGTTAATGGCTACATTACAGATGGCATTTACTCCGCCAGCCCATTACCATCAGTACAACACAGCTTGATCACATAAGGGCATAAAAGGAATTGTTGCCATTGTTTTTGGCTGGCGAATTGCCTCCCTGTGGATATTTATGCTCTGATAGCCATCCATTTGTTAAAAGCAAAGGCTTGATACAGCTGTCTTTTTTTGTCCCCCTGTCCATCAGGTTAACTGCAGTGAATTATTTGACAGAGCTCTTAAAAAACTGAAATAATAATCAGGGGCAGAGACACAACTGTTGTGTCCAAAACATGAATATCAGCTAATATTCTCTTAATTAAATCAGTCGGGCAGACGCAGCACAACGCCGCAGCCAATTTTCAGTATTTGGATATGAAAATTTTACATCACTGCATAATATAATGTGCTTGTGGGTGTCATAAGCCAGAAATTATGCTTATAATTAGCTACACGAGACACTTAAATCACATTATCTTTCAGAACAAAAACAGTTAAATATCATAAAGCAGTATCTGTTCCAAAACCTAACTGCCTTGCTGTCTAGAGTCTACATGCACGTCTATAGATATGCAGCCATTAACTCACATGCCACAAACATGGTACTCTAACATAAATACATCACAAACTAACATTGGGCGAAATACTACATTTTTATTTGTAACTATTTTGACACTCTGTTCTTTTAGTCAGAAGCCATGGTTTATGTAGAAATAATGGGCTTAATTTTGTTTTGAAGAATGAATAGTCCGTGTTCAAACTATGACGTTTTTATTCCAAATTCAAACAATATGTTTTGTTTGTGATACATATAGTAGTGCAGATATATTAGTGATTATACTAATATATGCATTATTGTATACAAGCATTATTTGATTTGAAATCTAATTCTGTCGAATTATGTCTAGAATTAGTCTCAATACTAAATTGTGTGGGTGTGTCACGCCCCTGGACTCTTTGGCTGCATCTAGAAACTTCGGCAGCTGACTTCTGCCTCACTGCTGTATAAAACAATGACTTTGCAGGCAGCATTTTTGCACGAAGGGACCTTATGAAACTGGTTTCTGACAGACTCCTGAGGCAACAAAATAGAACGAGTTTTTGTGATAACTAGATGAATATTTAATTGCTATAATTAGGATTTCTCACTAGAGCTAAAATCAAAGTGCAAGTTAGTCAGAAATATACATTAACACACATACTGACCACCAAACGCAACTTTTTAGACGCCATCTACTTTTTTAGCTCAACCTTAATGCAATGGAATGCACAGGATTGTGGGATATTAAAGGCCTTCAAAATTAGATTAGAAGAAGGTACCTCCAGGGACAGGAAGTAAAGCAGAATTTGGATTTGAACGTGCCTTGATGCCTTCCTGCCTTGGAATGCTGCCTCCAAAGGCATCATTTTAGAGTTTTCGGAAGCAGCCATTATGTTGTGTTTTCCCTCCATGTGTTCCATGTCCCATGTTTATTGTGTCATTCATAGCACCTGTGTTTTCCAAGTCATCCATGATTGTTTATAAGCCCATGTCCTTTCAGTTCAGTTTTGTCTGAGATTGTATGTCTACCCTTGTGTTTCCTGTGCTCCTGTCTGCCCCGTGTATTCCTGCGGATTATTAAATTAAAAGAAGATTGTTCCGCGCATTCCTTGTTTCCTCAGTCCTCGCTACACATAGTGTGACAGGGTGATAGTCAGTTGAAATAGAAACACTATCATATCATTAGAACTGGCTTTCCATTTTACTGCAGTGCATGAAGCTCAAAATGTGTTTCTGGTTCCGAGTGAATCAAAATGATGGAGCAGAGCATTTTCAATCAATATTTTCCCATATTGAGTAAAATATAATCAAATTTCTAATAACATTTCTCTTGCCTGCTTTCTTGGTTGAACATTTTCCCTGAGCTCTTTTCAGTACATGCAATTTGACTTAAAGTAGGTATTTTAGAAGGCAGCATAATTCTGCAAACTGCTGTTCGAAACAGCCTTTGCATCAGGGACAAATCTGTGATGATTTAAACTGATGTCTAGTTAAGCATATCGCTATGTTTTGGAACAGAGTTGTTCCAAATGTACACACTCTTGACTATACCTAAAGCATAAAATATCCCCCTTATCATGCCAAGCTAGAAAAATAGTACAGGGGAACTGTAATAGAAGCTTTCAACAGCTGTTATACAGTAGTATGTGATGATCAGACTGTTTCACACTGTGAAAATTACATACACATGCTAACAAAACACTGTGCGCCTAAACACACAGCTGTGACACAAAATAAAGAAACCTTTTCTTTATCGAAATCATTGTTGCTGTAAGCATTATATAGCCGCTCAGTTCAGGATGTGCTTTCTATGGCAATTGGATGGCTGAGCCTTTACTGAAAGCAAAAGCTTGTTCCTTGTAAATGTTTAGAAATAGCATCCCTTCCAGTGCTTATCTCTCAGTGGAATGATTTGGTAAAGTATAAACCCACAATCCAGATGGCTGCCGCGGCCTCTTTCAGGATGCATTTGTCATAAGGTAACATTTCTGACATAAGCATCGTGTCTCACGAGGAAGCACCTTGTTTACTGATGAATTCTGCTTGTAGATTTACTTCTGGCTCCAAAGTGGACTAGCTTTTATAACTGTAGTGTACTGAACGCACCCCGCTGATATTTTAGGAGGGGGGTGCTGCTTAGGCTGATATTGACAGAAGAGTCCTCTGGCTCTGACGTTTCCTCGCAACCGACTGGCATTTTACTTCTGACAATTAGGCATGAAGTCTCAGCATGCAGCATTGTAAACAAATGCAGCATAATGTCAAAAACTGAATCTGTAATAGATAGCCTTACTCCGCTGTTGTTATATTAGTTGGCAGACAGTACAGAAAGAACAGAGTTCACATTCTAAAGTAGACGAATGAGATCGCATTTCATTGCATTGGAGATATAATGGTGTCATCTCAGGTCAATGTTTTTTTCTTTTGGTTGGAGGCCAGGTAATATGTACATGCCAAACAGATATTGACTTAACCTCATCTGGTAGGTTAATTTATTTGTATCAAATCGTGTTTATTGCAAAAAAACAAATCATCAATAAGTATTTTGTTTTGTTTTTCATGAAATATGTTCTAAACGATTTTGATAGACATGATTGATTTAAACAAGATATATTTACTTGGGAGGCAACATTGCAAAAAATTTTATTATATATATATATATATATATATATATATATATATATATATATATATATATATATATATATATATATATACATACATACATACATACATACATACATACATACATACATACATATATATATATATATATATATATATATATATATATATATATATATATATATATATGTATGTATGTATGTATGTATGTATGTATGTATGTATATGTTGATTTAAATATATTCCTTGTACTGCATTTTAAATGTTTTTTTCTAAACATCATTCATTTTTGTGAATTAATAAATGTAAGTAATTATTTATTTATATGTAAGTAGTTACCTGATAATACATAAATGCCAAATTCCTGAATCGGATGCAGCAATGCTGTGCATGCAACAGAGTTATTAAACTGAAAATATGAAAACTGAAATAAAATGATATATGACTTTATTTCAGATGGTTGCTATTGTAACACATTTAGTTTAACTTAATACTAAAATCATTCTAAAATAACTGAAATAAAAACAATAAAAGTTAAAATAAATAACGAATTAATTATAAATAAATAAAAATTCTAAATATTAATAAAAGCTATAATATTATCTCAATGGTACTCAAATAACACTGACATGCAAGTGAACATGCGTTCTTGTCTATTTAAAGTGAATTTGGTTGTGTTTTATGTTTGGTTAATGTGTTTGCATAACTTTAGACTAGTTCTGCCATATTTTTCAAGTAAGAGGTCATAAAAACAAGATAATTGCTTATCTGTATTATTGAATGTTTAATCCACATATGAGGTTCACTATTTGCACCAAGCTACTTTTCCATACGATCTCAGTATTATGGATTACCATTAAGACACTGTATCTCTCCGTGGGATACAGATCACGTTAATTCAAGAATATATTCACACTCCACAGGAGAGTTCAATAGTAGGATCAATAGTAGGCGAAAAGTGGGTTAGTGCCAGTACCCCAGCGAGGGGTATGTGGGACCTACTGACCATAGTTAACACTGAAGCATAGTGGCAGCCATCTGGAAAGGGATGCATGTGACAGGGAAGGGGGCAAATGGGTGGTAGGGAATGGTAAAAGTATTTGTGTTTGTGGAGAGAGCAAGAAATGATCTATGCTGAGGCAAACATGAGGGATGAAATATGAATTATGAATCTTGGACTATTGGCTTGCATCCTGCAGCTCTAGCCCAATCTGTTGGATACACACTGCAGCTCTCTGCTCAGCCCTCTTTAATCTCAGAGGTCATTTATCCTTCCTAGACTTGCAAGTATAATGAGCGGGAATAAGAAGAAAAGTAGAGGAGAATGGGTGGTGAATGGGTGGTGAATGAAGAATCTAAATGAACACCTCTTGCTAGGCTACAGCTGTGCTATGTTGGCTTTTTACCATGTAAGCTCAAAGGTGAAAAGTCAGAAATATTTGTATTTTTTCACTCAAGCACAGCTTCATGTAAAATCAAATATGTTCCCCTTAAGAAGTATGATCATATTGTATGATTTTGGTGTAAGAGTCTGGCACGGGAAATATAGTTTTCACCCAAGTGTCACAGTTTTATCAACCTTTAAATCATGCACTGCATCTGACCATTTCTGGTTTGGTTTTGGTTTTTGTAAATGATTGGTCAGGTCCATTATCATGTAAAGATTTGAACCCGAATGAAGCATTCAGCATTTTGCAGTAATTTGTACAACATGGTTGGGTTTTATAAAAACATGTGACCCAAACCTACAGGTGCTTCTCAGTGAATTAGAATGTCGTGAAAAAGTTAATTTCAGTAATTCAACTCAAATTGTGAAACTCGTGTATTAAATAAATTCAATGCACACAGACTGAAGTATTTTAAGTCTTTGGTTCTTTTCATTGTGATGATTTTGACTCAAATTTAATAAAAACCTACCAAATCAACCCTTTATACCCTTTTCTATTTAATTTTGTCATTTTGACATGCCTTTGCAAGTTTGATGTTCATCTAAAAATGAAAATTGCCCATCAACAACATTGGACCCCGTTAACTTGAGGGTGTCATCATTCTGATTGATGAATCCGAACAACGTGTTTACATGAATGCTGAATGAAGTGATCGGGTTGATATCAGCATTTATATGTCACACGGTTACGATTGGATTTAATCTTTTGATATGTGGACACTGCATAAATATGCAGAGTTTCCGGCTGTTGTCGCATATTGTTTTAAAAAGCACACATGAAATTAATCTACTTTGGGTTCTAATTAGGTAACGAATGTGGTTTTATTAACAAAGTTCGGGAGAAGCATGATCAGATAATCATCCAATTTGGCACAGGTGCTTCTCGTTTAGCTAATCATCTTAAATAGCACACAAGCGTATATATATTCAGTCTTCCTACCTCCTGTCCCACAACAGTTTTTTCGGCATCCCTCCTCCACCCCAACTCCTCACTTCTAATCTATTTATCCCAATTAGATTTATTCTTTTAAGGTTCTGCCTGGAAATAAAGATACCGTGACACCAAACCCCCTCACAAAAGAAGAAAGACACTGTGTTTACAACTGTGACAACAAGTGCTTATCAAGATCAACTAAATGCTGGATTTAGCCAGACCTTCAGTCTGAAGCTTGCGAGACTAGGTGACGACCAGCACATGAACTGTTGTGCAGGTCTGCTTACTTCATAAAACATTAAAAGTGCCCCTTCCTGTACCCAAAACCAGTCGTCTGTTGATGAGATTCTTAAACAAGGACTGGTGGGACATTGTCCTGCTCCACTTCACAGACGCTGTGTGAAAGGAGAGTTTTATGATGATTAAACACTCATTTATGACAATTTATTCACCAGGAAGAAAAGCTCGTTCCGCGCTTCATATGTCATTACACTACTTTTACGTCACTGCAAATGTGCAGTACTTTCCAGTTTTGGTTTTTAATCAGATCAAATGTTTACATGTTCTCTCGCTCGGATTACAAATGGAATAAACCACCCCTTACAATCCGATCAAAATTTTTGTCGGATCTGGCCAATTCAATCCAATTGACCTGTTTACATGTTATCTTTTTATTCTGATTGTGCTTCTAGTCCTATTACAATCGGATTAGTATAGTCCATGCAAATGCAGCTAATGTTCCAAACCTGTTGTTTTGATCATTTCATTATATGACCAACAGTTCAATTAGTTTTATTTCCAGAGAAGAAATTAATAAAATGAGAAATTGAGGTTTGATCTTAAATGGAATATGAATAAAAATACATTAGCTATGTCAAGCCACAAATCTCATTTTGAGTCACCTGTGAACATTCACCAATAAGTAGTGTGTGGTTTCCTGATGGAAGCGTATAGTTTTCATCACAGTATGCATAAATTATGCACGTCCTGATGACGACTGATCTGAGCTGCTGTTTTGTAGCTCTGGTCGTCAATGATATGATTTAATTTATAGATGGAAAGTGTATATTTTATAGCTAACTGAAAATGCAGCAGCATGGCTGAATGATCATGCTTCCATATGCCACACAAGTGTGTATCTTCACCACTGACAGCATTTAGAAGTACCTCATATGTAACACAGATATAAGTTGGTCCAAACTTAGAAAGTACACAAGCATACAATTTTGTGATCAGATGCCCACTGGCAAGTTGGAAATAAATGATTATGCTATTTGTGGCTGGAGAGTGAACCATAGTCACTGGAGCTTTTTCTGATGATACATAAGTTTGTTCTGAAGTCCATGTGTTTTAATCCCACCAAAGGCCATCACTGACCCTTCCTGTGTCACATGTCTAATAAAGCTAGTTTGGATTGCAGAGCGATGTGATATACCATTAGCTTCTGAGCTCTTGTGATATGTGCCATGTCATTAATGTTCAATCAGGCTCTGGGTAAGTAAGAAAAGGATGAAGCTTCAAAAGAGCTCTTCCCTCAAGTAGATGTGAGAGTGTCATTTGTAATTGGATTTGAGGTTGGGGTGAGGCATGGCCTTGAATATTCCATTGCAGGCTTGTGTGCCTTAATAACTCTTAACTAGAATGTAGTTATAATAGTAGTACCATTAAAGGAATAGTTCATCTCACAAATGAACATTCTGTCATCATTTGCTCATCCTTATGTTGTTCCAAACCTGAATGTGAATGATTTTCTCTCTGTTGTTGAACACTGCTTTTTTTAATATGACTACAATCTGTCAAGCTCAGAGAAAAAAAATAGCCCTACTAATGGCCACTGACCTGATGAGCAGCAACACACAACCAATTATAGTTTTAAATTTTCAATGAAGCTTACATTTCCACTTTGTTCATCTTTTCTTTTCTTAGTAAATTTTTCTGTCATTTTATTTAAATTTATTTTTACATTTATGTTGAACTGTAAATGTTAAGTCTTAAACCTTAATAGTTGAACCAACAGTAATGCTAAGCAGATCTCCACACATCAGCTCATTTCCAAAGTCTGCTTTAGGTCTCTGGAGGCATGTAATGCTATCATTGTTTGCATGTTTCTGCAGTGTGTGGTTTCTGAAGCATTTCAGCTGAGGTGGCTGGAAATGTGGCTATGTCAAGTATTCCTGTCCGAGGCAAATTTGCTGATTCAGTCTTCTGCTTGACATGCCGTTGCACTGATATGCTTCACATAACTCAAGTGAACATAACAACTGCAGTTTCTTCTGATATAGTAGATTTGTATAGTAGAGTATAGTAGTTTGTATAGTAGAGATAGATGCTCGGGAGAATGGCAACAGAGATGGAGGAGGAGACACAATGCAACTAGCTTTCAGATGCAGTATCTGTGGATGGCTGAGCATATGAGGTAATGTGTCAAAGATAGGGAGGAGAGACAGAAAGATCACGTTTCTTCGAGTGCAGCTGCTAGTGTAATGAGAGGTGATGAATGCCTCTCTCTAATCACTCGGCTATGTTTCAGAAAAGATGAGGAAAAGCACATTAGAGAGCCGTGGCGTTTTTATTCAGTGGCAGATCTTAATCAAGTCAATGAGGAGCACTTGAAAAAGCGTGTTATCTAAACAACAAGAGGTAAGCAAATAGCTCAAGAGCCTCTGCTTTTTAGAGGCTGCTTTAAAGCTCATGGAGTCAAGAAATCAGAGAACTCATTTGTAACCCTCACTTTCCCAACCTGAATGCTAATGGATGGGGGGAACTCCCAAGGAGTGATTGAGAAGGTGTAAAGAGTGCATTTGGTAGTTAATGTAAGAGTGAGCGAATGAGGGGACTGGATGGATGAAAGGGTGGGAGGATAAGGGGTAGTTTTCCTATTATGAATCAAAGGAAGACAAGGCATCAATAATATATCTTGTTCGGTTTCAAGGTATAAATTAGTGCTCCCTTAGCATGACTTTAGGTAGTCTTTAGATAATTAAGTTTCACTGAAGAACTTAAGAGTGAGTGTATTATATTATTCTGCTTGATAATGGAGATTTATTACAAGTATTGTTGAATATGAATGATTTACATCTGCTTACCACTTTAAAGATGTGGGTAAACCAATGAAAGATATATCTATCTAACCTTTTGATTCTTTCTGCTGTTTGCTGGTCACTGCAAAGTAAGCTTTCAGTCCAACTTCTCTTAAAAATGCAGAGACAGATCCATACACTGTTCAGCTCTGAACTGGCGAGCAATTCAACTGCAGTGTTAAACAGATTCCCCATCGAGAGTCTCGACATTATCCTGTCTTTCCATGCTTATGTCTTACATGGACGACCAGCCTTTTTGGGCAACTTGATTTAGTGTCATTGTAAAGCTGCAATATTCTAGATATCACAGATTTGGAACGACCAACTTCTCTTGCAATGGCTGAAAGGGTCATCCCTTTGGCATTCATCTGTACTCCCTCCTTTTGCAGGGTTTCAGAGTGGCCTGCCACCTTGCAATCTTGGTGAAAATTAGAAGAATGCTGCCAGTTACATATGATTTGTTGTATTGTAATGCGTGAGGTGGATCAGACACATGAGTATTTGTTATATTTAAGACACACATCAAGATAAGATGGTTTTACAACTACAAAAGTTTTCACTCTAAATTTTCTTTGAAACAGACAAATGTACCATTGTACCTAATTCTATCTCTCTTTAGATATAACCACTTGAGAAATGTAGGGTCATGTAGGGCCAATTTTCAATTTTCCAATTTTGCCATTATTTTTCCTATTATAATGTTTTGCTTATGTATTGAAACAAACTCTTTGAAATTAATATTTTAGAATTGCATACTATTGTTGACAGAGGACACAGGTATGCCATGTTTGGTATCTTTCTGCTGCATTTTTAATGGTCCAACGATTCATTTATATTACATGTTGATACCTATGGAAGGTATTAGTGTTATTAATCTTTAATAGTTTCTTCATCAACATCCAATTTAAGACCATATGCAAAACATATGAGGACAAAGGGTTGTAAACTTTCCTTCCTAAGCTACCATTCCTCACTCAAGTCCTGAGGGTGTAACATTGTCACCTTTTATAGATCACTGATCACCAGATCAGAGAAAGGTTTTTCAAGATGCAGAAACGTCAGGGCAAGATGCAGAGCTAAGAGTTCTCAAGAACCCAACCTAAGATGGTGCCAGGCTTTCAGCCTAGTCTTTCCACTTCATGATCCTCTGACTCTTTTTCATCAACCAACTTCAGCAAGGATCAGCTTAAGCCTTCAGATTGTATCAGGACTCCCTTTCAGACAGACAAGACATGCACGTATCAAACTTATACTTATTAATTTATACAATAAGTATAAATTGCACCTTTTAACAAAGGTGTGTTTGAACTAAGAGACAGATGTTTCCTTCAGGCCGTAGATCTTCTGAAAATTAAATTATACCTTAGCTTCATGTCTTTATTTCTCTTCTCTTTACTGCTTAAGCTTTAACCCCTCTTCCTATGCCAACTGTGTACGTGAGTGCGTGTGTGCATGTAAGACAAGTTTATGTTTATGTGTTTAACAAAGTCTTACTTGTATCACAGTTGAGGTTGTGCATTGTTTGTTCATAACTGGAGTCCCTAATCATGCAGATTTTTTCTACATGCTCTGTATTATACAGTAAGAAAGTTGTTTTACAGGAAAGTACGGAAAGAAAGTACAGGAAAGAAATCATCAAACGGTTGACACTGAGATGTCAAGTAAATACTTACAGAATATCTAAATATTTATAATTAATCATAACTAGTTATGATGGATTATTCATATTTCCCTGTTGAGCTGATTAGCTACAATATAATTAAGGAAATTAGGACCAGGTGCCAGATTAACACCAATAACTTGGAGGTATCTGTAAGTGTACTCTAATTTTGATCAATTCCTTTTCAAATATCTAAATGAAGTTTCTTATACTGTGCTTCAGAATACAATTAATTTATGAAATATGCTTGAAATGCACTTCTACTCGAGTTAGGATAACTTCAAATATGACTGAGCAGTGACCTTGAAATTTAGGAAATTGTAGGTTATTCTCTGATTTGATCTTCAATGTGTGTGTGTGTGTTTATTGAATTCAATTCATTTTAAATCTGCTTGGTTGCATTAAAACTAAAATTGCAGTTGCATCCAGTTTGCTGCCTCAATTCAATTTCAGGAATTTAATTTAAATGAGCTCTCAATTGAATGCCGCAGAACCTTGCTGTACTGACCCAATCACTAGCTTATTTCCATCATACCCTTCTACATCCCAGAGAAAATGTCCAATAATGCTCTAGATTTTGGTAAGAGACAGACAGACAAACCCAGAAGAAGCTGGAAGCGGTGAAAATCAATTATGTCAGCCATAAGAGAGAGTGGCGTACTCTCAAACCGAGCACAGCCGTCGCTGCTCTGAGCAGGTTAGCTTTAATCATCCACACACCCTCAGTCCCATTCACTGTCTTGCCACTTTTAGCTGTAGCCCTTAAAGCTTTTGATATGGATACGTCTGCAGCCTTTCTCACTGCTCTTTTTCATTTTGCAGTCTCTGGTTTAAGTTTGCTTGGGCTGTTTGAGAAGAGATTGAGTCAATAACTTGATGCTCATTGGATCTATTTATTTATTAGAAAATATTTTACATATACAATTGAAATTCAGATGCCAAAGTCTCTAAGTGCAATCTGAAATTTTATTTGAAAATTTGCATTTTCATCAGGCTCCATGTTTAGAGAGAGAAAAACATAAAATTATATCATAGAAAGGATCTTAGAATATATCATCTTCAGTCATTCTGTGTCAGTCTGAATACTTTTTAAAGTGAGCAAGCTGTGAACATTCTGAGATGAATGAACACAATATGTCCCTCTCAGTGCTCCCACCCTCCCACCGTCGGCCTGTCTAGACAGCGTACGATTGTAACATTACAAATCAATGATTCACCTAAGGTTCCGCTCACGCAGTGGTAGACACTTATATTCTAAGGAGGCCAGAATGGGTTTGAGCACCAGCTCTCCATCACACAGACCTTGGGTCAGCCGACTCTCTGATCTCTATAACACTAAACTTAACATAAGATTAGCTCTGCGTGGGTGCTCCATTACATCATACGTGCTTTTATCATTCAACGTTGTGCACAGCAACACCCATACCACTGCCCTGCAGAGAAGTGTGTTTGTGGGTCATTTGAAGGTCATTTGAAGAGCAACGCCAGCCTGGAAGAGCAGAAGCTGCCCATGAATTAATGATGGTGTTGCTCTTCTTCATAGTTGTACTCTTCAGAACCCACATGCACACATTCTTTCTCAAACTCACAGTTGCTGATGTTTAACCCATCTTTTTCCAGGCCCTGCCAGGATATTCAGTGCAGATGAGGATCATGTGCTGCCCTCCATCCCAACCTCGATACACACACTTCCAATTCTGGCCTTTCCTGCCAGTGTGTTGACATGCAATTAACTTGCAAAAATTTCAGTTTAATATTTAATCATTCATGAAAAAATTAAGTTCCAGAAAAGAGGAAGGTGTCTCTTTTCGTATGCACACTCCTCTTGCATGCAAATTCTATCATGCACTTTTTCTTTTGCTTTTTTCCCCCCATTGGCCTCTTTTTTTCTGCTCTCTCCAGGGTGTTTGTTCGTGTGTGAGAGAGCTAGAGAACGAATTTGTTTCATGTGCATAAAACAGAAGGAGAAACTGTCAGAACATTTACAGCTAATGTAATGGTGGGGGGGACTGTTTGTATAGAACTGTCAATAGAGACTCTGTCTATCCATAAACTGAGCAGTACATTACAAAAAATTCCATTTTGAAACAAGGATAGGAAGATGATATATGTTATAATATTGTCCTTAATTGAAAAAAGTGAGAATTTTTTGACTTGGCGAAGGGAAGAAATAATTTTTTTTGCAAGGGTTTACATTCACTGTGGTTTTAGTGATGGTATCACCATACTATTTCTTGCTAGTGTTTAGTTCCTTCGTGACATGAACTCCAGCAGGGAGGTCCTTCAGGGCCAATGACCTGCCTGTCCTAAGTCAGTATAAAGGAGGAGGGTTGGACGTGGGGCTAGCAACCCCACCCTGTCAAAAAAAACCCTGCTACAAAAAAGTCAGTTACAGAAAAAAAAGAAACTTTGTCGTGGGAGAAGAGGGATCTTCTACTCAAAGACACTTGACGCTGAGTGTTGAAACCCAAAAGGAAGCCACAAAGCAAACTTTCCTTCTGTCGACCAGGAAGGCCCAAGCGAACATAGGAATCTGGAATGTGAGGACCACATACGAGGCAGGAAAGACTACGCAAGTAGCACGTGAGATGAGGAAGAAAAGACTGACAGTCTTTATGTTTATGTTGTCCAGTCAGGCACAGAAGGCACTAATTGGATGGGAGGCACATGGCCAAAGGATCATAACAGCATCCTTCCACACAAAGAAAAAGAAGATAAAATTAAACATTGTTCAGTGCCACGAGCCAACAAATGATGGGGAAGAAGAAGATAAAGATCAATTATATAGAAGGCTCCAGAAAACCATCGAGAGCTACCCAGACAAAGATTTCACCATCATCATGGGAGACTTCCATGTTAAAGTTGGGCAAGATAACACTGCGTACGAACAAGTCATGGGCACCCACACAATTGGAGAGATGAATGAGAATGGAGAAAGATTTGTGTGCTGTGTGCTCTCAGTAATCTTATCATTGGAGACATCATCTTTCCTCACAAGCAGATTCACCAAAAATACTTGGAGGTCACCTGACAACTTGATGAAGTACCAGATCTACCACCTCTGCATTAGCAAAAAATTCAGAAGATCTCTACAGGATGTGAGAAAAAGAAGAAAAGGAGTGAGAAAAGGAGCAGATGTGGCATCTGACCACCAAATACTTCAGGAACTTGATGAAGAAGAAGACAACAGCATACTCAACAGATGACAGAAAGTTAAAGATGCACTAAGGTCTACATGCCAAGAAGTTTTTGGGCCAAAGAAGAAACAACAGAAGATGACAACAGAAACACTGACCAAGATTGAAGACATATAAAAGAAGAAGGCAGCAGTCAACAACAGTAAAAATAAAGCAGCAAAGGCAAAGGCACAAGAAGAATACACTGAAGCCCACAGAAAAGTTAAAAAGAGCATCAAGAAAGATAAGGAAAACTTTATAAATGCACTGGCAGCTGAAGCAGAACAGGCAGTGTACAACGGTAATTTGAAAAAGTTGTATGACACCACCAAACAACTCTCCAGAAATTTCAATAAGCCAGAAAGACCTGTTAAAGACAACATGGGAACACCATCAACAGTTTAGTACAGCAGATGAACAGATGGGTTCAGAATTTTGAAGAGCTTCTAAACTGATCAGCACCCCCCATTCCCCCTTGACATTGAACCAGCTAATGTGAATCTTCCAATTGATTGCAAGAAACCAACCAGAGACAAGATCAGGAAAGCTATCATCCAGATGAAGAGTGGGAAAGCAGCTGGACCAGACGACATCCCAGCAGAGGCCCTGAAAGCAGACCCGGCAACATCAGTGGAGATGCTATACACACTCTTTGAAAAGATCTGGGAAGAAGAGCAGAGAGCGGTAGACTCTCCGTATTATGGTTGAGCAGTCATTAGAGTGGAAAATCCCGTTGTATTGTTTTATTTTTGTATATAAATTGTATTGATTATGAAAAAGCCTTTGACAGTGTGGACAGAGAGAGCCTCTGGAAGCTCCTACAACACTACAGCACCCCTGAAAAGATTATCAACCTTATCAGGAATTCCTACAACAAGATGCCCTGCAGAGACGTACATGGAGGGCAGCTTACAAATAGTTTCCAGGTGTGAACCGGAGTTAGTCAAGGATGCCTGTTGCTGCCGTTCCTATTCCTCCTTGCCATAGACTAGATTATGAAGAAATCCACTCGGGAGCGCAGAAACGGAATCCAGTGGACCTTGTGGGACCAACTCGATGACCTGGACTTTGCAGACGATATTACACTCCTCTCACACGGTCAACAGCAAATGCAAGAGAAAACAAACATGGTTGCAGCCATATTGGCACAGGTTGGACAGCAAAATTCTGAAAATCAACCCCACCAGTACCAAATTAATCACAATGCATGGATGTCCCCTGGAGGAAGTGCAGTCCTTTACCTACCCGGGTTGCATCATTGACCAGCACAGTGGAACAGTTGTGGATGTCAAGGCAAGGATCGGAAAGGCAAGAGTTGCCTTCATCCAACTAAAGGAAATATGGACCTCCAAGAGCTGTCCTTGAACACCAAGATTCAAATATTCAACTCCAATGTGATGTCTTGCTGTATGCAGCAGAAACTTGGAGGATGAATAAAACCACCACCTGTAAAGTACAGACTATCATAAATAGCTGCCTCAGAAGGATTCTCCAAATCCGCTACCCTGACATCAGCAACACCAAGCTTTGGTAAAGAACCAGCCAACTTATTATTGAAGAAGACTTAAGGTAGAGGAGATGGGGTTGGATAGGGCACACATTACACAAACCGCCAGCCATTGTCACCAGACAGGAACCCCAAAGGCAGGTGGAAGAGGGGCCGACTAAGAAATACCTGGCACCGACTTAGAAATACCTGGCAACGCGACCTTGAGCCAGACACCGCAAAGATGGGCTACAGCTGGAACCAGCTAGAAAATAAAGTAGGTGAATATACAGTCTCTCTGTCTTCGTGGAGACAGGCCCAGCGATTGATATGCACTCGGTTTGATAAATGCGAGATAGTAAATATGCTGAGAGGACAATACGTCCCTAAACACATTCAGCATCTAAAAGAATCAATAGAACGATGCTAAAAAATCACTTCTTGGATGAATAATCTTTCTTTGGTAAACATAACCAGATCATCTATAAACACGAAGGGATAAATGTCAGCAAGTATCACAATCACCTTTTAATATCAAGATGAATCTGTTTATCGATTTGATTTGCCTATCCAAAAACACATGAATATTATTCTCTCTAGTTCGATGAGGGCTGAGAAAGCATGGCTAACCTCACTAGCATGCTGTGATTTTTCCAATTCCGACATTTTCAGTAATTTGATGTCAACATGTTCACTTTGACGCTGATGGACATATTCACTTGCAGACGCAGCTGACTTATCATTTCAGCCAGTTGGGCTTTGTGGGTGAGAAGGAAGGGAGTGTTAGATGACCTTGAGAGCAAAAAAGAAACAGTTTTGCTACTCTGACAACCATCTCAGAGCACACAACCCTGACACCCTCTCCGAGGAGCCTTGTGTCCTTGAAAAAACTTGTCAAATCCTCTAGTGAGAGCGTGAGCTGAGTGCTAGTGAGAAAGGGCCAGTGAACATTTGAAGAAATCCACAGTCCTGGCAGAACTCGGATTAAACCAGACCAGGGAAAGATCCCTGTGAATTGGACAAGACAGACAAAAGAGAGCCATGTACACTCCTGAGGATAAGTGGTTGGCTTCCACGTCTTCCAGCAACTACCGGACTCATGATTTCTAGAAACCAGCCTTTTACATCCCAGGGGCTCTTTATAGCTGCCCAAATCCTTTGGTTGAACCTAAATCAGTTTATATGGTATATATTGAGTTTATGTAATGATATTTACAAAGGAAGATCAGTAGGCCCCTCTGTTGTTTTGGATCCCACTGACTTTTATTGTATGGATTTCCAAATATCTTGTTTTATGCTCCACAGAAGAATGTCAGTCAAAAAGGTCTGGTATGACATGAGGGTCAGTAAAGAAAGACAAAATTACAATTTTTGCTAAAGGTGATAGGAATAGTGCAAAATGGAACTGTGTTTCAAAATACTGTCTAGCTGTCTTTGAACATCTAAAAACATTGTTTAGGTTTAGGTGAACCCAAAACTAGTCTAAGGGTGCTTTTACACTTGGTTGACTTGCCTGGTCTGAACCCGAGTTCGGTTGCTCCCCCTCCCCTGTCCCCGCTGGACTGTGTTCATATTATAATATTTGAGTCCGAACCGCGGTTCGCTTGCGTCATCAAGCCAGCAGCTGTTTTACCCCTTTGTTTGGTAACGACAGCGCAGGAGAAGGTGGCAAATGCATAACATTACTCTCTGCACTTTTATGTATTAAATTTTTGAACTGTTCGTTTTGTTTGTAAAGATTCGGTACATAACGGCCCTTGCATATGTCCTATGAATGTACTGAAAATGCTCTAAAGAACGTTGAAGGCGAACATAAATGAGATGTACAGCTCTCTGCTTGCAGCGCGTCAGTCACGCTCATCAGGAAAGTGAGTGAAACACACACACAAACACACATTTTCATCAAATAATTTGTTATTAAAAGGGGTTCACTTCCACGATTTGGTACGATTGCGTTCACATAAGCAGCAAACCGTACCAGAGTTCACATGAAGCGTACCCCAGACCTACGTTTTTAATCGGACTCGGGTACGGTTCGCGGGTGCGCATCCGAGTACGGAAGACAGCATTCACATCATCCAAACAAACCAAACTCCGACATCAATCGAACCCGGGTGCGCACCAAATGTGCTAGTGTGAAAGCACCCTAATTCATCCCACGCTTCCATTTAGAGCAGAGGGTCTAAACCTTTTTTACTAAATGACTCTTTGTCTAACACAATTTTTTTATGGCCCCCATTAGGCTTCTTTTGGTACTTCTTTTCAAAATTTAGCCATTTCATTTTTGTAATTCCAAATATTTCAAGAACTGTATGTTCTTTGGTAAAACTGTAGTTACCGAGTTGGTAAATATATTAAAGTCATCATGTGGCCACCTTGGATGATTCCTGAGGACTCCTAGTGGGCCCCGACCCCTGTTTAAGAACCATCCTGTGAATTAGACCAATTTAGTTGTATAATTTTACACCAAAAAACAAAACAAAAACAATAGTCTACTAGCAGTGCCAAGACCATTGCTTCAATTTTCATTTAGTGTAAATGTTAATAACTGTAATGTTTGTATTGAATAGTGTTTAAAATAAGAAAATTGATATGGCAAACATTCAGAAACCCCCCTTTGGAAAAGCAGCAACAGGTTTACAAAGAGTATTGACACTGTCCAAATGTTTACTTTATCTGTGGTCTGTTGGGAGGAGTCTGTCTTATACAATTACATTTGCCTGCCTTGTGTTTGGTCTCAGTCCTCTTATTGAGTGAATAATTGACCTTAGTGAAGTTAGTTGACCTAACTATACTTGGCTGTGTTATTTATCCCTACCCCTGGTAAAGATAATCAATAAGCAATGTTAATAAGTTGCTCATTGGTGTACTGCAGCAACCTTTTCAATGTATCAAAAGGGAATAGTTCAGGCACAAGGATGTGTCATTAGTGGTGGATGAGGAAATACCGCCTGACAATGTAAAGCGCTTTGAGTGCTTAGAAAAGCACTATATAAATGTAAGAAATTATTATTTTGAGTGTACACATATTCATATGCGCAGTAACATTTTATTCTTGGTGTTTTTGCAGCACTCCACATGAGGACAAAATCTACTTATTTTGTTTAGGTGTTTGCTGACACAGCAGCTTCCAGCCACTAATAGCTCACCTTATCCAAAATGAAATTAAAGCTGAAAGGCCTATGAAGCTCCATGAATCCCGAAAGACACTGTGCTAAAAAAATACAATGTCTTGGAACTGAAAAGCTTTTCTTTGGTAAATCAGTGCTGATTTGTAACACTTGCATGCAAGAACCAGTAGATCCCCATAGTTTCAGGCTAGTTGAGACTTTCAGAATAATGAATGTTTAATGAAGGCCACCTACAGTATTTGTGGTAGACCCTTTACGTGGGCTCTTGCAAATTATTTGGAGTGTTGTTGGGGGGTATAGCGACTGCAGATAGTGACATATGACTTTAGTGATGTACTGATGGTTCATTATGCTAATAAGATTGTAGCTGTGATCTGATTCACAGGATTCCCTGCTTCCTACACACCAAAAAAGGGAATTCAGTTAAAGTTAACTCACCTTGACGAATTAAAAGGATTTTAAATGTTTAAGTGTTTATTATTAGTTAAAGAAAATGATTTGTAAATATATAAATAATGATAAATACCATTCAGAGTTTTGTGGTCAGTAAAATATTTATTTATTTATTTTTTACTTTCATTAAGCGAAGCTGCCACAGCAGGGGCCCCATGCCTGCAACTTCTCCAGGTCATCTGCCATACTCACATTTGTTATGAAATATTAAAGACAGGTTTATCTCTCTCCATCTCTCTTTTTCTCTCTCTCTCTCTGTCTGTCAACCTCTTGCAGAAGCTTATAGCAGTGGTGGATTTGTCATCTCAGCAGTTCAAAGCTGAGTCCAGGCAGCCAGCATCCGTCCAACAGAGGAGAGCTGACATATTTAGTGCCACAGATGCAAAAAAGAGCTTTATTTTGGTAGATTCACAGAGATGAAAGGTATGGAGTGGAAAGAAGAGGAGAAGGGCTGGAGAAAAGGTTAGGGAAAACTTCAGGCTGACCTACTGTACATGCATGACTGTCACAAATAGAAGTAAAATTCAAAAGAGTGAGGTTGCTGTGTGGTAAGTTATTGGAAAGATTGGTGCCAAAACACACCTAAACCATCTCCCACAGACCTGTCACATTGTCATAATTATACACATTATACACATTGTGTTATTCTTTAAATTAAGTAACCAATTACATTACATCATTACTTGCAGGTGTTTAATTCCAAAGTCATACGGCTTACTTTGGACAAGTGTTTGGTCCCCATGAAATGAATTATTCTCATTCTAATTCTTGGAAACACTTTACAATAGGGTTGCATTTGTTAACATTGGTGAACTCAAAGATCTAAGACTTGTTCTATGTACACAAAAGGCCTATTTCTCAAAAGGCTTCTTTGCCAAGATAATCCATACACCTCAGGTGTGGCTAGCAAGACGCTGATTAGAAAGCATTATTATTGCACAGGTGTGTCTTGCGCTGGCCACACTAAAAGGCTACTCTAAAATGTGCAGTTTTATAACACAGCTCAGTGCCACAGACGTCGCAAGTTTTGAGGGAGTGTGCAATTGTCATGCTGACTGCAGGAATGTCTCGACCTGACTTCAGTTCATCGTCATTTGTGAACCATATTTGAGAGAAATAGGCATTTTGTGTACATAGAAAAAGTATTTGAGTTCAGCTCATGAAAAATGGGGGCAAAAACAAAAATTATCTGCATTATATGCATTTAAAATTTTGTTCAGTTTATATATAGTATTTATTAAACTTAGTTATTTCAGCATTTACTAATATATTATTCAAATCAAAAGTTGCTTCTGTTTTGCTTGAGCAAACATGAACTAATTGTTTGTTGTACTGTACAACAATCATTGCAACAGCCATTGCAGACTAATTTACCTCCATAGCATACAGTTTCTTCTTCCCAATCTCCACAATATGAAGTGCTCCTGTCATTATTTCTGATGACTCTTTTTCTACCAGCTCACCTGCTCAGCCCGCTCTAGACACAAGAGAGCCAGACGGAGTGATGCATTAATGGAGGGAAGAGAGAGAGAACAGAGGAAGAGAATGAGGAGAGAAATCTGATCAAATAAGCCAATCATGTGTGGAGCAGTAATGAAGAGCCTTGAGGAGCAGCCTGCGTCCTCTCTCTCCAGATGTATGCAAGATACTTTGTGTTGCGAGGAGGAGATGAAGGGAGTTTGTGGAACTTTCCATAATTGCTTCTGATAAGGGTTTAAAGCAAGCACAGTGAGCGCAATGATGGAAGAGAAACTTTTTCACTCACTTGCTCAGTGAACTGAATCCAGGAGGGGAACATTAGAATCTCGTCATCAATGGCTGCTCAATTTACTCAGTCTCCAGACTTCTTTGGGCTCAATTACACTCAATTTTTTTTAAAAAGCACTTCAATTTCTTTGTTAAGTTTTATATCTGTTCGTACCCTCTGGCCTAATAACATTTTCTAAATTAACTTCTGATGGAACTCGTGTATTAAACACAAAGCTTGAGCTGCGTTCCGGAATACAAATCTGTGATTTAAAAAAATGAGCAGCCATGGTCCATATAAACAAACTCACTTTTAGCATTTAATCCTGTCATGTTAATCTGACATGTTCTCTTAACCCTTAACCGCTGGTTTAATCCCGTTTCCGGCTTGGAGTCATTTCATACCTTTACATTTTGCATGGATTCAGTCATTTTCTCTTGGCTGTGACAAATCCTTGTATTTCCACATAAAAAGGCATTGTTTTTTAGTGTTTTTCTTTTTTCTTTTTATGTGATTTTGGGGTTGCATCCAATATATATATACTAATAAAAATAATTCACTCATTTGCTGAAATCCAAGCATGTTTTACTTTCTTCCTCAAAAAATATATTTTAAAGAATGTACTTGCCTCTATAAACGTGAACATAGATCTGTGCTGTTTAACTCCAAAATAACAATAAAAGTACCACAATGTTATTATAACATGAAAGTGGATCCAGGCTGTCGAACTACCAAATGATGATAAAACAGCGTATACTGTAGATCTATCATAAAAGCGTTTCAGATGTCATTTGGGAGCACTTTATGCACAATAGATCAAACTGTAAGCAATTTTTGACTGAAAATCTTGCCCTCCATTCAAATATGGTTCCACTATATTACATAACAACCGGTTTGATGTCAACGAAATGTGACACATTTTCATTGATAGGCATACAGACTTAAGAGGACTCTGCATAAGTCATCTAAACTACTTTTATGGTACATCTGTGTGCTTTTTTTTATTTTATTTTTTTTTATCATATCGAAACTCAACAGATCCTCATTCACTTACTTATGGAAAAAGAGTTGTCATTCTTCAGCATTTGCCTTTTTTTTTTTTGGTTCACAGTAATTAATCATAATGGTTTGGAAATAAATGTCATCATCATTGAAGTAAACATTACAGACCTCAAACTTTTGAATGGTAATGCATATTCCCATAATCTGAACTGGTTTATAGATGTGTAGTTCTACCTGCTCTCCGTATTCTTGATATACCTTTGTCTTGGAGCCCTTAAAAATGTTTCAAATAGTCAGTGGCATTGGACTCGTCAAGTGATAGTGTGAAACACCTGAGCCCATGAAGGACATGGTTTATAATGGGGAAAAAGGCTGTAAATTGTGCTCTTCCTGTCCCTGACCTCCTTAGCTTTGAACATTTTATCACCTTCTTCTTTTCTTCAAGGCTTTGTTCCATGGTTTTCAGTCGTTATGGAACTCCATACTTCACATCTCTCCCTCAGTTGTATTGTGAATGATGGATAAAGTGAGAGAATGATAAAGACCAGGAAAAGAGGGAGACATGGTACCTTTGGGTACAACTTCAGCATCTCTTGAGTTTGCCCCTTGATATTCAGCAGATTCTGTGAGGTTTGTCATATTCTGAAGTCCTTCTTTTCTTTTCTTTTCTTTTCTTTTCTTTTATTTTCTTTTCTTTTCTTTTCTTGATTTCTTCATCCTTATTTCATTCCTGTTCTTATCAAAGACTTAGTCTTTTTATTATCAGCACTTATATGGGCTTAGAGGATTATGTTGCCCAAAAGGAATTTCCTGGTGTCACTTAAATTTTTCATGCCAATGAAAAACTATATTTATTTTAGCCAAGAGACTAAACAAAACCCAATAATTTAAAAGTGTCAGCTCTACAGAAAAAAAATAAATCGTCCAAGAACAAGAAACAGTTGAAATATAAATGGAAACCGTTTCAACTCAGTACACATGCCGGTTATCAGGTTGCATGTGTAAAGGTGTTCATTTGTACCTTCTGGCCCTGTATGTGTCGGAGGAGTATGTCTTAGATGCAAAGCAATATTTCATGTTCCCTTATCTGGGAAAGAGAGAACAGGTTTGGTCAAGAGTAGAGCAGAGATGGTACCTACTGCCCAGGAAAGGTGATATTAATCTCTTTCCCCTTCTCGCCGTCTTACATTAAATGCATCCATGCAGAGCCCAGCCCCGCTGAACCTAGTTTTCTGTGGACAGATGAGCCATAAGGTGACCTAGTCCTTCCTTCTTCCACCTCTTCAGTTTTTTTTCACTGGTTATGTTTTAGCATTAGTTTTTGTCTTTTGTTGTCCCTGAAAGATATTTAGAGCATTGTACATTTTTTGTGGTGTTATTTTTTTTACGAAATATTTTAATTAAAGTAATTAGTGTTGCACATATTTAGTCTTGTCATTGACAAAAAAAAAAACGTAGTAAATTGTTTTGTCAGTATTTGTTGAGGAGAGTAACACTGCTCTCTTGCTCTCTGTCACTCTCTGATGCACGTTCTCCTGCCACATGGCATTCAGAGCCTCCCCTCTAATCAGAATCATCAGAATAGTGACTCTGGACTGAATTAAGGCGGACAGATTTCCACACACGGCGTTCATCAGCACTTTTTGGGCCTTTAAACAGCTCACAGACTGTACAGTCACACCCAACTGCTCGCATCCCTCCATCCATCAGACGCGCCCATCTGCCGGCATGATTTAAATTCACACTCTCATTACGCACACTGGGGTGAGGCAGCGCTGGGGAACTGAAGAGAAAAAACACAGCCACCGCCTATGCAAACGGGTGAAATTCCTCACTTTAATCGTGTTTTTTTTTTTTGGAGCCCAGGGATTTAATTTCCCCTCACTTTTTTATAATTTTTTTTTTTTTTTTTACCAACTTAGAAAATGATCCCCTCCTGGCCTGGTATCTCAGAACTGCAATTTATTCTAATAGAAAAAGATTACATCTTGAATTAAAAAACTCTCATTCTCGGCTAGTGTCCCAGACAGGAGTGAAGACAATCAAAAGACCCCATATTTCGAACTGCAGTTTTCAATATTCATAGCTCCACATGATTATTAAGACATGCATATAGATGCTCATTCCCACTGCTGCTACAAATATAATTACAATTAGTGCAAGTGTGGTGTTGATTTTATGCAACAATACAGTAAACAAAGGTAATACTGAGTACAAAGGTGATACTGAGTACATGACATTTTACACTCAATATTGCTTGTGTGTATCACTTTGTCTGTTTTTTGAGCCACTAAAGAAAATTGTTCACAGCAAAACTGTTGCATGTCTCATAATGTTATTTTATTATTATTAATGTACTATTATATTATTTAAATAAAATCAGTTTTCATTTTAGCTTGAAAAATTGTATTTGCATTTTTTTTTTCATTTTTACAATTTTTTAAAATAGCTATATTGTTTTAATAGTCAACTTTTTATTTTGATAGTTTCTATTTTTAATTGTTTACATTTGAACATTTATTAGTCATTTTTACCCTTACACCCTTGCTCTTTCTGTTATACAGTATCTTTATAGTAAGCGTTTAACTATTTTGCTATCATCCAATCACTTGCTTCACTCACAAATAAATGTGTGTGTTTGAACAAATGTGTATTAATCAATGAATGACTTCTTAGGACTGTCAGTTGCCCCCACCAATTGGCTTGTCATTTTACCTTGCAGAAAAATTATATATAAAAAAAACAAAAAAACACTAAATCACAGACAAGTGGAGTGATGTTAACAGTACTATGTCTCAGTGCTATTGGACTGTAGCAGAGCTGCTCAGCCAGTTACATTTTGGACTGTATCTAGACGCTTTAAAATATCTATTTATTACACAGCAGTCTGTGGAGGACTTCTTTGGAGGACACTTTTTTTTGTTGTTCTGAAGCCCTCACTGTTCTAGCACAGCTACTGTAGGCACTTATCTGCTTACCTTGCGGCTGTGAAACAAGGTATTTAACAGGGGAAGGTCATGTGTAAAATAGAGATCCGCCACACTGCGTGACGAACCTCTGATGAGGAAATTCATCAAAACCGTCACCATGTCTGGACGTTTCCATTTCTAGTACCTATTTTCTCTCTCTCTCTCTCTCTCTCTCTCTCTCTCTTCTCTCAACACAGACCATGTCATTCTAAAAAAGGTGTTAATTAAATTTTTACTATTTTGCATACACTCTGGATCATGGCTGGCTAGTTTGCCAAATCTTATCCAGGAAATCTTCATCTTTTTCTATTTCTATCACTACACATGATGTACTTCTTTGGCTATAATGCATATGTATATATACATACGGCAATAATAAGTGAGGAGGACAAGGTGCATTCACTCGTTTCAATGGTGTCATGTTTCCAGTCTCTGATATTGTTTTCTCTCTGGCAAATGTTTCAAGTTATGAACCAATTACCCGCATGGGTGTCTCTCTTGCATTTTATTGGAATGTAATAGAATGCTGGTCTTCGTATGATGCCATTATTACTGAAATGTGAACGCATGTTAGCAAAAGCATGGCCATTTCTTTTACATTTCCAATCTATTACAGCTCACAGGGCCATGAGGCTAAGCAACACACCCCCAGGCCTGCATCAAATCAGACCTCTCCGCTTACTGAATCATGGACACATGGAAAAAAATAGAGCCATTTGTAAATGTCGTAGGTTGCATGCTGATTCCAGTCTGAGAATGTTATGATTAGAATGACTACCATTCCAAATAAGAATGTACAGCATGATCAAGTTGACAGCCTGATGATGTGACTGTAACACTATAGTAACACTACCATTCCAAAAAATATATATAAATAAATAAAATAAAAATATATATATATATAAATAATAATGGTTACAAACCACAATATAATTTTTTACAAATATTTTAATGTACTCACATTACATTTTTTTTTTTTTTACTTTTGAGAGTGATCGGATATTTTTACTTAGAGAGAAATTATCTCCATGGATCCAGTGTGTTTAGTGCACATGTACTAACTGCTGTTCCCTGACCTGACATTCACCAGGGAAGAATTTAGTAAGTGAATTAACCCTCATGTGGTGTTCAAAACCCTATAACACCTGTGGTGTTCCCGGTCAAAAATGACCGGCCCATAAAAAAAAGCTTATAAATCACTCATTATACCATATTTTCACCCAATCTTGGATTCAATCTTTTTGTCAACTTGTTCTCTTTCAATTAGGACTGGTTTTATATTTCTGTTTGCATCTGATTAATCGTGGGCCTCATTTATCTGAGAGTAGGCATCTCATTTTTTGAGTAAAAAACAAATAATTTATGAGTAAATTTGGAAATATGAAAAAAAATTATGAAAAAAAATGGCTACTGTTGATCACACTAGTCTACTCTAATGTTTCACCATGAATTTTGTTTTGAAACTTTTGTTTTGTAAAAAATATGGCACATAGTCACACTTGTGGTGTTCCCGGTCAAAAATGACCGGCCCATAAAAAAAAGCTTATAAATCACTCATTATACCATATTTTCACCCAATCTTGGATTCAATCTTTTTGTCAACATGTTCTCTTTCAATTAGGACTGGTTTTATATTTTGATTTGCATCTGAATAATCATAGGCCTCATTTATTTGAGAGTAGGCATTTCATTTTTTGAGTAATTTTTTTTTTTTTTTTTTTATAATTTTGGAAATATTAAATAAAATCTGAAGAAAATTGGTATTGTTGATCACACTAGTCTAATCTAATGTTTCACCAGGAATTTTGTTTTGAAACTTTTGTTTTGTAAAAAATATGGCACATAGTCACACTTGTGGTGTTCCCGGTCAAAAATGACCGGCCTATAAAAAATAGCTTATAAATCACTCATTATACCATATTTTCACCCAATCTGGGATTCAATCTTTTTGTCAACTTGTTCTCTTTCAATTAGGACCGGTTTTGCATTTAATTTTCAAACTATTTAATTGTAGAAGTCATTTATCCGAGCTTATGCACCTCAGTTTTTGAGTGAAAAAAAGCATTATTTGTTAATAATTTTGTCAATATTGTGAAAAAGGTGAAAAAAAAGGTTTCACTGTTGATCACACTAGCCTACTTTAATGTTTAACCAGGATTTTTTTTTTTAAATGCTTTTATTTTGTACAAAATGGCACAAAGTCACACTTGTGATGTTCCCGGTCAAAAATGGCCGGCCATTGAAAGTGAATGTAGAAGATTACAAAACACAGGGCTTGTATTTTGAAATGCTTTAATTTTCAGAAAAGGGGTGCACAGTAACACTTGTGCTGTTCCCTGACAAATCTGACCATTGTGACATACAAAAAATAAACACATTAACGCTGTCATATAGAGAACATAAATCAAACACTGTTCATTTTCTTTCAGTTTTCCAAATTATGAACTAACCAAAATAAGAAACTGTGACATTCTCTGTGTGAACTCATGCAAGTGACTAAAAAAAGCATTTTAAGGTAACTTGCAATTGGTCATTTTGTGCCACTTATGCACATGACTGACAACAGTATAAAGTATGTGCCTTGCAAATGTGCGCTCTGCATTTGAAACAGACAGTGCCTGTTTTCACATCTTTTGGGGCACACAAAGTGCATCTCTTTCGTTTCTCTCCTCTGCCTGTGCCAGCTGAAGGACCTGGTTCTGGTGTTTGTATGTCTCTCACCAATGTAGCAGAGGGCAGTGCTCTGGGTATATTTTGGCGCCTCTGTATCAGGGGGGTCACCATGGATTTCCCCAGCTCTTCTAGGAACAGCCTCCTCCTGAAGGTTTTCCCCTCTTTCCACCCTGGATTCACCTCCATCCATGCTACAAACGCATTGTAGGCTGAGACATCGAGGATGTTAAAAAACAACACCATGGGCCATCGTAGTGTTTTTCTCTTGCAGGAGTATGTGCCAGTAACCTTTAAAAAAAACACACACACACACACAACACAATAATTATAATATGACCATATTAGAAAATTGTAATATTACAATATAAAACAATTAGGTAATAAAAAAAAAAAAAAAAAATAGCATACCTTATCAAGGTTATCAACTCCCCCTTTGTTTTCGTTGTAGTACAGGATGGCTTCTGGTTTCCTGTCCTCCCTGGTACTCACATTGGCATCTTTGTGCAGAGTTGACATCAGTAGGACATTTTTCCTTTTCTTCGGGCAGTATGACACAAGTGCATGTGTGTCGGTGAAGGCGAACTTGGTGGAAAAAAGATCCCTGTTCATGTTGGTCACTAGTGCAGGAGGAAGCTCAGTCTTGTTCCTTCTGATTGTCCCCACCATGGTGTTTTTTTTCCGCAGTAGCTCTTTGCCAAGATTATAGGAAGTGTAAAAATTATCACATACCACTGTATGTCCTTGCAGACCTTCTGTCATTTCAAGGACAACTCTCTGGCCCTGGTTTTTTTCTGGAACACCACTTGACGATTTTCCTGTATAGATCTGCATATTCCATGCATAGCTGCTTTTGGAGTCACATGCTGTCCAAAGCTTTATCCCGTATTTGGCAGGTTTGTTGGGGATATATTGTTTGAATCTGCACCTCCCTCTGAAAGCAACTAAGCGCTCATCCACTGTAACTGCTGGACCTGGGTTGTAGATGAGTGGCAGCCTCTCCACCCACTTGTCCCAGAGCTCTCGAATTGGAGCAAGCTTGTCATTTTGATGGCGTTGATGTCTTGTCTCTCTATTGTCAAATCGAATTACCCGTGACAACACGTGAAATGTCTGTTGTGACATTGTGGCGCGGAAAATTGCCCGACCTGTGTCTGCATCCCATAAACTGTCGGTGGATTCATTTCGGGATCTGTAGACCCCAGCCAGAATCAAGAGACCCATATATGCCTGGATGTCTGTTGAATCAACCGTCTTCCACTTGTCTTTGAAGACTCTTCTCCCCTCTAAATTAGTCATGGATATGACTATGTTTTCGATTGGCTCTGTCACAAACAAGTTGAAGCATGATTGTATGTCATCAATTCGGGATATGGCATATCTTGTTAGCCCTGGCTTCATCTTCATGACATTTTCAGAAGAAAACCTGCCTTGCCTCATAGGTAGGGATGAAGACCAGGACAAAGTTCCATCTTTTGACCAGAATGAAACGGTAACCTCAGCTGGGCCCTCATCACTGGAAGACAGCTCCTCATCAGTTGTTTCAAGCTCCGTAGCCGATTCAGTGATGCCTTCCTCTTCAGAAACATCTTCACTGCATGATGCATCCTGCATTTCCTCCTCCTCACTAGTTTCTGAGTCAAAAATCTGATGAATAACATCATGTGCAGAGAGCTGCTTTGCCATTGTGCTGCCACAAATGAATGACAAGCAAGGTGCTGTGAGGCATTTATATATGCCTGTGCTGTCGCATGATGTATATTTGTAAATATTGTCTAGTTCTGTGTGAGAACCTCACAGTTCCAAAACAAAATGTCATAATATTTTGTCTGGAAGCTGTGATGAAACAAGAACATGAAAGAAAGATTCTTTTGAAGTTGGGTCACTGCAGTCACGGCCAGTTTGTGTGTGTGTGTGTGTGTGTGTGTGTGTGTGGTAATGTTAGATTTATAAATGTATATTAGATGCAGGTTAGGGTAGGATCAAATTTCTCTCTGTGGAAAAGAATGTGTGTAATACTCAAAGTTTGTGTGTTTTAACATGTGTGTGTCTGGGTAGCGTGTGTATAAATGTATCGATACATGCACAGGTCCAAGGGCTCGATGTTTGCAAGCACATATGCTCATATGTGTACATGAAAATAATGAACATGCTCCTGAAAACTAAATTGTTCAGTTATTTTCAGTCTCTCCCATTCACTTTCAATGGTCGGCCATTGTGACCATTTTTGACCATGCCTTCTCTCAGATAAATGAGGCCCACGATTAATCAGATGCAAACGGAAATATAAAACCAGTCCTAATTGAAAGAGAACAAGTTGACAAAAAGATTGAATCCAAGATTGGGTGAAAATATGGTATAATGAGTGATTTATAAGCTATTTTTTATGGGCCGGTCATTTTTGACCGGGAACACCACAAGTGTGACTATGTGCCATATTTTTTACAAAACAAAAGTTTCAAAACAAAATTCATGGTGAAACATTAGAGTAGACTAGTGTGATCAACAGTAGCCATTTTTTTTCATAATTTTTTTTCATATTTCCAAATTTACTCATAAATTATTTGTTTTTTACTCAAAAAATGAGATGCCTACTCTCAGATAAATGAGGCCCACGATTAATCAGATGCAAACAGAAATATAAAACCAGTCCTAATTGAAAGAGAACAAGTTGACAAAAAGATTGAATCCAAGATTGGGTGAAAATATGGTATAATGAGTAATTTATAAGCTATTTTTTATAGGCCGGTCATTTTTGACCGGGAACACCACAAGTGTAACAAGGTAACAAAACCCCCACAAAAAAGTAAGAAAATTTCCCAAATTTTTTTTAACTTTAGTTAAACCCTTTGGGAACAAAGTCACTAAGTTTCAGTCCAAAGCGATAACATTAACTATTATTTTCGGGAAAAAGAAAATCTTCTCCGGGTCAAATTGACCCGAACACCACATGAGGGCTAAGATGTAGGGCTTCAGATTTAATGAGTTTTATTCCTAAATTAGTATGACTCTGCAGTCAGTGTGTGACGTTAAACACTGCATTAGTGATTCTTTGCCCCAGCAATGTGAAATGTATAAATCTTTCAGATGACAGTTTCAGAGGGTGGCTGGGAGAAAGCTGGCACATCGGTCACGGCAGTGCCACCTCCCCACATCCAGCGCTCTTTCGCTGTAGGAGGGTGGATGGTTAGTTCTCCTTAAAATGCCATGTCAAAACGGGGGCGACAGCTTGTGTGGGATTGCTCCACATCAACAACAACAGCAGCATCATCATTAAGCTGTGTTCCTTTTTTTCAAACACACGCCACATGCTGGGACGAGACCGCTTCTCTCTGCCAGTGAAAGCTCTCAGTACTTTGATCCTCCTCTTCCACTCCGTCACTTAACCAGCTCAAGCTGGCTATCAGGACACCTCCCCAGCCGCTCCACCCATCTCACTCAAGTAGAGGCTTTGGTTTAGGAAGTTTGGAAGCATATTTAGTTTGAATCATTTGGCATGAACCACTTTGTGTTAATATCGATCGTTCATTCTATGTCGTTCGATCTGTCATTCTGTTGTTCTGTCTGTTTTCGTCTGTGTGTCAATCTATCTCTCCATCTATTTCTGTCTATCTATCATCTATGTATCTGTACTTCTATCTATCATCCAATATCGTTTTGTATATAAACCCATCTCTCTATATGTCTATCATTCAAGTCTTACATTCAAGTTTAAGTTACAGCCATGTTTGATATCTCAATTATATTCCAATCCTATAGTTTCAGATAGAAACATTCTCAATTAAATGTTGAATGGAGCAAAATACTGGTTCAGGAAATACCAATCCACTGATCAATCACTGTGGGCAGATGAATGCTCTTCACAGAATGCAAACCCAAAGAAAATGCTAGGAATAAGATAATGAACTGGGTGCAAAAAATAAATATAAATAAAAATAAAAAATAACAACCTCAGAATGTTTTAAAACTATATAAATCTCATGGCCTTAGGAGGACTTCCATTATTTCGGTGTCCTCCATCCCTTCATTCCTATGATAATTTTGCTGTGAGACCCATCTGCTGTTATGAATCTATTTATCAATAACCATCTTTTCCTGGCATGGAGTCACGGGATCCTAATTTGCCTCTGAATGGTCTCAGTGTGGAGAATCCTTTGACGTGCTCTGCATGAAATTCAAATGCACCCATTACCTAACTATTATGTGCTTCCCAAAGTTGAATTACAGAGTGGAAACGTGGCAGATACCCAGAATGCTGTACGGTAAAATCAACGGTCAGAATGTATTGGTCCAAAAATGCGGTCATACATTATTTTTGATCATTTCATTTAGTGTCCAATTTGCCCAAAACTGTTATTTCAAACAAAAGCTTCTAAATAACATACCTTTGACTGAGTGCCTTCCGCATATTTATCTAACAAAGCACTATCCAGACATAAATCGCAGTAGTAATCACAGTGAATGAGACCTCATCAACCAGATATATAATCCCACAGTATTCAGGGTTGATCGTTTGGATGAGAAACTGCAATTAAGGTTAAAAGTTCTGGGTAGAGGAAGCCCTGTAATTAGCGGTTTGCATTAGCGGTGCACGTAATAGTAGGCGGTGTTAATGGTCTCTTGTTTTTTTGCCAAGGTTATCGTCCTGAGCAAAATGTTTCAGAGCATTGGGGAGAAATCTGATTCCTGCTTTAGAATTGAATTGCTTTTTATGGGTGACAGTGGAGGTTGAAATGAACACAACATGCAACAAGCCGAGAAAATGAGTTTGAAATTCTCCAGCAGCACAAAATGGCTAAAATGAAGTGAGATAACATCAATTAATGTGAGAGGGAGAGGGCCAGGAGAAAAGGAGGATGGGAAGGGGATGTGGGCAGCAAGGGAGGGAAAAGATCAAGAACCGATGTGGCAACAAAATTGATTTTACTGATTTCAGAGATGGAGCAACTTGCAAAATAAAATATGAACATTTACTCACTGCTTGCCTAAGGAGGTCAGTTTAAGATATCAACAACCTGAATCATTTATACACATTATACGTGATGAGCTCTACCTGCAAAAGGAACTTTCTGTATTTTGTTTAAGTGCTAACACACTGACATGCACAAACAAGCTTCAAATGCTGCATCGGCTCATGAATATTTCATATCTCCAAACAAAAGCGTTCAAATAGCTCTACATGCCATAGGTTGGATCCCTGACATATTTATTGCTAAAATATACCTTGGATGCACCGTTTTGGATTAAGATGTCTGCCAACTGCAAAGCCTTGGATGTGTTTGAAAGAGCAATAATGGATTCATTAATGTCGTCGTCTTTCTTTGTAATTCCATTCTCTCTTGATTCTCTGCATGCATGGCTGTCAGTCGGTGGCATGGCCGAGTCAAGCATCCTACTAAGGACTGATTTAATTTTTTCATATTAAGCCTGACTGATCACAGCGAGTCACATCTCTGCTCTTCATGAGACAGAGGAGGAACAGCCGGCAGCTCTGGCCGCGGCTTTCATCCAGCCCCGTCATACACCAGATTTCATTATGAATGTACCGAGCGAGCCAGGGAGCCTGCTTACGGAGAATTTAAAGAAAGGGTGGGAGAAAGCGTGTGCACTGAAGATCAGCAGCATAGGGAGACCCTTTTGGGAACATGTTCTGAATGGGGTGTAAGGTACTTCTTTGAATTTGAGTATGTGTAGTATGGGAGGGTCCTTAGTTTGTAAGGAAGGGTGAATGTTCAGTGCCGGTTGGTGGATGTGGAACTATCAGAGAGTGTAACATGTTGTATGTTGGTGTTGTGTGATGAAGAGTGCGTGGTGAGCTCTGCGGTAGAATCCCCTGTAGCAGTATGTGGTAGATCAAAGAGATTTCCGTTAGCCTCTGTCCACAAGCTCGCGCTCCTCTCGTCTCTCAGTGTGTACTCAAACAGACAAGCCCTATAAAAAACAGACCTGGATTTGATGAAACTTTGCTCAATTATTGATCAGCCTGCACAATAACGGGCACAAGAGAGAGAGAGAGAGATGATAAAATAGAAGATAGCAAGAGAGCTGTTGTTTTTGAGCATGTAAGAAAATCTCTGTTTGGTTGATGATCTGGCTGAAATTTGATTCATTGTTCAATGAAAACTTGCTTGATAGCTGCAGTCACCATTTACATTCATTTTATGTAAAATAGCAGCTTAGACATTATGCTAAACATCCACTTCTGTGTTCAACAGAAAGGAAAGTCATACTGCAACAGAATGAAAGTGTGTTAATGACCATTGTAATTTACCTCATGTGCTCTGCAGTTCATTGCATTGCGGTAGGAGAAACATCTTACTTGTGCTTTTTCTTTCTTATACAAACTAAAATGTGCATAGGTATAAATAGTTTTTGAATCATTATACAGAAAAACATGAGTCAAGAGTGTATGTAAAATAGTAGAAAACAGTATCGTGTACACACCTCTCCATAAATATTCAATTTGAACTTAAATGCATCTCTTATTTTATGTGTCATCATGCGCTGATGTTTTCTCAGTAGGCACATTGTTAGTGAACATATATTTATATGTATAGACATTTCCAGAACAATTAATTCAGAAAGCCATTTGAAATTAAAGGGCTATTAATGAATCAATTAGCAAAATCTGCTTGTGATACAGCTGATAGAATGAAATAAGTGGGAGAGAGAGAAAGAAAAGAGGAGGAGAGAACCAAGGGTAGGAATGGTGATAAGGGAGAAAGCCCTCTCGTTTTCTTTCTCATTGCCTCGCATTAATTAGACAGGCAAGTGTGATCTGAATACTGACTGGAGGAAGAAAGAAAGCAGTCTTAGAGAAACAGAGAGGAGAGGAGGGGTTACAATCTACCTGAACAGAAACTACAACATTCAGGAAGTTAAACAGCCAGACAGATAAAAGTGTGGTAATATTCAGAATGAAATACTGTATGTTTTTTTTTTTTTTTAATAACCAAAGATAAAACAAAATGTACATCCTGCTACAAATGGGGTCTCAAACATTTTCAGTATGTAACTGGCAGTACACTGTACACAGCTTACTATTAATTTTTTATATATATATTGCTAAGTATTAAGTGTCAAATATTAATTTTGCTGGATAGATACATTTATGATACATTTACAATGTTACTCTAGAAACGATAGGGCAATCTGACTGTAATATTTCATGCATTCCAAGAGTTGCTGATTTTGTATAGTATGCATAATTTATAGCATAGTGGTAATAGTATGCAACACAAAAGGTGGTAGTATGCAATGCCCAAGAAATATACTAAGAAAGTCTATACTATCTGGACAATATTAGCCATTAGAATGCAATGATAATCAGTTCTTAATCACCTGTGCTGTAAATGTAATTTGGCTAATCACAAGTTTACATGTGAATAGCTGTCAATGGAGAAAGATACTTTTCCCCCTCTCAAAGTGTGTAGCTACAGCATCTGCCAGCAGGTGCTAACCGGCCAACTAACCCCCTGGACTATACTACATAATGGAAAAAAAGAAGAATATTGGCAGGGAGACAAGAAAACAGAAAGAGAAATTGGAAGAGCAATAATGAACAGCAACAGTGAGGAGGCCGAGAGTAACAGAGAGGTAGAACATCTGACAGCTGCACATGGCAACATGCAGGAGAGAAAAAGAGGGACAGGTGATTGTGAGCATCACTTGACAAAACCCTGCTAGGCTGTTTATAATGTGCTGGAGACTAAATGGTTGATGTCTCAGTATGTGAGTGGAAAATTTTGAAGGAGAGCCACTGCTGGCTAGTTGGAGGTCTTCTGTCTGCTTAGCAATGGCAGGAGCTGTTTCATGCTGCCTTAATCACACACTCTCCCTACTCACAGAGTCACCCACCATGACGCCAACTCTAATTTGGAAATCAAAGCAGCTGGCCTGAGGCAACAAAGAATTCTGGAGTATTTTTCTTGTTAATCTGGAACTATTAGAATGGTAATAGTTGGGCTTTTTTTCAATTTCAGGGTACAGACCAGTAACAATATGGATCTATTGACTTTTTATCTCTGTGAGTCTTTATCTGTAGTTTATAGGGATTATGTTATGGCAGGATTATGTTTGTCTATGTTTTGTTGTTTCAGATTAACCAACATAGGAATAGGTGGTATAACATCTTGGTATGAGTACACACACACGTACGCATGAATCACTGAATCATTTATTCAATCAGTTTATTCCAAAAATACAGATTCTTTCAAGTGATGATTCAATTACTTTATTCCACTCATAATTCAACTGATTCATTCAAAAAAAATTTATACCTAAACAAAATGTGGTCTTGTGAGTCATTAATTCAATCACTCAACTGACTTGTTCAAAATTGTTTTTATTTACTCATTTTAAGATGATGAAAGGTACTTAAAATACTAATACATATATAAAGGCTCAATTTGACAGTGTTTTAAAGTAAAGTGAGTGACATACAGCCAAGTATGGTGATCCATACTCCGACTTCATGCTCTGCATTTAACACATGCAAAGCGCATGCACTTAACACACGCACACACCATGAACACACACTCGGAGCAGTGGGCAGTCATTTATGTTGCAGTAAGGGGTTCAGTGCCTTGCTCAAGGGCACCTCAGTCATGGTATTGCCAGCCTGAGACTCAAACCCACAACCTTAGGGTTAGGAATCAAACCCTCTAACCACTAGGCCATGACTTCCTCAACCACGATTCTAGTTTGGATTCTACAATCTAAACTAGAATAGGTTTAGTCTTGTGGGTTGGACTTCTTGTTATTTCTTTGGTTTGTGATCAAAAAAGAAGGTGCGAGAAGGTGCAAAAAAACAAAAAAAAGAAAGAAAAGATAAAAAATATAATATTATACTAAGAAAAAGAATAATGATAAAAGTATGCTGCATAGATAAGGAAAATTTAATCTGTTATAAAACGCTTCTCTCTTTGCAAACAAAAGAACGTCTCACTATCTTTTTATCTCACCTGACCTTATCTTTGGAGGTTTGTCGCAACTTTGGGATTCAGACTGCGGCCTGTTTTGAATAGAAGGATCCTCATGTCTCACAGGCTCAGTGTTAGCAATGCAAGTGGCAGAAATTTGTAGAAAGAGATGAAAGATTCATCAGGCACAGATGGAAGTGGGAAAAAAATGGCCAAACTTCTAAATTAGATATCTCATACATTTCATCATTTATTGAAATCTGAATTAAGGTGAATGACTTTCCCATGTGCATCGCACATGAAAGTCAGAGGCAGAGTTAACGTTTATTTCTTCTGAATGTAGCAATGACCCATTTCCCTCAGTGTACCTGTTCAATGGCACCTTTTCAATGAGAAAAGCGATCAATTATTCAGCACTGTCAGAACAGAAAGGGATAGTGGAATGGTTTTTCAAATGAGTCATAATTACTGTGGTTGTATTTTTCACCTAAAACTACCAAGGTGCTAATCTTTCTTGAACATTACAGAGCTTAAATACATCTTTTAAGACCCTTCTGAGTTTAAGTTCACATTATGATGTTTCTTTAGAACCAAGATATTACTGAGTCATCCAATCTGTTGTTCATCTGGTGCAGCACAAAATTATTTAATTTGCCTTATTATTGTTCAGTGATTCAATAGTTTGTTTTATTGATATATTTTTGTCCCTGCAAAGCCATTTGATTTTTCCACACAGAGAAGTCGAATCTGACAAAAATGTCTGTATTGCCTGGTGTTTTAATAATCACAAATCTGAATTCAATTAGCTTCTGATTAGATTTGTTAGAAAGTAATGTTTAATCACTCTGAACTGTAGGATCATTTGGAAGTAGTTTGTTTTATAATTGACATTAGGGCTGTGATGTTGAACTTCTGGTGATGTATCTAATCTGATGTGTGCTATATTACATATGTGTTCATGCAGTTTTATATTTGCATTACTTGTAAATTGATCAGCTACATTGCTCTGTTAACCAAGATTCAGTGGTAACATATTTTCCCTAGCCTTACTTTCCTTTCAGGGGCAAACAATTTGATTTGCTGAGAACTATGAGCTTTTGCTTGAGAAAAAAAAAACTGTATATTGGTATATATACATGGTATAATGTGCCTTTTGACTTCATAGAACATTCATAGGCACGCACAGGAAGTCATATTCAAGTGGGTATATATCCTGCTGGATGAAAGTATTTTCTATAGCCATAACTCACTATAAAATGCTTTATTTATCATTTACCACCATCATTAGATAATATTATAAAATACCAGGACTACAATGGTCTGCATCTATGTATATATAGAGTAATCCATAATGACATCCAAGCAAAATCAATAATCCACATTTTCCACATTATAGACCTTTTGGAAAGCTCATCATACTGGCATGATACTGTTATGCTAGGAAATAATCCAACTGCTACTGATTCTTGTGATTAAATATCCTTTTCGCCTGGCTTTCACAACAGCTTTGGTGTTGTCTCAGGATGGAATTGGAGATCAGAGGAGCGAAACCTCAATAATAGATCTCATCCATTTACAGCAAGTGATCGCAATTTTATTATTGTATCCAGGGTAAATACAGTATGTGCTAACTGACCTTATACCCTAGTTTCTTTGCACCGAGGCGAAGCAATGCATGGTTCCAGGGGTGATTCTAGGATTTTCATTTATACCCAAAGATAGATATATATATATATATATATATATATATATATATATATATATATATATATATATATATATATATATATATATATATATATATATATATATATATATTGATATACCGAAAAGAGCAGTATTCCACTGTACTGCATAGATAAGTATAACATATAACTACATAAGTCAAATACAAGTCTTCATGATCTCCCCCTCTCTCTCTCTCTCACACACACACACACACACACACACACACACACACACACACACACACACACACACACACACACACACACACACACACACACACACACACACAAATGTATAGGTAATACACCTGTTTACTGTACACAGACAAAATTTTACTGTTTGAAATTCTAGTACAAACCTTTTTCCTTAGCTCAAGTACGCAAACCTTTTTGCCACATGCACTGGAAAATGTATTACACGGAAAGTTACATATACATTTTTAAAGTATGCGTTCATATGTGCTTCATTTTCACTGAAGGAAACACCTGTGTGAATAGGCTATAGACCCCCTAAAAATGATGCCCATGCATGCATCAAAAACAGAAAATATTATTAAATCATCACCTATTAGAGCTCAAAGGAATGTTCATTTAGTTAACAGGCCATGCTAGGATATGGTAACATTTATATTACAGGTGAAATCTATTTTGTTTTAATACAGCCTTTCTCAATGAGAAAATCAATTAATACATAAATAAATAAATAAATAAATAAATAAACTGTTGAGAGAAATGTATATGTTAAGGCAGCTGGATAAATTCATATTTTTAAATTTTCTAAAATATTATCAAAATCGAGGCTATCATTAGTTTGTTTATATTTGAACTGGTCTCTAATTTCTAAAATGTCTTGTCCAGCCAGTACGTTCCCATTCAACACATTTTCAATTAAAATCATAATTGTATTTATAATATTGACATATTCATTGTAATAATGCACATATATATCAACAGTATATGATAAGTTATTAAAGGGGTAGTTCATCCAAAAAGATGTATAATTAACATTAAAGTATCATCAATAGCTCACAATACTACTCACAATAATTCACTTTCTGTTGGTATTGTATCTACCTATTACTATTACCATTGTTATTTTTATAAATTATAATAGTAGTACTACTGGTACTAATGGAATTATTATTATTATTTTAGTTTATACCTGTATTAATTAATGACTCAAACATGTACAAGTATGTATTTTGTTACAGCAAAAGTTTAGTTTTATACTTTGTTTCTATTGTGAGAAAGCAAAAGCATCAAAATAAATACAGAAAAAAAATTGTCCATTTGTGTTCAATATTGTTCCATGTTTGTTGTTTTTACAGACTAATAAAGTAATAACTCTGAAGGGGCAGAGGGCAAGATTATGGGTATTATGTGTATCTGGTAAAATCTGTTGTAGCTGTGACCTTTGGCACTGGAGGGCACTATGAGAGTCTTTGCAGTGGCATTTTTATTGATTCAAGTGACCTTTGAAATAAATAACAATGCCTGCCATGATCCACTGTAGCCCACTGTTTAACTACAGTGCTCGTACAGTGAGAGCATTGTCCGTGAAAAAGACCAAATTTATCTAATGAGCTCTCAAGTTTGAGAAGAACGGACACGCAGCCCACAGCAAACATAATACATAGCAAGGACCGGGGAGCATGCATTGACCACATTAAATAAACAGGCACATACAATCGCTAAATAAAACAGACAAATAAACTGGCTGAAAAGAAGAATACCAAGTTGCTTATCATTAAGATTTAAGGAAATTGTGTGTGTGTGTGTTTAGACACGATACATTGAATGGATAATATATTAAAATAGAAAACAGTTATTTAAAATTATATTAACATTTCTCAATATTACTATAGCCCCTTTCACACTGCCATTCCGGCAAATACACGGGTAAAGTGTTCTGGCAATTGTTCCCGAGTCACTAGATTTTGCACTTTCACACTGCCAGTGATGACCCGGGATATGTGCGTGCTTTCACACACAACCCGTAAAGATCCTGTAACAACACGTGACATCAGGGCATGACGTGTAATGTACGAGTCGAAAACGTTAGGCACGTTATACTTTCACTGAAGCTAGCGAACGATCTCGGCATCAGCGCAGAAAGTGAGGAAATAGCTGATCTCTGCTTCATTACAGTTTGCACATATTTTTTTGTCGCGAACGTTGATCTTTCTTCAAAACAGCCGGTTAAAGAGTCACGCAACAACACGCATCATCACTTCGACATGGCATTATGTCTGGCTTTTGTTCACACAGCGCTCGTCCCGGGTCGAACCCGGCAATGTTACTAGGTCTCCGACCCGGCAATGTTCCGGCAATATGCCGGGTCCGACGTGCAGTGTGAAAGGGGCTTATGTGTATTTGATCAAATTAGGGGTGTAACGAGTCAATCTTTTTCTCGATGCATTGATTACAAGCCCTGACGATGCAATGCACTGATCTTGAAAATTTTATTTTTGAATCGTGAATTGGTGATTTCAGACAGTCATCGATTTACGACGTGCAGTGTGAAAGGGGCTTATGTGTATTTGATCAAATTAGGGGTGTAACGAGTCAATCATTTTCTCGATGCATTGATTACAAGCCCTGACGATGCAATGCACTGATCTTGAAAAATTTATTTTTGAATCGTGAATTGGTGATTTCAGACAGTCATCGATTTAAAAGGCTAAAAATCTAATGAATCGCGATTTCTATATAGATTAAATGGTTTCAGATATGTGCATATTAAATTACTACAAACACCAATTAATGGAGAACTTGAACAGTGTTTGTGCCCTCAATAATCGTCTGTGACTGTCACAGAATTGTGCTTAAGCTTTGTTTCGCATTTCTGTAGTTTTTCAGTGGCTCTCAGTCATGCAGACTACATTACCTGAGCAGTCGAAGGCTCTGCATTTACAAAAATGTAAGTGTCTAAGGCATACGCACAGTTCCATTGTGTGTTAACAATGTTGTTGAACCAAAGGAAACTGTTAAAATAACCACAGCATTAACAACAACCTTGGAATAACATTTATGAATAATGCAGTGCTAATTTATGAATGATGCAGTGCTAATAAATGACATATCATTTATTACATTACAGAAACTATAAAGTATATTTTCTACCTACTGTAATCCTGTGCAGAAAATTTAATTAATTGTTTGTAGTATAAATAAATAACATTTATGAATGATGCAGTGCTGACATATCACTTATCATATCATTTATTACATTACATAAACTATATAGTATATTTTCTACCTAATTCTGTGCAGAAAATATTATTAATTGTTTGTAGTATATAAAACAATCATAAAAATGCCATTATGAAAAAAAAATATATATATATAGATAGATTACAAGTTATTGATTATTGTCCAGCAGTGTTTTTTTCTTATAGCAATAAGCAATTCAAAGTAAGAGATAAGAAAATAATTATTTGTAAAAAATATATATAATAAATAAATTATAAAAATAAATAAATGATACATAGAACAAACATAGGCCCACATAAAAATTATTGTATTTGACATTTCTATCACTTCTGAAATGATGCATCAAGTACATTTTCTCCTGGAGCTCTGGATTCCTTCCACTTTTTTTGTGCTGCATGTGACAGCAGCCAGTGCAGAGGTGCTTTATTAAAACCCTCCATTGTTTTAACTCATCCATCTGTTATCAATTAATTATCATCCATTTTGCTTTAGGACCGAGAGAAAATGAGATCAGGCTATGGTGGAGAGAGAGCCCTGGGGAATGCAGCAGTCAGACAGTTTGAGAAGTGAGACTGGAAGGAACAGAATGAATGAAATAAGTGGAGTGTGTATGGCTGACTGTATGTGGAGGATCAAACAGTGCACCTGGCAAGAAGGCAAACCTGCATGTGTGTTTTTGACTTCTGTGTGTGGAGCGGACATTGGGATTGGGCTGAAAATCATCTATTGGCATCGTGATAACACACGGTACACTTACCACTCACCAATAAAGAGAACAGAACTACAAGTGCACTGGGGGCCAATAGGAGGGCAATAAAGACTAACATGCTTTGCGTCAACTGCTTTTGAGTCATATGCCAGACAGAGAAGCCTGGAGGGAACAAGAGGGAGCAGAGCGAAGTGACAGTGAAGAAAAGCACAACTCAGGCAGAGTGAGCCGGGTACTTGAGAGCAGGGCCGATTTAAATAGCAAAGGCTTTGTTGAGATAGGCAATACTTTGCTCTTGGCCCTATCAGTCTTGTTGAAAGTATAAAAAGATTCTGAGTCATTTAAGCAAAAAAAAATAATAATAATAATAAATAAATAAATAAATAATAATCCCTCAGAAAAGTTTTCAGTGTTTTAGTTTTATAAGCATCAGAAAGATCAGTGTTTGCCTGTGATGAAATACAATTATAAAGTGTATTTAAAGTGTGCAAGTGTAAAAGTGTAAAAATGAAATTAAGTGTATAGGTCTATAAGGTTTTCAAATGTTTTAGTAATTATAAAAGTTTTATTATAATAACTGTCACAAAATGCTAATGGACAGAGAGGTTAGTTAGATATATCTTTTAATTAAATAACTGTGCTGAGGGCCCAAAACTAACTTTGTCACTTTGCACCCCAAATAATTTTACGTTGAATTGCATTTTACATTTTAATAATTTATGGGTTGGTAAGATTTGTAAAAATGTTTTAAAATAGATCTCTTATGCCCTCTATTTACTTGATTACAAATATAGTAATAAAAAAGCAATATAACCAAATATTGGTTCAATTTGAAATAACTTTTTTATTATTTTAATATACGTTCAAATTGTATTAATTCCTGTGAAGGTACAGCTGAATCATCGGCAGTCATCATTGCTCCAGTGTATTTAGTGTCACATGATCCTTCAGAAATCATTCTAATATGCTGATGGTGCTCAAGAAACATTTCTTATTATTATTATCAGTGTTATTTGTATCATCTTTTTTTCTGGATATTTTGATGAATTTATTTGAAATATAAATATTTTGTAAAAATATGAATATTTTTACTTTCACTTTTGATCAGTTGTGTCCTTGCAGAATAAAAATACAAAGAATGTCACTGACCCCATACTTTTGAAAAGTAATTTTAATGATGAATATACCAATTTCTAAATTAAAATGCATTTAGATATTTTTGTGAGAAATTAATAGAAAAAAATGTCAGGGTGGTGTAAAACATCAAATATGTTTAAACATTTTTGAAAATTGTGGTAACTCAAATATTTTCAAGGTGCAATGCAAAGATGGACTTTTGAAATTTGGAGCACTTAAAAAAAAAAAAAATGATTTAGACCCTTAGTCTATTGACTTGATCTAAGGCTTGTCCTTCAAACACTCAGAAACTTTTTGTTGTTAAAATATCTCTGTCAGGAAAAATGTTACTTCTTATTTTATGTTTTTGTCATATTTTTCCCTAAATCCAAAATTTAGTGGAAATGTCCCAAAAAATTATGAAAAATCTATGAAAGCTGATAAATACAATTTCCAATAACTTTTTTTTTTTTCACTAGATTTTTTCTTTGCATTATCCTCATCCTTATTTGTAACTGACTGATAATTGTGTTGATTTTTAGGGATATCCGGGTAACATGAGGACACTCTCTCGACCTTTCATGCGATGCTGTGCCCCTGAATGACTGCATCAAAGCAAACGAGGCAGAAGAAATGCCTCTATTGACAGCCCCTGCTCAGAAGGCCATGCAACAGTTGGTCAATGAACTGTGCTTAGCACACTGACCTTGACATCTAATAGACAGATTCCCTGAAGGGATTAACCCCATTTTGACCCTACTGGAAATCTCCATAGTAATATCTGTAGTGACAAGCCTAATGGTAGTGGAGCAGTAGGGATGATCTACACAGTAGCTCGTAGTGCAGGTACAGGCACGACAACTGAAAAACGCAGCGCATTGTGCAGCGCATATGTATGTGTCTTTGAAGATAAATGCATAGGCACCTATTTCTCTTTAGAAAAAGGAATACAATTTTAAAAGAAATGAAAACATTGGCATGCAAACAACTACAGAGTTTTCACCTCCTTTCTGTTATTAATAAAATGTAAGAATTGTATAACACACACAATACTGTTCGAATCAGTAAATTGTTTAAATATATATATATATATATATATATATTTATTTATGCAGGATTTGGTAGTACTTTATTTTACAGTACTGTTCCTCGTGTACATACTATGTACTTGTTATAGTAATTACAATAACTATGTAATAACTAGGTACTAACCCTGAACCTACCCCTAAACCTAACCCTTCCCCATGTAGTTACCTTGTTAGTACATGTACTGTAAAATAAATTGCAACCCAAGATTTAATAATTTTATTCAGCAATGATGTGTTAATTTGTATATTTTTACCTCTTAATACTTTCTATAAATCAAAAATCATGTTTTCAACATTGATAATAAGAAATGTTCCTTTAACACCATATCAAGCATATTAGAATAATTTCTGAAGGATCATGTGACAATAATATTTTAGAACTGTGTATTACACCACATTAACGCTTTGGATTAGGGGTCTAAAATAGCACACCGGATCTGAATGTTCTGTCATTTTATGTTGTCCTTCTCCTAGAAGTGCCTGGAGGATGAGGGAGTAGATACATGGAAAAAGTATTTAAGCGTGACAGAGCACTGGGAATTGCTTAAAACTGCAAAAATACTGCACTCAGAAGCCCTTTTGCTCAGCACCTCTGAGTGTGTGTGTGTGTGTGTGTGTGTGTGTGCCTTGGTTGACCTGAGATGAATCCATAAATATATTTAACCATGTTTAAAAATTGCACATTTACATATAGACACTGTGCTTCCTTGAAGGAATGCTGCTGCATGCAAACTTATGCAAACTTATTATCCCTTAATTATAGGGTGCGCTATGCGGCTAAGGAACTGGTTCAAGGGGTGTCGACAGCCATATGTGGCAAATTTGTAAAGTGCTACAGGGCTGATTTAGATGCTAATAGTAAATAGCCTGGCAGCTGTACACCTGAAGAAGAACCCAAAATGCTGCATTTTTTCCATCTGTAAATGTCTTTTTCTCTCTTTTTCATTTTTTCCACTCTTTTTCTCTGACTATTTTTGCTCCATCATCCCATTTCCAGCAAATGAAATTTCAAATAGACAATTCAAATGCACACTGTCCCTCTGTGATTGCCTCTCCGATACACTTCTTTTTCAATCCTGGTCTCTATCAACATGTCTGCCTCTCCCTGTTGCTCCCATTCTCCAGTTTTCCCACTCTAACCACTGTGTCTAATGGAAAACCAGATTTTCAGGCTCAATCTCAGATTTTTCAGTGTCTTGTACAATTAAAGCAACACAGGCTCATTGGAAAAACATGCCTCTACATACATTTTTGCAAAACTCCAAAAACATAACCTTCAGTGAAGTTTATCAATTAATAAAGACAGTGATGTAAAGTTTCATGCATAATATGTTATGACCTCAAAACGTATTAACTATAATGCATAATTTGTAAACTATTACATGCTGACATTTTCATCACACAACCACACAACCAGCCCATATGTATGGCTTTTCTGTTGTAGTAAACTTGCTTGGTAGCACACCTGGTGCAGCGCTGCACTTTTGATGCAGAGTGCCTTGGTATAAAAGTCCAATGAAACATGAATCTTGAAAAAATAACTCAAACTCTTGCAAAAACAAGCTAAAATGGCATGGTTTCTTCAGAAAATGCTGTTTTATCTAACTTTTGCTTTTGTTAACAGTGTCGTTGGGGTATTTTGGTATGTTGTTTTCAAGCTTGTTCTACCACTACTATTACTATCTCGTACCCTGCAATCATTTGCTCAAAACTCTGAAATTCTGAAAATGCTGTGATAAATATAACAACCAAAATTGGCACATTCAGGATAAACTATTTTGGATCAAATCGATCATGGTTATAGTGCCTGGAAATTTCACTTTGAAAGAGTCACAACATTTTGCGCAATGTCGTTTAAATACTGCAAGCAGGCCAGTTTTTCCAAACCTGTGTTGAATTTAAATGTACATGACCTTATCTTGCCATACACTGTAAAAAATAAGTGTAATTTTAACTGTAAAATTTTGTAAAAACGTTACGGAAAAAAACTGATAATAGGTTCACAGTAAGTTCCCGTACTATATACAGGGAAAAACTGTAAAAGATCTAACAAAGCATTTAATGTAAATTTACAGTAAAATTCTGTTAATTATACAGCTTTTAGAAGTAAAAAAAGAACAAATCAATGTATAATTTACAGTCTAAAACTGTAAACTGATATTCCCAGAATTCCCTGCGTGACACTCCACGTTTGAAAGTAGTTTGTTTAAATAATCATGTTTTTAAATAGTTCTTGTTATCAGTTATGTACATTTGAGCTTTATGTTACATCTTCTGTTGCTTAATGAAAGTTTTTTGCATTATTTAAGTATCACGTGTGTTACCATGATGGTGTTTTGTGTTTCCATAAATGTGCACCTTCTATATGTTAATATATACTTCTGCTTGTGGTGAAGCTACTTGTGATGAGCTTTGATACTTCATGTGGCTTTCTCTTATACAGTACCATCTTTATAATTATGGTGGTTGTCAGTATTTTCAAGGTACAAAACAGATTTAATTTTGTGTGTTGTTGAATTTACTGGTTTATATTCACATTTTCTTGTTTGTAAATTACAGCTTTATATTGTAAAATTAACAGTTTTTGACGTAAATGTGTTTACAGTTTTCTGTATTTTTACAAAATTATTCTGGCAACCACAGCTGCCAAAAAGTTTTTGTAAAAACAACAAGAAATTTTTTACAGTGTAGTTTGATCTTGTACCTGTTCAGTCCTCCTAGCACTCCTATTCCCCATCCAATGATCTGCCTTCCTCTTCGTTTTCCTATCAACAGCATTAACCTTTACACAAAAAGACCAGTTCAGCTTGAGGCGTCTTTGAAATCCTCAGCCCCTAAAAAAATGCTTCTAGGAAGCTTCCAATGGCCTCTTTTGCCCCGTCACACAACAAGTCCATTAGAGGCCAGGGATGATGGGAAAAGCGATCTCTTCTCTGGATGAACCTATCTCCCTAGGGCTCCTTTAAAAGAACTTTACACCCCTTCACACACTGGTGAGCGCACCGAGTGTGCTTATTTGTGTGGGGGCGAGAGTTTATGATCATTACATAGTGTATGGCATGTGGGAAGCCTTTTAGCGGCGATCCCAGTTAGGAGGGAATACCGTGCCATTTATCTCACTTAGCCGGGACGTGTGATGCGAGTCCAGCTGTGCCCTCTCTGTGCATCCGACAACGCCGTTGAAACCATGCACGAGACAACACACAATCTCTGCAGAGGTTGTCTGGCTAACATCATTTCAACATACTTGGAGCTTTTGTTGTACATATTAGCCAGTTTCACTGATGCCAGGCTGCACAGTCTTGCTGTTAAAGCAGCCTCTAAATATAGAAGTGGAAGTGAAGCAAAGCCTCCAGTCAGAGGGGTAGGAGGGCTGGACTAAGTCCAGCGTTAAAGCAACGGAAGACTCTTAGCCTCACTAATGCCTGCTCCCTTTAGAATGTCTGTACAGACCTAATACCGCCTACAATTAGTCTGTAGCCTGAAGACCAGTCAGTACTCAGCACAAGGCCACTGTTTTCAGAAATGCAGAGGGAAAGTAACATTAGTGTGAATATGAGCAAGTGATGCACCCAGAGCCAATGACTCAGGTCGGACAAAACATAGAATAGTATTCAAGATCCAGCATAATTTTATGAGTTTCAGAGTCAACCCTTGAAGTCTGCTTTGTTTTATAACCAAATGTAATATATTTCTATATCTTCTGATTCTTCCATTATGAGACAAATTCAATATACACTGCCCTTTAAAACATTGGAAACGCCCTAGGCAATGTGAGGTTTTGGACAATATCTGGGAAAATAAATATTTATTTTTATGGTCATTGTTGAAAACAGTTGAGCTGCTTGATGTTTTTGTGGAAGTGGTGATACTCTTTTTTTTTTTTTTTAAGATTCTTAGATGAACAGTATTTGAAACAAATCTTTTGAAGCATTATGAATGTCTTTCTGTCATTTTTGATAAGTTCAATGCATCCATTAAATAGGTTTTCTCTTCTTTGTTGTGATGTATTTTGTGTGTACTATCAAAATAAAAACTGTGAATTACAAAAAAAAAAGTTCAATGCAATAAATGAATAAAATCATTTTCTTTAATACGATCAAACAAAACAAAAAAATATTTACCCCAATATTTTGAACAGTAATGTATATTTAAATGTTTGGACACTGTTATCCAGAATCTTAAATATATGAAAATTACGGTCCATGTTTCATAATTATTTTCTTGTCTGGAATGTGTCATTTTTGAGTTCACCAATCAGCATTAAACTCTATTCTATATTGATCCTACATAGGTAGCTTAATGGGAGTCTTAAGAGTCTTTACCACTTAAGATACCTTTTTTTTTCAATTCAAGTCAGCATCTAATTTATCCTTAACAGGCAAACCCAGAATTAACTGCAAGCTCAATTGGAAAAACTAAATCCAAGGTGGCAGAGAATATTAGAGACATTTTCAATTATTTCATTCTATATTAAAAAAAGGTATTTGTTTGTTTTTTGTTTTGGAGCTTTTGCCGGTGTTGAACATTCCAATTCAGTCATTTATGAGTTTCCATGATGTTTATGGTAGGCCACGAAGCAGCTCTCTAGGTTTCAGAACACAGCTAATGAGTGTAACCCACCAACAGTCCAGTAGTCAGTTGAACAGCAGTGACTGAAAGTAGACTACACATGCTACTATTCTCAGCGTGTGTCTGACAGTGTTAAGGAGGCTGCTCCCATGTGCTCTACTGCTGGCCCTGCAGCTGTCTGCTGCTGGACTCCTCATTACCTCCCTTTATTATCAGCAAGATTGAACCTCCAAAATCCGCTCTCCAGATAACTCAGTAAACAAATAAAGAGAGAAGCACACTACAGCTCTCAGCTGCCAAGCATTACACAGGTGGCACGCTGCACTCTATCTGTTGATCTGTCTGTGTCTTCATGGCTTTAGCCACTGTTGTCTTGCTCACTTTCTCTCCCTCTATTCCGCCAACCTTGAAACCAGCTCCCACCATAATTTTTCTGCACTTATCTTCTGCTTTCAGGCAGACAGAGGCGACAGGGTGTCACAACACATATGGTTCTTTCTACCCAGTATCTCACTATCTCAGGTGTGCATACACTGGCTAGCATATACATCAATGAGTTATTGAGCATATGAGGATGCAGACTGTAGATGATCTACCTGACCCTATGTTTTTCAGCTTTAATTTTTTCTTTTCTTTTTTATTATCTCTGTGCTAAAGGGATAGTTCAGAAATCTGACTAGTTAATTACACTGATGTCGATTCACAACTATATGACTTACTCTCTTCTGTGTACAAAAGAACACGAAAGAAGACAAAAAAGTTTAGTCCACAGTTAAAAGTCAGTGGACTCCATTGCTTTTCATTGTATTGAAAAACAAAACAAACAAAAAAATTATATTTTATAATATTATTTTATTTATTTATTTTATGAGAAAGAAGGAAATGCAGGTTTGGAACAACAAGAGGGTGGGTAAATGACAGATTTTTTCAGCCAAAATAATAAATCCATCAACAAAGAGATTTCAAAGGATTTAATTTGGAGAGCAAAATTTGGAGAGTCATCCATCAAGATGAGTGGCTAGGAGATAAAAGTATGTTGATGATGTTGCCGGTGGAACTTAGCCAGACAGGATCAGTGCCAGCCTGCCCTTCGAGAGAAGAGTCATGTTTTGAGCTGAAACATGAACACAGGCCAAAACTGTTCACAAGCTGCACTTCTGGAAGAGATTGTTCATGTGAAGAACACCTTTGATGCACGCTGTGTCCTCATTTACTTACAATATTTCCTCTCATCACTGTCATATAAGTACATATTTGGCATGCACAGTGGTTGATAATGAGCACATCTGGATCCATATTACATTCTCTACTCATTAGGAGTACTTTACACCAAGCTCAAACAGCACTTGCGTATGAAGTGTATGGGTCTGTTGTTTGTTTTTGAAAGTAATCTCTTATGCCTACCAAGGCCACATTTAATCAATTAAAACATAATGAAAACAGTAATATTGTGGGATATTACAATTGAATATTTTAATGTAATTTGATGGCAAAGCTGAAATTTCCTCAGCCATTACTCCAAACTTCAGTGTCACATGATCCTTCAGAAATCATTCAAATTCAGGTACTTAAGAAACACTTCCTATTATTATTAAAGTTGAAAACAGTTGTGCTGCTTAATTATTATTATTATTATTAATTTTTAGATTTTCATGCTTTTTCTACGTTTCCAGAATGTTCAAAATAAATGAATTCATTTAAAATATACAATTTATTGTAACAATGTAAACGTATTTACTGTCACACAATTTACTGCGTCCTTGCTGAATAAAAGTATTACATAGAATGCTTATGAAAGTATAGTAATAATAACTTTGTGTACTTTTATTGTTTAGATTATTTATCATTATTAATAACAACAACTACTACTTTTATCACTCATTCTTACATATTTCATATTCTATAAGTAGCAGTGTATTATGTAAAATAATGTGCAGTCAGCCTGATATTATCTTAAAATCCTATTGTGTTGGGGTCCTGATAATCCACTTGGGTTTATTTTGCAATAATGACTGTATATTATCCTTTTCAGAATTGTTATCAGTATCTTCAAAGCTGTATCTTCATCTCTTTTTGTCCCTGAAAGACTCTCTGTAGGTCAGGCTCTTGTGTAGTTGTTGCAGATGTCAAGCTTAAGCAGCACAGGTGCATGAATCTGCTTCATTGACTGGGACTGCTTGGCATTGTGTTTATTTGTACTTTCTCAAGGGCATTTTCATACAGTTGTTGTTGTAGTAGAGTGTTGGATACCAGTATAGTCTGTAATTGGTGTGAAAGCAATCAGATATAATTTGCGTAAGTGGAACACGATTGATGACATATCATTTATTATTAATTAATATTAATTGCTGTTTGTCTCTGCAGAAATTGCTTTGAGTGGGCAGTGGATTCAATTGCTGGTTTATGCATGCTTTCGTAGTAAAATGAAAGTGAACAATAAAGCCATTTTAAAGCTAATATATATATATATGTAAAAAATATATTTTTTACATATTTGTTAAACCTGTCATTATGTCCTGACAGTAGAATATGAGACAGATAATCTGTGAAAAAAATCAAGCTCCTCTGGCTCCTCCCAGTGGTCCTATTGCCATTTGCAGTTACGGACCGCTCCCGGTAAGAAACAACCAATCAGAGCTGCGGTCCGTAACTTTGTTTGTGTTCAAAATGTAGAAAAATGTATATAATAAGCGAGTACACCATGAATCCATTTTCCAAACCGTGTTTTTAGCTTGTCCTGAATCACTAGGGTGCACCTATAATAAGTGTTTATATTCATACTATTTTAGATTGCTTCAGGGGATACCGCGGCGGAGTAACCCAGTACCTTTGTGATTCTTCATAGACATAAACAGAGAGAGAAGTAGTTCCGGCTACAATGTTCTTCCGAAAGACGCAAGCAGTTCTGTTTATTAACCGCTAGAGCGTCAAAAGTTACCAACTGCAGCTTTAAGGAATTCAATATGTATCTTGATATTTACTAAATCACTTTGAAACTGTTCATTTAAGCATTATTATTAATAAAAAACAAATAATGACGAACTTCCATGGACATTTCTGAGTAATTGATGAAAAATTAATCAATCAATCGGAGTCAATTGTAAGAAATTAACTTAATTTACACTGTTTTTATTATTGGTGAGATCATTAAAATGCAATGTTTAAGATGTATTTTGCCCAGCCATAGTGAGCAACACTTTCAGTTTTATTTCAGAGTTGTAGAAAGCAGCAAAAAGCAGCAGCCATTAGTACACACGGTGGTACTTACAGATGATGCAAATGTACCATGGATTGAATCCAAACAATGCATTGTAATAAGTGAACTGTGGGGGTGAAATTGAATTCAGGTTCGGATCAAGCAATCAAACCAAGTGTGAAAACTGCCTAAAAGCCTATGATTCTCTCTGCTTTAGGGTCAACGGCGAATGCTGCTTTGGTTAAAACTGATTAATCACAGTCAGCACCCACCTGCTATTGCCATGCTTGACATTTCAGAAAGTGCTGCCCTCCACCACAATGTAATTCATGATGAATGGCAAACTAAAATACTCAATGACATATTGATTTTTACTCTCCTTTGTTCAATTTTTTCTCCTCTTATCTTGCAACAATCATTTTGCCATAATGGAAATGATGCAAGGCATTAACGCAATTACAATTTATTAGTTCAAATTTCTTAAGCGGTATGCTGGAGACTATAATCAGTGTTTTTGAGTTGATCTGAACATTAGACCTTTGCTGAATGCTAAAACATCTGACCATTAGCGAGTGCTCAAATGCTAGACCACTAGTGACCACTAAAATGCCAGACTTGTGATGAGTACTAAAATGCTAGAACATTAGACTACTGCTGAGCAATAAAACATCAGACCTCTAGTAGGTACTAAAATATTAGAGCTCTAATGAACTCTGAAGCATTAGACCTCTAGCAAGCACTAAAACAGTAAACCACTAGTGTGCATTGCAACATCAAACTCTAGTGAGCTGTAATGCATGCAGCTACTCTAGAAGCACTGACCATTGGTGGGTGTTACTGGATGCGTTAGCTGTATAGGACATCTGGGCCTCCTGTGTTTGTGTACAGTACCTCTGTGCTTGGAACAACATGTCCTTATTTCCCTGAAGGAGACAGGGAATGTAGGCTGCGTAACCCCTAAGCTCAAGGGCTCATTGATTGATTGTTTGTGGTGGGGCATGACCCTTAACAAGGGCAAGAGGACTTTCCAGCACACGTGTTCACAACCCAACAGGAATTTCTGAATACACACATAGCACATACAGTCCTGTCAAGCTTTTTGGTGAATCCCTGGTGAATTGTGGCTTTGACTTTGAGAATACAATCACATCTTGTTCATCTGAGCAGGAGAAACGAGGCTTGAAAAGAAGGGAAAATGTGTGTAGATAAAGTCTGGTGACGACATGCAACATGGGATGAGCGAGCTATCCTTGAGCTTTTATGAATATTTATTTGATGGCAATGCCGATGGCAATGTTAAAGGACAAAAATTCACACGTTGACAGAATATCATGTCATCAGCGTGATTTCTTTAAGTCTGTTACAGTATATTTATTGCAGATTTTTGGAATACTATATGTAACTGCAACGAGTAATAAAACATTTTATATAATTACTACTAAACTGTATGACAGAAAATTCTTCAAAATTTTGCTCATATTATCAGTGTTGTCAAGTTTACTGTTTTATGTTTATTAGTATAATAAATTATTACTACTACTACACATAATAATAATAATAATAATAAAAGACTAAAAATGTATACACTTTTGGGGTTCTGTAAAATGATTTAAGTTTTTTTTTTTTTTTTTATCTCTTAAAGGCCACATTTATTTAATTAAAAACTCAATAAAAACTTTAATATTGTGAAATATTACCTTTTAATATATTTGAATGTAATTGTGTCCTGTTTTAAATTTATATGTTCTGTTACTTAAGAAACACTTCCTATTAATATTAAAGTTGAAAACAGTTGTGCAGCTTAACATTTTTCTGGCAATGTTCATGCATTTTCTAGAATTTCAGAATGTTCAGAAGGAATGTTCAAAACAACAGACTTTATTTCAAATTGTTACAATGTAAAAGTACTTACTGTCACTCAATTTACTGCATCCTTGCTTGTTTATAAATAATAGTAATAATAACTTGATTATTTTTATCATTATTAATAATAACAACTACTACTTTGAGCACTAATTCTTACATATTTCATATTCTGTACGTAGCAGTGTATTAGGTAACATAATGTGCAGTCAGCCGGATATTATATACAAATAAACCCTATTGTGTTGGGGTCCTGATAAACCACTTGGGTTTATTTTGCTATAATGACTGTACATTATGTATTTTAGGGTCTCTTAATTAGTTGCTTAGTTTTACTAGTATTACTAGAATATTAGCCATTTATTTGTACAAATTAAGTAGATATTAATGCCTTATTCTACATAACCTTTTTCTACATCCCTAATCCTACTAAATAACTAAATTTAACAGCTACCTTACTAACTATAAATATGCAGCAAATTAGGAATTTATTGAGGGGAAAGCACATGTCCCATGAACATTGCTGTTTCCTGGTTACTTCCTAATCAGTCTAAAGCAGGGAGACGAAGTGCTTTGCATCACTATCGACGCATGGACCACCAAATGAATACACACATGCACACTCTTCAGGTGGAAGGGGAGGGCAAGTGCAGTAAGGGACGAAAGGAGACATTGGAGGATCAGACAGTCACCAAGCAGCTGTTAGACTCTGCCAGCCTGCAGCCTGTTATTTATTGCAGGGTTGGCTGGGAGCTCAGCATGGTGTCTGCAAACTGGGTCAACCTCTCTCTCTCTTCCTCTCTATCCTCCTCTGCCTCATCTCTTTCTCACTCTCGTCTACGCATTTAGTCTCATTTTGCATAACGCCTCTGTTTCTATTCTAGTTCTTCGCCTGTTGTTGATAATCAATATATATTTCTCTTTCATTTATGCATATTTCTACCTTGCTTTTTCTTGGCTTCGTGCAAATCTGCCTCAAAGCAAGCATCTTTGCGAAAGCATGGATCCAGCTCATTGATAGGTCCATTTACTCCATCTCTTTACCCTCACCAAAGCAAAAATTAATTAATATAAATGTAGCCAGAGAAAAGTTGCAACTAATAAACAGCATACTCGGCCTACGGTAGCCCAGACACCGTGTGTTCTTCATTAGAATCACATTTAGCATTAAGCGGTTTTCTTCTCTAGGCTCCCTGGATGGCGCTCAAAGGGAGTGGTCATGCGTCACGAGAACCAATGTGGCTAGAAAGCATCAAAATGTGCTTTGTCCCTGAACCTTTGAGAGCACTTGCTGCTCTGGCACATCTCTGATTTCCACAGCTGACTAGTCTGTGCTAAGTCCAGCTCGGATTCTAAATGAGGCAGCACAATCCTCCTCAAACCTCTAACTCTAATCGTTGTCCTATAGACCCTTTCAACCCTCTCTGCTGCCCCACGATTGCTTTAGGAATATTTTGAAGTCAATACAAATTATGGTCAATTGACAACATTTACGGTATAAAGTTGATTATCACAAAACATCAGAGGTGTCAAGTAACGAAGTACAAATACTTCGTTACTGTACTTAAGTAGAAATTTGGGGTATCTATACTTTACTTGAGTAATTATTTTTCAGCCGACTTTTTACTTCTACTCCTTACATTTTCAGGCAAGTATCTGTACTTTCTACTCCTTACATTTTAAAAATAGCTTCGCTACTGCTATTTCATTTTGGCTTGTTTTCATTCCGGGTGTCATCATTCAAAAAAAAAAAAAAAATTTATCCAGATAAATCGCGCCATCCGGAAGCAGTGAATTTGATTGTGATTGGATGAGAAGTATAAACATATACCATTCTGACACCCTATTGGTTTGTACGTGATCCATCGCACCTGCACATGACACAAATCACATCACACTCCAGCAAGGACATAGCCAGTTTTGGGCTCGTTTATCAAAAAATATATATTTCTTAAAAGTAGGGTTGGGTTTGGAACCGGTATCCGATCGCCTCAGAGTCAGTCCCCTTAAATTTCACATGAAACCAGCGTCAGACCGGTCTCCTTCCGTCTTTCAGCGCGCTCTTCAATCCACAGAGGCGCAGACCGCGAATGGAGCAGCGGATGCGCACTTAAATAAACAGAGGACACAAGGTATGTGTTTAATAAACAATCACTCGGTTTCTCATCTGTAAAGTTTTCGCTCATCACACCACAGCCGTTTCCTCCAGCGAAAATCTAGCCCTTAACACATATGAACGAACACATACTTTAATTACACTTATTTAAATATACTTAATTTAATCATACGTACTTTATCAGTGTTGGGCAAGTTACTTTTAAAAAGTAATTAGTTACAGTTACTAGTTACTTCTTCCAAAAAGTAACTAAATTAGTAACTCAGTTACAAATTTTTAAAGTAACTAGTTACTTAAGAAAGTAACTATTGCGTTACTTTCAAGTAAAATTAAATTTTAAATGCTCAAACGTGACCCCACCTCTACCCCTCTTTAAAGGAACTTAAAATACATGTGCATGTTCAATTATTTATGATAAATCTGAATATTATAATGAAATGGACACTTAATACAATACATTATTAACAGAAACATGAAACATTGTACACACATCTAAAAAAAAAAGTTGCTGTGGGACAAAGTGAGACTAGCCTCCAATCAAATGGCATGTATGTAGATATTATGTTTATATAGTGGATCAATGCAAATAACACGATAGATTTTTGGGAACTTTTGATATTTCCTTTTATTGATTCTTTAATTTCTTGAAGGAAAAAGTAATGTATATACTTCTATTTAGAGAAGGCTACTTTTGGATTATTTGGGCTCGTCGCCATACCTGTCTCTCGTTGACTGACTGGCTTGTGTTGTTCGTTGTGTGTCCTGTCCTGTCCGATGATGGGTCGTTCGCGAATGAGCGTTAGTGATGATGGATGGATCGACTCGTTCGCGAATGAGCTTTTGATGAGTCGTTCGCGATTCGCGAATGAGCCGACTCTAAGAGCCGGCTTTTTTAGTTGAACTTCGGGAGCTGGCTCGCATATCTGAAGAGCCAACTCTATTTTTTCAAATTTAGCCTATAGAAATTAAATAATTATGTAATAAAAATTGAAATATTATAGTCAAAGTCATTTAAAGAGCCGTTTGTGAGCCAAAGAGCCGGCTCTTTTCAGTGAGCTGAGTCAAAAGAGCCGAATTCCCAACACTACTATGCGTGCTTTCGAAAACCCGCCCAACTCTACCTCTGATTGGCTTACAATGAAATTTTACTCTACCTCAGCCAATCGTCAGCATTTATGCGCTTGTCTCGTGCTCTGCCCACTAACCAAGGAAGAACAGTAAAAAAAGTATTTGCCTCTCGCTCAGAGATCTAGTTGGTCTGATGAAAAAAAAAAAAACAGCTTCATCATCAGTTATAGTAACGCGCCGCATTTTTTGGCAGTAACGGTAACGGCGTTATTAAGATGAGAAGAGTAATCAATTAGATTACTCGTTACTGGAAAAAGTAATGCCGTTAGTAACGCCGTTATTTATAACGCCGTTATTCCCATCACTGTACTTTATACATACACTACTGTGCAAAAGTCTTAGACACGTTAGTATTTTCACTTAAAAGAATGGTGTTCGGCCAGTAATTTATACATATTGCTGTAGTGTGTCAGTATAAAATATCAGTTTACATTTCCAAACATTCATTTTGCTGTTGTCAAGCTGCTTGTGCATTCAAAATCGCACTAGATTATTATTAAAATTAATGGCAAACTGATATTTCCTACTGACACACTGCAGCAAAAGATATAAATAACTGGCTTAAAACCCTTTTTGGGGTGAAAATACTAATTTTTCCATAAGACTTTTGCACAGTACTGTATTTTAAAAACGACATTTTTGCTACTTTATAAAGAATGAGCATACAGTAATTCACAGAACTGATAAAAGACAGTGACAGACAGCACTCATCTTAACTAAATATCAGAGTGATTGACAGAGATACAGTAGAAATATTATGTGTGGTTTTGTATTAAATAATGACCCAGATTGTGAAATACGTTTATTAGCCTTAGATTAAGGGAAGCACAACTTGGGAATTGAGAGCATCCAAGCTGAAAGCTATGGATTTATTTTAAATATTTGTAATGTTCTTTAAAGTTATCCATAGTTTTTTTTGTGGTTCTTTTTTTTAAAGGGGGGGTGAAATGCTATTTCATGCGTACTGAGTTTTTTACACTGTTAAAGAGTTGGATGCCCATGCTAAACATGGACAAAGTTTCAAAAATTAAGTTGTACGTTTGAAGGAGTATTTTTGTTCCCAAAATACTCCTTACGGTTTGTCACAAGTTTCGGAAAGTTTTTTTTCGAGTATGGCTCTGTGTGACGTTAGATGGAGCGGAATTTCCTTATATGGGTCCTAAGGGCACCTCTGCCGGAAGAGCGCGCGCTCCCGTATAGCAGAGCGCACTAAGAGGCTGAGAACAGACACTGATCACTGATCAGAGCGAGAGCGTCGCGAAAAGTCACAAAAGAAGTGTGTTTTTGGTTGCCAGGGCAAGACAACCCTGCACAGATTACCAAAGAAAAAACAGCATTAAGGGACCATTGGATGGAGTTTATTTTTACAGAGCATCAACGGAGTTGTGCAAGTGTTTGTGTTTGTTCCCTGCATTTCTAAAATGCTTGTTTTACAAACAAAGCCCAGTTTGACGCCGGATTTGCGTATCGTTTATTTCTTAAGGATGATGCAATCCCAATGAAAAAGGGTCACGATCGTGTGTTGGAACCACAGGCGGTGAGTAAAACTGCTTCAAATATCTCTGCCTCCTTGTTAGTGCGTCCGCCTCCCATGCCGGAGACCGGGTTCGAGCCCCGCTCGGAGCGAGTCGTTGCTGATGCTGCTCTCGTTCAGTTTCAGCCTCGGGATCTGATTCTGGATCATAAATAAACGGCTGAATCTGACTGTAAGCCATAGATTGTTTTGGATGATGTTTTTTTCCTCAAGGTAATGTCACAGCTTCCACATGCTCTCAACGCAAAAGCCTACTGGCGCTCGTGATTCTTTAGCTCCGCCCACACATCACGCCTCCAGCCGCTCGTGTTTTTCCGGGAAAAATCGGTACAGCCTATCTTTCTCTTATGAATATAATAAAACTAAAGACTTTTTGGAGTTATGAAGGATGCAGTACTACTCTATAGGTACTCAAGATTAACAGGATATTGAGTACCTTTAAAGTATCGGTTCAGGTTCAGTACCGTTTTAAAAGTATCGAAAAGGCACTGGACCCTACTTAAAAGTTATTATTTCTCACTGGCTCATTTACCAAATGAGTGCTTTTTCTTCGTCCTCCACAAATTAAGCTACTGTAGGTAGTTCGGTAGCGAGACGTTTGAATAAATTAGCATTTTCGATTGACGATGCGATTGACAATGTTGTGATAGGCTTTACCAACTTTGTAACTCGTTCCTCCCCCCGAACACTGGACATAGCAGACGTATGTACCGAATACAAGAAGCTATCAATCAAGAAGGTATCAGGATTATGACTTATTTTTCAGTTTTAGTTTTTGATTAATCACTTGGAATAATCATTCATTTTGACAGCACTATAATGTTTATTGTAAATAGACAGCCATACAAGTGTAATTGTTACTAAGCCTGCACCAATGTTCTTGTCCATTGCCCTCGCAGATTCCTGCAGCTAAGCTTGGATGTACATTTACATTCCATTAAGGGTTATTGATGACATACCTCTAAAGTTTGACTTTTTGCACCATAACAATACTTATTGGCAACTAGTCATCATATCTCTAGTCCTTTAATGTATTTGCATTGTACTAAAGTGCGTTCATTTTAAATGGGCATATATGCGGCTGATGAAGACCTGAAGGTCGAAACGTTGCTTGATTAAATTCCTCTGGAGCAGTAGTTTTCAGTGTTCAGACTTCACTTCTTTATTTGTCTATATCATTCAGTTGTTTGGGATGTGCACACCATTTTTGTATTTTCATATATGCGGCTGAAACAGGAAGCCTAGTGCATCCCAAATTTTTCAACATGAACATTTTAATATAACATTATAGTCATTATGGCCTATGGCCTTTAGAAAAATGTTTTTTTGAGGAGGTGGGGTAGTGTACAATAGGCCCCTGTGGTGCGGCCTAAGCTTTTGTTCTTAATGGCATTTTTTCCCCCTTACATTACTTTTACTTTTATACTTTAAGTAGTTTTTTAAACCAGTACTTTTACACTTTTACTTGAGTAAAAAGCTTGAGTTGATACTTCAACTTCTACAAAAGTCTTTTTAAACCCTAGTATCTATACTTCTACTTGAGTAATGAATGTCAGTACTTTTGACACCACTGCAAAACATTGATTGACACTAACACTATGTCACTAACAATCACAATGAAAAGAATCCAATTTTTTAAAGGCAGAAATGTGAAGCCTATAATTTTGTATAAAAGCACTTACATTATTTCTTCTATTATTTGACCTTAAATTAAGTTGTTCTCGTCTTTTTATGGTCATTTTAAGGGTTACATTGTCATGGCAACAGAGTTGTTAATCTGCATATAGCTTTACACAGAAAAGGTTTGAAAGCATTTTTTTCACACTAAAATTGTTAACACATACATTGTTCACATCTTGTGTCTTAACTACTGAAACAATAGGTTCACTGTTTATAAATTGGCTCTATTCATGTCCATTGCAAGTGTCTCACTGTAGGTGAGCCCAGAGGGGAAATAAAAAAAAAAACACTTTTTTTTTTTTTTGCTTTAAAGAAAAGTAGGGACACACACTTCTTAAGCTTCTCATGCATTTTGATGAAGATTTTGTCCTTCGTGCTATTCAGAACACTTTCCTTTTTGGTTGAACCATCCATTCAAGAGTCTATAGGGTTGTTAAAAAGACAGCCTTTATATCTCAGAACATGGATTTTAGTGATATTTGTCTGTTAGTAGAAACATGTTATGTTTGGCATTTAAATTACTTAGGGCTGCATTATTAATCGAATGCGATTGTCATGGACATCTTGTTAGTAAAGCCGGTTCTGTAATCTGCTGATAAATCATCAATGTAAATCATCATCATTGCTTTCAGATGGAGCAGCATTTACTACACAAAGCCGTACTTCACTGACAAGCTACGCTAAAAACTATGGCTCTGTGTAGTAAATGCTGCACCATCTGAAAGCATGTAAAAAAAATCAACTTTTAATAACATATTTTTACTCCAAACTCACTTCATAACGTCAGTTGAGTGTTTGGGGGCTTCACATTACAATTTTAATGATAAGAACTCAAATAAACTATATATTGTCATAGTCCTGTTTATTATTAGCCACACTGAATCTATGAAAGCAGTTAAAGCTTCTGTTTATCCTGCTACCGCTATAGGCATTTCTTGTGCGAAGCGTATTATATCTTCACTGAAAGATATTCATGACAATCGCAGCTTCTGTCGAATCGTGATTTCGATTCCATTTCGATTAATTGTGCAGCCCTACTTGCCACTGACAGCACCTTCAAGCACTTTTTCCTGTGTGAGATTCAGTTCTACAAAACGTGTTTTATTACATCTTGTTAACATTGCAGAATTCACAAAGTTGCATGCAGGGACTCTCCCACTGCATCTCTACACACATATACATGTACACTCACACAATTACACTGCCTCCATCTGTTACTCAGACACTTTTGTACTAGGAGTCAGCGAACGAGAGAAGTGAAAGTGAACTGCACAGCTGGAGACTTTCTCTATGGGGGACTGCTTCCAATTAATGTGGGTCCTCCATGCTCTGAGAAGCTGTGGTGTACATAGACAAAGCGCCCTGTTTGTAATCTGGCCTGGTGTCTGGTGGCCAGAACACTCTCATCAATCCTGCTTGCAGCAGGTGGCCAGGGAGCACATGAAGATCCAGGCACGTGCAGGGTCATCCCATCAGTACACTCTACTTTCTAGTCCTGCCCCACAAGACACTCCCAACATCCTTGTTTTATTCCTAAATGCCAGCAGTCTTCTAGCTCTCTCCACTACCAGAATCCTGACCTTTAAAAGCGCTCTAAGACAGATACTAAACTTACACAGTACAATAACTACCGTTTGGTCCAGAAATAATGGTTTTAGACATGCTGCACCCAGCAAATACTATTTTGTATTATCTGAATGTCTAACTGTTGCTTTTACTGCAACTGCCACTGTGAATTTTGGTCAGTTTGACTGCTCAGGTATTGGAGAACTTAAGGCGAGACAGCAGGTGATGGAATGAATTCTGTCTGCTCAACTGTTTGCACAAATTGTACTTGTATGTTATGGGGCAGTATCCTCAGAAGGACATCTTTGTCATCTTTATTTACTTCTAAAAGGTTCATAGTAGTAACAGTGCCGACTATGTAACTTGTCTACTCCTAAAAGGTGCATATTAGTACACTGTAAAAAAATTATGAAAAGGTTTCGTAAACTGGAAAATATGTAGTTACTTTTTACAATGTATTTTAGAGTAGTATTCTAATATGCACCTTTTAGGATAGGACAAGGTACAAAGCTGTCACTTTAAGGGCACTGCCCCAGTGACAAGGTGCTGTTCACTTTTTGTCTGACAGTGTAGCGTCTTGCACCATTCCGCATGTTTTAGGACTGCCTCTCAAGTTAAAAATAGTTCAGCTTTTAAAGACCCCTGGATTTTGTTGCGCTCCACTCCATCAGTTGAGTTATGCTGAAATATTTTTTGAATGTAAAAACACTTGTGTGTCTCCAAAGAGAGTGTTGAGTGCTGTCTCTGCCCCAGACCAAAAGTAGCTAAGTACAGTCATTTGTCTGCTAAAAATAAACTGAGTTTATTATTATTAATATTATTATTATTGAATTTTCTTAGATTTTTTTTCAAATATCTGTATAGGTCAGCCATAACTTCCTGTCAGAGAACAAATAGTTGTTTACACATTTGATTTAATACTACCATTTGCTACTGTATCTCTCAGGATAAGTTTTATTGTGTATTTGTTGCTTTGGATGTGCCACTTAAACTTTACAGACAACACTAGCTTTTGTCTGCCGTGAATGTATTGCAAAAGATGCAAAGAATTTGCTTTGCGAAGGCTATTTATTCTGACACAACCAGTTATGAGGTACGCATTATATAATGAGTGTCACCACTGTGGATAGCACAGTTCCAGTTTTAACCAATCAGTCAGCAAAGTACTGCCCGAATATAAAAATAACCGTAGCCCATTATAAAATTAAAAATGAAATGTTTCTAATTGACAAAATCACACAATTAGTGTATTTTCCTTGACTAATTATTGCTGTCACTTCCCTGCTGCTACACTGACAGTACAAACCTGTTTTACTGTGCTACACCAAGAACCATAAGCATAACATTTTATGTCTGGATCTATTTTTATCTCACCAGTCCCTATGGTCTCCTTGCATGTACCCAGTCGAGGAGATCGAGGCAAGATTGCGAGATATGTAATTTGGGTGAGTCCTATATAGATACAGAAAGTCGAGAAATATAGTGAGAGGGTTCAGTGATGAGAAGTGGACATTGGCTCCTTCCCTATTCAACTAGCTGTATAAATCTTCCCTCAGCTTATCTTCATCAAACTCCTCTCTGACATTTACTCACTGTATGGCTGTGGCCCACTCTAATAGCTTTAAAGAAAGTGCTTGTCCATCTGTCATTTTTTCATCTCTCTCCACTCCCTCGAGGGTCCTGCAAATATTTCTCCTATTTTTTTCCTTCTCTTCCATTTATTTGTCTCTCTCATTCCATCTCTCAAAAGTTCCACAATGCCTCGCCTCCATGAGCACAACCCCCTGTATTTCCCTCATGTTCATAATGATAATGGAGACAAAATCTTCAATTTATTAAACCTTACGTAACTCCCCCCAAAAACATCTTCTTACTCACTCTTTTCACTCCATAATTACCCATGCAAGCTTGCACTCCTTTCTCCTAATTTGATCTTCAATAATGACAAGGATAAATCGGACTCATTTTCATCCTTCTTTCATAAAGAAAATTGATTGTTTTGTCCCCTCACCATTATAGGGACATAGCTCATATATTATTCATAACCGCGGCCCTTGAGTTAGATTAAATATGCGAAGTGAGTTTTGCTGGTGAGTCTGCATCTGTTTGTCACTTAGATTGCAGTGTGTACATTAAATAACATGAATCTAGATGATTTTTTATTCATGCGTTCATGGAGGAGATACGTGTGCTAGTTATGTCTGCAGGTGTGAGCTGTCAGCCTTTGTGAATTGCATCCCTGGATTACATGTAGACTGCTGTTGAGTTGGCAGCCATTTCGATAAGGCAAGCAACTTTGTATGCCCACTAAGTTGATCACATTATGTCTGAGTGGGTTACCCCAATGCCTAGTTTTATTGCAACTGACAGTGACAGGTACTGTTGGAGGAATTGTGTTAAAGTGAGTGAGAGCCCGCTTATCAACATCCCCATCAGTGGTGCCGCTCAAAAGCATCTTGCAGCCACCACAGTATGACAGGCTACTGTGATTCAGCTTGGTTGAAGCCCCCTAACAGCCAAAGTTCCACTTTCATCTGTGTCAGCTCCATGGACAGTTCTCTGCATAGTTCAGGCAGAAGCATGACTGTCAAGAACTTACAGAAACTGGCAAAATCAACCCGATAGCAGCATGCATTTGATCTCCATCTTATGAAGTTCTGTTTACGCCATTGCAATCGACTCTAATGGTGGTTGGGTAATCCGCAGGCTGATGGGGAGGAAATGCGTTAAGGCTGCTGTTTTTCTCTCTCTGATCCCGCCTTAGTCTAAACAAACAGTCTTGAAGCCATTACAAATGTCAGGCGAACCACAACAGCCAAATGTTTCTGCACCATGACACATAGCCATTTATGTCTGTAATGCTGGATGCTTTGCTCCTATAACCCATCCTGTCACATTTCCAGTTATATTATCTCCATTCTGGAGTCGGTGGCTACAGTACAATCCCCAGCTCCCTATAGAGCAGCTCAGAGAGACATTTTATAGCCTGCCTCAGAAATATATATTTTCCTTCAATGGTTTTTCTTCATACCATTGATGGCACTGTGACAGCTGCTGTACTTTACAGTCTGTATGTTTCTTTCTTATACACACACACACACACACACACACACACACACACACACACACACATATATATATATATATATATATATATATATATATACATCCTGCTATGAACAACATGTTACACTTTGATGGGGCGGAGCTTACATTCTCTTGGCATTCGTGCAGGTGTGAAAAAGTATTTTACATGAATAACAGTGAAGCAATTATAGCACTGGTGATGTCAGTTGCACACAGTTGCATATTAAGAGTGAAGTTTTCCTGCTCATTTAAATGTGAGAGAGACCAGCAGGAGATACAAGCTCATATTTTAGTTCATGATCAGAGATTAGAATGTGTGTTAGCATACAGAGAAACAACAGGAGTGCAGGAAATGGCAAAGAGAGAGAGAGAGAGAGAGAGAGCTGATCTGAGAGCAGAGCATCCATGCAGATATTAAAAAAGATGATAAAGTGCTTCAGGGAGTCATAGGAGCCCTTTTCCAAAACCTAGTGAGTTGTCATCTTGTCTGCTTCCTACATAGGCAGCTGCCTTCAAACTGCAGAGCAACTGCATGAGTGACCAATTTAGAACAGTCTACATGGGCAATGTGCTCACTAGGGAGATTATACTTGTAATTTTAATTGAGCTAAGGTTAGCATGTTGCTAAAATGACTATACTCTGAAAAGCATGACATTTGCATAATATACACAAATGTTTTGCATAATCCATTTTACTTACAATTTATAGATTATTCTTGGTACTTTCCCCACCATCTTGATTTTTTTCTTTTTTCACTGAACTTATTGCAGTGCATTCTCAGATGCTGCTCTAAAATTTGGCCTTAACGAGGCAGCACAGATTAAAATTCCAACCTTTTGGAACATCTTACTCATAGAGAGTGAAATGATGCCTTACTGCTCACTAGGTTCTGGAACAAAGCAAGGGTGATACTGTGACAGATAATCTGACAGTGTGTTAATCTGGTGTTTTGCAAATGCTTTGCAAAGCTAATTCATCAACAAGCATCTTGATTAGTGCTGTGGATTAATCAGGTATGATAATTTAGGGCTAAGAGAAAGAAACGCACACAATCACAGATTTAGTAGACCACCAGAATGCAGATCACTTTGTTGTTGTTGTTTTCTAGTGTCAGGTGAGAACGGCTGTTAGCATGCAATTCACGAGTTCACACATTCATATAATCCTTAAAATAGATGAAGGTAAACATATTTGGCTTACCGTCTGTGATGAAGGGCTTGAGAGTCAACTCAAGCTCTAAATCCCCTCCAGACTATTTAATTAAGTTAATATCATATCAAATATAAAGTGGGCTCCAAAATTCTGAGACGGCATAGAAAATCTGTGATTGAAAATCTCATTTAAACCTAGAAGTAAACAAAGTTTTAAGGACTGAGAAGGATTTAAAAACAAAGAAACATTTTAAGAAACTATTATGGAAAAACTTGGGACAATTGGTCTTGTGGAGCCCACTGTATAAAACAAATGAATAGAAATAGATTAAATAATGGAGGATACCATGACTGGAGTGAGGTAAGCAGCAGTTTATGTTCCCTTGTATTGTGTTTGACAGGATTAGATGAGCATGCTTCTCCTGAACTTCTTTTTAGAGTTTCGTTAAGACAAATATAGTTGTTAGTATCAGTGGGTTAGTCAGAATATATTCAGAGTTGTTCACATTAGTAGTTTAGTTGTTAGTAGCAGTTTAGCTGTTAGTTGTTAGTATTCAGTACAGTGAAATTAGTTAGTAGTAGTAGTTTCCATTAAATAGCGTGAGTTATTTAGAAGCTAGCAAGCACTTTGAAGTTCAAGCATTAGAGAGGATGCAGCATTGAAAGGGATTAGATTTGTGCCTGAACATAACTAAAGTATTAAACAAACAAATACATTTTTAGAGAATGAAAACTCTCAATTATAACTTCCACATGCTTTGGAAGTGTAAATGAAAATTCTGAAATCAGTAAACCTGTTAATTTTTTTTTTTCTGTTTAGATTTGACTTTTGAGTTTTTTTTTTTTTTTTTTTTTTTTTTTTTTTTTTAGTGTTTTAATTCTTTCTCAATTTATAACCCTTAAGTCAATACACAATACTAGATGTACAGTACTTCAGTACCAAGTCAGTATTAACATACAAATTTAATGTTTAAGCAAAGAATAAATCAACAAATCTAATCCCATAGCACTGAAGTCTCATACTGCAGTTAGTGGTTAAATTGGAATGAGATGGATATTAGTAGTTATTGTTACAAGACATATCAGGTTAAATCAGATGAAAGAGCAGCAGGATTGGCAGAGCAAAGACAGTGGACAGCACAGAGCAGAGAGCATGTAGGCTATATAAAGAGACTAGAGTGTGTTTGAGGTGAAAGTAGTGAGATAGTAGTGACAGCCTCTCATTGCCCGCCATGCCATACTCTCTGCCTCAGAGCAGATCGGTCTCTCCCCTGTAGCCTGCAGTGGTGGACAGGTGACAGGTGCATAAACACACACACACACACACACACCATTCATCACCACAAAGCTGATATACATTTCTCTTACCAACATATACAAGCATGAAGAAAGTCAATCACAAAAACACAGAAAGCTAAGATGTGCCCATTCATAGAAGACAACGTGAGGACAAATTGTTTTTTGTAGTTGTTTTATGTTTTAAACATTGGGGAAAATGCCTTAGAAAATTAGGTAAAAAAAAAAAAACTATTAATAAAGTAGTCTAAAGTAGTCATTTATGGAAACCTGTTTCTGAGTAAAAAGTTATTGTGAATTTATTTCTTATAATTGTTTTATGTCTAACTATATGACTTTCTTGCAATGTCTTTTGACTTTCTCACTGTCTTACTAGGGGTGTGCCGGTTTCAGAATTGGTGATGACGGTTATGACGTGAGTCAAATGTGACGGTTCATAACATAACCGTCAGGGGGGGTCCAAGTCGGGTTAACTCCGTGTCAGCGCGCGCTCTGATCGGTAAAGGGGCAGAGATTTCAGACCTCCGTTTATTAAGGAGATCCGTCACAAAACTCATCATCCGCGCCAACGTTTTTTGAGCAAATTTCAAAGCCGCACCCGCCCGCCATCCGCTGATTGTTTTGGGGTCTATGGCGATGCAATGCTTTGCTGATGCGAGCCACAAAAAAAAGCCATTGCCATTTGCCCATTAGCTCCGCCCACTACCGGAGAAACTGGTATGTCTTCTGCTTGTTCGAAAATGAATATGAATAATTCTAAATTTAATCCATTATTTTGACAGGAGAAGACAACAAAGAATAGTTTACATATAGCGTGTTGTTTAAGCGTGGTAAGACTCTCGCTCTCTCTCTCTTTGCATGTGTGAGAAACAGCGCTATCAGTAAAGCGACGGTGAGTCGTGCGTCTTCACAAAGAGTTTACAGAGTGTCAAATACAGGTGCGCTGTGTGTCCATTGAGATGAGCTGAAAAGTTCAGATCGCTTGAAGGAGAGAGAACTCTGAAGCTCAGATGCTGAAATTAATGCAAGCGTCATGTGCTTCAGTCTATGTAGTAAACAAACCAGCACGTCTCTGCCATTCATTAATTCACACAGAGACGCGCAGAACACGGATTTATATTTTAAACAACTTTTGCGGCTTAACATTTACAGATACTGGTCCATATGGAGATTTTATTTGATTATTTTATGCTAACTTTGGCAAATTCCATGACTGTCCATATTAAAATGCAAGTCTTCCATGTCACGGTTATCATTGTCTGCTTTATTTGCTTTTTATTTATTAAAATACATGCAATTGGTTGATGAAACATTTATTAAAATTACGATAAAATTTGTACAAAACGAAATTCGTTTTTAAGAAAGGTTTTCTACAAAGCAAAATTTTATGAAGTGCTAATTATCATGTCTGACGATTTACAAAACTTCATTAAGTGGTAAAAACCATGTCTCCCGATATATTGCGCATCTTATGATCCTATCTAAAAAATGAAAATAATTTTTGATAAAAAATGTTTGTAAAAAATATTTTAATAACACGGTTTTGGCGGTTATAGAGTTCTAATGACGGTGTTCAACTATAACCGCCGGTCTCACGGTTATATACTAACCGTCACACCCCTATGTCTTACTTTTTTTTTCTTACCCTTGCTTTAAATTATTTCTCTTAATTGTGGTTTTATATCATGCAATTTGACTTGAATTCATTCAATATAGCATATCTCACAATGTGACTGCATTTCTCACTTTTGCAACTTTATTGCTCATAATTGTGGGTTTATATCATGGAATCTGACTTCAAATATTATAGTATGACATTATGTTTCACAGTCTGACTGTATTTTCCAATTTTGTTAATTTATTTCTCATAACTGTGGATTTATATCTCACAACATGACTTTATATCTTACAACTGAAACTTTATATCCCGCAATGTGACTTTACATCCATCAATGTGGCTATTTCTTATATTACAATAAACTTCACAATTATCTTTTTATTTATAATCAGAAAAAGGCTTCCATATGTATGTGCTGACCTCCTATGTGAATGGCTTCGGTTAAAGCAGCTGGTTTTACAGCTGTTGGACTTACTGCAAGATCACACAATTAGGCTACCACTTTATGGGCAAAGAAGAAGGGGAGAGACTGAAAGTAAAGTACATTCCAGCCCTGACATGATTGCTGTGGACAGCACTCTCTTTGAGACCAGGAAATCTAAGGTTAATTGGAGAAGTTCTCACCTCCTGTTTTCTCCTCTTCTCTATCACTCTTTCTATCCCTCTCTTTCTCATGCTGCTGAGCCATGCATCTTGCTTTCACAGCAGGCTTAACATGCACTTAAAGGGGTCATATGATGCAATTTAAATGTGTAAATTGTTCAATATTTCAAATATAAAGTCTCAAATACAAAGCAATTCTTCATAAAAGTTAAGCATCAACCATGCCTACCTAAAACGGCTCTTTCTAACATGACCCCACATGTCTACGTCATTATGTGAGAAGATGTGCATAGCACCGCCCAAATGTTCATGCTAAGAAAGAAGGTGTAACTTTTATTCTTGATGTTGCCATCTCGCCCATGTTGTGGAGACACTGTGTGTTTCGTTGTGAAAGAAAAAATATATTGTTTGGAGTAATGAGCTTTCATTACTCCAGAGATGTAAGAGGAAGAATAATAGAGCTCTTAGATTTCTAAAGCTGATTCTATCATCAAAAGAGAGGCTTTATATGCTATAATATGATTTATGATTAAGTAAATAATGTTGAAAAATAACCACTTTTATTAGATTATTGTAGTTTTTTCCCCCTTACTATTACTTACTATTCCATGCAAGGATATTCACCTTCTTCTCCTTCAACCACTGTGTGGTCAGTTTTGTTGTGTGCTTTGAGTCATTGTCAGGTTAAGAGGTAAACCCTGCTTCCCATTGACAACTTTCTGGCAGAGGGCAGCAGATTTTCCTCAAGAATTTGACAGTATTTTGCTCCATCACTTTTTCTTTCTACCCTGACAAGTGCTTCGATCCCTGCTGCAGAGAAACACTCCAATAACAGGATATTACCACATCCATGCTGTGAACTGTATTAGATTACCACCAGACATATAATTTGGTGTTGAAGCTAAATAATTACATTTCAGTCTCATCTACATCAGAATCTTCAAGTTGTGGTTTGATAAAGCTCAGTTTTTTTGTTGGTGTTATATCTTTCACTTAAATTTTACAAGTTGCACTAAGTAAATTAAATCATTTTAGGCTGCAAAGCAACAAAATGTGATTATTTTAAAGGGGGTAATTCTTTTCTATACCCACTATATATTTATAAAATAATTTTAATGCACTGATTTATGTACTGTATAAGCCTTACGTTCTATGTGTCTTGTGAAAACATAGTAGGGTTAATCTTGGCAGATGTGGGCTGCAGCAGGGGCACAGGTGCAGGGTTGTTTTAATGAGGTGGAGGAAGCTGTGTGGATTGAAGATCTCACATTTGTTTCCACTGCACCCTGATTGGTCATTTAGTGGTCATTTTGCCAGTGACACCCACCCCCTCGCCTTGATTGGCACTGATAATTTCTCCCTGTGATGAATATTTACATTGGTGGATGTCTGAGATATAGGAGCAGAGTTGCAATTGGCAGCATTATACAGAGAGGCAGGAAAGAGAGAGAGAAGTTGGCTGCTGTAAGTCACGCCATCACTGTCACAGCACATTGACCATCACTGTTTAAATGCATTCACCCCTTGCACCTTAAATCGCTCGAGTCGGCTTTGCTGACCCCCTGTGCCTGGCCCTCTGAACGTGAGGAGAGTAATTACTGTTGTCTAAGTGGTAATAGAAAATCTGTCACACTTACATGGTCTGCACATAAACTCACATGCACTGAATCACTCTGCTGCAATCGGGAGACCGTAATCAGTTTGGAATTACCATTATGTACGCTCTGCACATGAGTGGGGCCTGCTGTGCACCTGTGATATGGATTTCGGTTAACAGCAATGTCCTTAAAAACAGTGATGTTCTGGTTCTTAGCTCTGTTTGCCTTGTTTTATTCCCTCAGTGAGCAGATTGTGCCACCATCCAATCACATCCTCCCAGTGACAAGCAAAGGCTCTGTAGTGGGCTTCAAAGTACTAGTGAAAACTGCATGCAAGATTTTTTTCTCTCCTTTTTGAAATGCTTCCTGTTTGGCATGGCCAACGTGCCTAGGCTGCAAAACAAATTGACTAAACCCTGGACTTGTTGCATCATGCGTGCCTGAGTGTGTAGAAAGATTTGTCTATTCTGTCTGTGAATGTAGATGACACTGATTCCTGGGCCTGTAACACTGCATCTTGCTACCTGTTCTTGTTTTTGTGTTTGTTCCACATCTAATTAGTTAATTAATGTCAGTCAGTACATCCCTAACCTGCCGAGCCATGCATCTCTGGTTAATTACCATAAGTGATTTCAAGAATGTGAAAGTTTTATGTAGCTGTAACTCTAAAAACAATTAAAAATAATTTACTTTGGTGATGTTACATGAATGGGTGACAGCATCAATTCAACAATTAGCATATGAACCTGTGTTTAGGGTGGGGGTTATAGGCTTTGGGGTTTTAGAGGTGGATGATTCACTACTAACATATAGTGCCTTGCACATGCATTGTCCTCAGATGTGAATGAGAACACCTTACTAATACATAAGTGTCAGTGTTTCATAACCTTTAAATCAGAGGCACCGCAACACTGTTACTCAATCTACAGGGAGCAACATAAAGTTGGTTTGTAGTCCAATTCCCAGAATGAATTACTTTGATTATTCATGATAGTCAATTATAATCAGTTAATCATGAATATAAGAGCATCAAGAGTATAGTCCAAAAATCTTTGAACAAATGAATCATGAACCAGTTCTTTTTACTGAATCATTAACATACAGCATAGTCAGTGTTGCTTTGGTAAACTAATAACTACTGAATCAAGACCATAAGCACAACAAAATAGTAAAACAAAACTGAAATGAGTGTTGCTCAGTCAGTTGTTTTAAAGTGCCCCTACTATGCAATTTTTAAGGGCCCTAAACTTGTTTGGAAGTCTGCTACAGTAGGCTTACATGTACACAAGATCAAAAGACACTTTCGTTTTCTTGGAAAAAATAAATAATTTCCCAATGATTCTCAAACGATTCCTTCAAAGCAGTTCTAAGATTCAGTCTTTCCAAGCCCCTCCTTTCCATAAGCCAACACTGCTCTGATTGGTCAGATGGCCCAATCTGTTGTCATTGGTCTATCGTGTACAGTGTGTGTTGGAACCGATACGCCCATCACAATAGTTCCTTATTTCGAACACTTAATAAAAAAAATATAAACATCTGCTATTTAGAATTTTTCCGGGATGTGATCCAGTGAAGCCAGCTGCTCCAAATAAACCTGGTTTTTATGTGAAAGGCCAAATTGCATGTGGACTAGGAGAGGCGGAGAAAGCAGAAAAAAGTCATTTTCGATTTTTAAGACATAAGTATTCATTGAATCGATTGTAAAATCGATTTTCCATGTCTAAAAAAAAAAACGTCAAATAACGGATGAACGTAAAGAGAGCGCTGGAAACGCACAAGTCAGCAATATTTCTTATTTATTAGCATGAAGTTTCGTGAAGAATAACAAACGGCAACAGGAGTGCAACATTCTCGAAAAAATATATATGCAGAGGGGACGGCTGCCATAACACAAGAAAAACATCACTGCAGGCTTCAACCCGGCTGCATTTATGATTTAGGCAATTCAAAAATCTCCAAGATTATTTTTCATAATGATTCAATCAATTTAAAAAAACTGTTCAAAAAATGAAACTTTAAATGGACTTGAGAACAGGCCATGGGCCCTATTTAAACGATCTGAAACGCAAGTGTCAAAGCGCGAAGCGCAAGTAACTTTGTGGGCGGGTCTCGGCGCTGTTGCTATTTTCCCGGCGGGATAAATGGCTCTTGCGCCCGGCGCAAATCTAAAATGGGTTGGTCTGAAGTAGCTTCATTATTCATAGGTGTGGTTTGGGCGTAACGTGAAATAAACCAATCGGAGCGTCATCCAACATTCCCTTTAAAAGCAGGTGCGCAAGTTCCATTATGGATTGCTATTATTATGGCGTATTTACCAGGCGCACGCCAGGAGCGGTTCACAGCCGAGGAGACTGATGTTCTTGTAAGAGCAGTGAAAGACAGAGAAGTTGTGTTGTATGGGGATGGGAGAAACCCACCCAAAATAGCGTCGGTTAAACAGGCGTGGGAGGAAATAGCCACAATTGTTTCATCGATTTTTTTTTTCCTGGTTCTTGACGGACAAACAAATTTGTCAGATGTCCTTATAAGGACATATATATATATATATATATATATATATATATATATATATATACATATATATATATATATATATATATATACATATATATATATATGTATATATATATATATATACATATATGTCTTGCCACTATCGGGCAAACAGGTCTGATCCTTAATTACTACAATTAGCCTGAATAATTTGTAAGCAAGATTTCACAATGATTTCCGTCATCTCATATGTTAATATTTTTTTAGTGTAACAATTTATGATTTGCAAAAATAACTGTTGCATCTTTGTAGATTACATGAGCAAAGTGTATGCGCGTTGTGCACGCTATACATTATGGTCAAGCTTGCGCCCTTAAAATAGCATAATGAACAACGCGCAACGCGCCACTGACTTTAGACTAGGTTTTTTCTGGTCAGTGGCGCAATTGTTTAATGGAACAGCAAAATAGCACCAGGGATTGTTTGCGCCGGAACACGCCTCCTTTTTTGCGCTGAACCGCCCAGGGAGCGCAAGTTCATTCACTAGTTTAGCGACGTGCTTCTGTGGAGGGAAAAGCGCGCTTTGCGCGGGTGCAAAATAGGAATGACACATGCGTCGGTGTACAAAGTCAATTGCGCTGGGTGCAAGATAGGGCCCCATGTGTGTTTTTTTATTGAACGTTACCGACACTAGGCAGGCATATTGTAATGTGCAAAAAGGCCCAAAATAAGGCCATTACAAATTTATTGGAAAGGAAAAGAAGTCGATCAACATTTTTGTGTCTTTACATTGACTAACACTGAAATCATTCGCGCCAGATGAAGAGGTCGCTTTCGCCATCACTGGGTCTTACAGGAGCTTAAAATTGCTGGTATTTTCTGTCTAGCTCTTTAGGATTTCTTTTTCTGTTTGTTTGTGAGTTTTGTTACATCTATTTTTTTTAATTGTTTAATTATTTTAAAATTAATAGTGTACATATTTGGTTAAAATCGATTCCCTATTTTCATTTTCGAAAACTTTTTTGGTTGGTCCGATCGATTGTGCAATCGATTTTCGAACTAAAAGTGACAGCCCTACTCAGAGTTGTCATATATCACAACTTTTCAGTGTTTTCAACCACATACGGTTTATTTTAGTTTTCAAACAAATATCACATAAGTACTAAAAAACAATACATTTAGACTTTGTTACATACACACTGATGTCTATGGAAGAGGTAATAATAATCCTTTCCATTATAATTCGACACGTTTTATCATGGCCGCGGGAAGTGGGGGTGCTGGGGGTGCTGCAGCACCCCCTAGTGACGAGAGGGAGATTAAAAAAAAATGTAGGCCTATTAAAATATTTTGCACAATTTATAAATTCCTTATGAATATTTTAGAAAATGATTTTGACACACGTAGGCTATTACGTATATTTTGGATTTTAATTTCATATTTTGAGGCCTAATCAACACGGGTTCGGAAGTTATGTTGTCAACGTCAGGCAGGCAGGTTTGGTCGCCGAGTAACGAGGTTTCACGCTCGTTCCATGCAGAATACATCCATCTGTATATAATACAGCGCACCTCGACATTTGGACACCTGTAACCAGGGCACCCCGCCTGCATGTAGCTCAGGTAAGAGCATTGTGCTGCCGCGCTTGTAACATTTATTTTTTTGCCAACAAGTGTGGGATCAGCTTTGACTAGCGAAGCAATTGTAAGTAGTACACTATAGTATTTTTGTAAGGTGGTGGGGATGGAGATGGAGAGTATTATTTCGTTCGTGTGTTCTTTGCGTAATGGTTGAGGAGAACTGTTAAATAACGTTTAAATAGTCGGAGATTATTTCCTTGTGGTTTGTGTAAAAAGGTTGGAGATGGAGACAGAAAGCGTTATACTGTGCGTGTGTTCTTTGCGTAATGGATGTGGAGAACTGTTCAATAAACAAATTGCTTAAATAGTCAGAGATTATTTCCTTGTGGTGTGCGTAAAAAGATTTTGGAGTTAATAGAGTTGCGTGTGACATAAACGTGCAGTGACTCAAGCCAGCTGACCAAACCGATTGCATTGTTTTAGCGTTATTGTGTTATAAGTTATAGCGTTATAAGTTTGATTAATATTATATTTTGTTGTAATATTATTTGTTGTATCTAAATAAGTTGCATGTACGGATAGGCTATCTGAAATTGTAATGAAAGTAATTATTTCGTTTTCTTTCGATTATTAAAATATTATTTCTGCTTCTGCTTCAGATTAATAGCGCATTGCGCATATCTGAGAACTGATGTCTGTGTGTTTCAGACCCTGCTGGCTGTGCACTGAAGTGTATATGACAATAAAGTAGTAAATCTCAATGTATTTATTTTTAAAATGTATTTTAAATAGGCCTATAGGCTCATAGGTTTTTTTGTCAAAAAAAAAAAAAAAAAATTCACAGCACCCCCTGTTCAAAATTACTTCCCGCGGCCCTGCGTTTTATTCATATCAGATACACATTGTGTAAGTAACTTCAGTGTTTACATTAGAGGTGCTCCGATCACGATCGGCCGATCGTTATGCGTATCTCCTCAGTAAAGCCGGTTTTCTAATCAGCGGTTAATTCCATCAGGTGCGTGATTTCACATAGAGCAGCTGCTACTACACAGAGCCGTTGTTAATAGAGAAGATGCGCAAATCACGTTAATTTTCAGCGTTTATTGGCCCATCTTCTCAGTTAACAACGGCTCTGTGTAGTAACAGCTGCTCTATGTGAAATCACGCACCTGATGGAATTAACCGCTGATTAGAAAACCGGCTTTACTGACGAGATGCGCATTAACGATCGGCCGATCGTGATCGGAGCACCCCTAGTTTACATATTCTATTCCCAGTTCACCAGCCACTTACTTTTAAGTATTTCGGGAGAAGTGGATGAATTCACGTTGTAAACATAGAGGTTGTAAATCCAACAGATCTGATTCTTTGAACTGCGTCTGCGGCACAAACGGCGGTGCCCATCGCGCATACAGCTCAACTAACACGATCGTTATAAAGGTGTTTAAACAACAACATACTTCCACTTGCATGTATTTGACAATCGGAATATCAGATATTTCATGCCATAACTAACACATTTGTGAATATTCTGAATAAAAAAGGAAAAATTATATAAAAGCAGATCATCATTCATTCAGCTCTGTTGCTGCTGCGGTGTGTCACGTGACAAGCAATGACGCGTCACCATGGAAACGCTACCCCCCCTCACACAATATAGTTCCCACTTCCCAAGTGTGTGTGCGCTGGCTTTAGCGATGCAGTCAAGTGCACTCGTAAAACTGATGTTTGTTGTGACTGCCAGAGTTGTATGCAGGGCGAGCGCGGAGAAGGGAAATCTATATTGTCTATATCGTTGCTTTTTTCGATATTAATATCTTGAAAGTTCATATCTAGATATAGATACGATAACGATATATCGTTCAGCCCTAATGTGGACATCTAGGAAAATAAATCTGTAAATTTAGGATTAAACTTTTAGAAGAGACACCTTTATGGCTTAATAGCCACATTTTCAGGCAAAGCTATATTCACACTATAATTTTGCATTTTATTCCCCTCCATCAGCACCAGAAAGCCATACACCTCTGCCTCCAACTGGAAGACATTAGAAGAGATCTTTCGAAAGGGTTGCGGTTTAAAATAACTCTCTGGCAGTTCCATCTCTGCTGTTGTGCTGACAGACAGTCACCTGTGTCTGCCCGGGCTTATCTTCACAATGAATGGAGATGGTAGGAGATCAGAGCCAATGGTGGAATATCAACAGCAGCCAGTCTGCACTGCCAGCGCTGTTAATCTGCTAAAGGTCAGACAAAGCCTTCAGGCTGATCACACTGAGAGTGGCTGGCTCTCTGATCAGCTTCACCACCAGAGAGAGAGACCACACGCTTATGATGACTATCGGACCCCAGAGGCTCCCTATTGTGTTTAGGGCCTTCAGTTCAACCTACACTTACAGGTACTGTGGGCTACAATCTTGCTGAGGCTGGACGAGGGTCATGAGGGAGTCCTTAGGACAGAAAGGTCTACTTAAAGGTTAGATACACTGTGGGTGGTGAATTCACTAAATGAATCATGCCCTCTGATGCCTGCCTGAAGTGTCAGGTGTTTTAGCAAAAGTAATCATGTAAATAAGTATCTTTTTGTAGGTTTTTGAATAAAACAATGCAAACGTTGCTGTTTAGTGAATCAGCATACGCTTGTTGTGTGCACATACACACAAAAAAAAAAAAAAAAAAAAAATTTGAAATAATCTTGCTGCTTTTATGAAGTGGACCTATAGTCTGATTCCCAGAATGAATGACTCTTTGATTATTCTTCGATCAAGACCATAAGCGAGATGAGTGTAGACTGACCAGTATCTGAATGAATAAATCACATGAACCAGTTATTTTTTTAGTAAATGACAAACACAAGCAAATACTCGCAACACAATAAAATACAAAAACACACTGCAAATGGTCACAACAAAACCAAATAAAGAAACCCACTGCAAATCCTCATAAAACATACAAATAAAGAAATGCTATGCAAATGCTCACAACACAAACAGACATCCGTATTTGCAGCGTGTTTTTGCAGTGCTTGTGTTGTCAAATTGATGAAGATGTTTTCTTAATTTGCAGGTGTTTTTTCATTTGCAGCAGGTTGAGCTCTCTTGGCCACCGTAGTTTCAGCAGAAGAAATCATGTAGATAAGTGTCTAATTTGGAAGTTTGTGTATAAAATGCTACAAAAGTTGCTGTTTAGTGAATTACCACATGTGTTTATGTGCACACAAAACCATGTGTTTGTTTTGAAATAACCTTGCTGCTGTAACCCCAGGTACAGATGGCCTGTGTGTACCCCAGTGCCCACGGTTCAGGTACACACACAGTTTTGAAAGGCAGAGATAATACTGATGCCACCTTAGCCAGCATGACAAACCGCTACACACCCATCCATAACAAATACACATCCCTGAAATATATCTCAGAGACCTTTCTGCATGGAAAAATACACTCTGTGCCAATCTCAAGGGCAAAACAGAGCTCTGGGATATTGGCGTCTGGAATTAATCTGAAATTGTATCTGTGTACTTTGTATCTGTATCATTGCCTTGGGTACTTTTAGTTTACATGACCAAAAGAGCCATACATGTAGAATCTAAGACAAAAATAAACACAGCTCACCCAGAAATGAACATTTGCACCAAACATTGATCAATGTTAGCATTCATAGACAATCTCAAATATGACATGATATTTGGTCATGCAACATCCAAGAACTAATAAGGTTTGACATTAGTTGACATTTGTGTTGCCATATTTGATGTAGTCTGTGTATGCATGTTGTGTTGATCAGTTTATTAGATAATGGCTACAAATTACTCTGTAATTACCTAGACCACACTCTCATATAAATATGCACACACTTTTACACACAAGTGGCAAGGCACTATTTTAAAGTTGATCTCTTTAATTTCTAAAAGTGATGTCAATAATCATATTCCAAAACGGAAATATACATTTTTTGAATGCATTGTAATAGCATAGTTCATATAATAATTTCTCTAGAATAAGAAACGAGAGAGGGCTCATATTATTGCGCTGTTGTGTTGACTTGATGCATTTCAAATTGTGTGTGATAAACACAGCCACTGAAATCAACCCTCCCACACACACACGGTCTGCCTAACAGCATTTACCGTCTATCACAGCAGCATACACTGAAACAGCACTAAAATAAAAACAAGTTTTCAGATGAGCACACTTAGCTGCCAAGTGTACAGGCCCTTGAGCTCCGGCTAATGCAACACAAATGTAAACCTCTCTCTGAAACTGAAACAATGACATATAAATAACTTGATTTCGATGAATAGAAAAAAAAGGAAAAAAGAAAAGGACAGAATAGACAGTCCTGCAGAGTACTCAAACTCTATCCTATGCAATTATCTCAATGTATGTGCCGAATCTTTTAAGCCCCGATCAGACAGAATGTGTTTTTTGCAGTGAGAAGCATCATTTTTTTAAATGGTTTTCTATTGTCAGTGAGCACTTTAGATGCCTGATGCACCTCACATTTTTGTAGCAGCGTTCTTGAGATCAGAAAAGTCCCCAATGTCATGAGGTTGAGTTTTTTTTTTTTTTTGTCCAACTGCAGGAATGGGAAGGAGGGCCTTCCATTGTGGTGACACGTTTCTCTAATGATGGAGGAGAAACTTGTGGTGGCTGTTGCAGGTTACACAGAATTCAGTTTTTTTTTTAGTTTCTGCTTATATTACTTAACAGCAAACCAAAGATTTTACAGCACTCATACTATAATCGTTTATTAGACTGACAGAACAGCTAATTTGGTGATTGTCTAGGCAAAATAAATCAGCAAAAAAAGAAAAAATGTGCCTCACATTTTAAAACCGAAAAAAAAAAAATGTATGTCTGATTGAGAAATAGTTAATTAATTATTTAAAAGATCTACACCTTGACTATATTTTACATACATATATTAGAATCATTGTCATCTTAGTATTTATTTATTATTATTATTTTTGTTTTATTTTATTTTATTTTTCAGTTTTCATTATAATGATATTTTTAACTTTAGAACAATTGTATTTTATTTTTGTATTTGTTTTCACTTAATAATTTTAGTTTTTCAAATTAAACTTATTTATGTTACTTGTAACATTTCTAATGTTTTATTTAATATTTTTTATATATTTTTTATTTCAGATTTATTTTAAAGGAGCTATGTGGAGGTTTTTACTTAAAAAAGTCTTTAAGATAAAGTTTTCATTTGTACATGTATGAGCCAACCATGATGTAAAAAAAATAATGACACCTCGACTGTCCACCACGGTTGCCTCTATCAGCCTGTAGGCTCAATTGTTTGTGGAGGAGTCGGGCCCGAATTGGCGCGAAAATTCACTGAATGTGACGTCATGCACGTTCTCGTCTACTTGGGCTTACAACCGTACGGCACGCCAGCCATTATAGTAAGCAGCGGCAATAGTGTTTTCAGATGGACTCTGAGGATGGAAAGAAGCGACCAGTCTCCGGCAGCACAATTCAGAAACCCTGGTTGATGTGGTCGCGCTCGTACGAGCGTGCGAGCGTGCAAACTCTCACTGAGAACGAGCATGAGACTGGCAGCAGTTCCTCTAACGGTTAGAAATTTTAGAACCTATGCAATGCTCCATTAACTAACAAAATTAAAAAAAAATTTTTTTTTTTTGTCCACACAAAATTATTTTCAGTGAGGTCCAGTTTTGTTTTGAAATTCATTATATGGACAGAAACAGAGTATTTAAAAAGAAATAAGAAAATCATTCAATGCAATAATGTTCATTTTTGGGTGAACTATCCCTTTAAAGGGTAAGCGACTTTGCAACTGTAGCTTCCCTCACAGCGGACGAGACACACAAGGATAAGATTTTCATGTCAACATAAGGGCCAAATGCTGAATGTGGCTTTTGTTTTCCAACAGAATCTAAACCCACAATAAAGATAAAAAAGACTATTAGACGAATTTGTTCTGCTTGTCAGCTTACATTCATGAATCCTCCGCCCGCTTTCATGAGCATGACAACCCCGTCACCCCTTTGATGTGTGTGTGCAGAGCAGTCAGGGTGATGATGGAGAGGAGATCAGTTCAAACCATCCCAGCACTGCCACTGTTATTAATAGTCTCCAAGCTGACATTCAGCCAAACAAAGGGCACGTGGAGAATAGACTGCTGATGGAATGGATATAGAAACGAGCTGGTGTCACTTGCCTTTGCGTTCGTGTTTGAACAAGGTTTGTGTATGTGTGTTGCATGTTAATTCATTCCAAAGTAAAGTGATTCTCATTGTCTTTGAAGATGTCAGGAGGAGATGAAAGAGATCTCTCATGTTCCCTCTCTTTCATTCTCTTTTTCTTTCTCTTTCTTTTTGCACATATCCCAACATTGACATGTGTTGGCTGCAGCTCTGAGTACTTTATTGAAGATGTTGCATAAGTGTCTGTGTGCACTCAGTTTGGCCAGGTTTAGGGATGTACAAAAGCACATAATTATTTACAAATAGTAAAAATTATAAAAAAAAAATTGTAGTCATTGTTTTTGTCTTTTAACACAAATCAGTGTAAGTGTTTGTGTTTGTTCCCTGCATTTCGAAGATGCTTGTTTTACAAACAAGGCCCAGTTTGACAACGGATTTGCGTATCGTTTATTTCTTAAGGATGATGCAATCCCAACGAAAAAGGGTCACGATCGTGTGTTGGAACCGCAGGCGGTGAGTAAAACTGCTTCAAATATCTCTGCCTCCTTGTTAGTGCATCCACCTCCCATGCCTGAGACCCGGGTTCGAGCCCCGCTCGGAGCGAGTCGTTGCTGCTGCTGCTCTCGTTCAGTTTCAGCCTCGGGATCTGATTCTGGATCATAAATAAACGTCTGAATCTGACTGTTAGCCATGGTTTGTTTTGGATGTTTTTTTTCCTCACGGTAATGTCACAGCTTCCAAACGCTCTCAACGCAAAAGCCTACTGGCGCTCGTGATTCTTTAGCTCCGCCCACATGTCACGCCTCCAGCCGGTTGTGTTTTTCTGGGAAAAATCGGTACAGACTATCTTTCTCTTATGAATATAATAAAACTAAAGACTTTTTGGAGTTATGAAGGATGCAGTACTACTCTATAGGTACTCAAGATTAACAGGATATTGAGTGAAAACGAGCCCCCCCTTAAGATTCTGTTTTAGATTCTGAGTGCATTAATATTCAGCTGTCTTTTTAACAGTATGTTAAAATGTCTGCTGTCGATAAAATCAAAAAAAACATTAGGACTATGTGCAAGGACAAGGTTGAACTAATTTTTATCTTCATATGCTATCTTAAAGCAATAGTTCACAAAAAATATATTGGTATTAAAATTATTATTGGCTGTTATTCACCCTTTGTTTTCCACAGTAGTCATAAATTATTGTAATTTTAATTTCTCTGGGTCAACTTCTCCTTTAAAAATCCAATGTTTCTCCCAGTTATCTTAGCAAGTAACACACAAACACCATTCTTATGTTGTATTAGCCACAATTAGAACATTCACCCATGCCACTTTGGATTTATGCCGACTTCTCAGCACATACTGTAAACAGAGGAGGAAGAAATTAGAATAGGCCTGTTCTTCACCTAAAATTGTGCCTTGAGTGTTGACTGTTGTGTGTGCTTTGTCACTTTCTTTCCTGCACAATCTCTCTCGGGGGCGAAATCTTAATGGGGAGAAAAAGACTGTTTTGGCATGCTGTGCTGCACTAATGCTGGGCCAGACATTTGAATTCAGAAGTGGTGCCAGTCAGAATGGTGCAATGGAGAGTAACAGATAGAATCAGATTTAAGCCTCTCATCCACTTGCCCAACAAACGGCTGTGCCATACCACATTCTAGTCTGCCATAGTACAATTGGCCTGCTCGAGTAATGCAGATTCTCATTACCGAGTTACTTTAAGGACAGGCAGACTAGACGCATTACACAGGCAAAGCATTCGCTTTTTGGAGATTGTTTAATTCTCCTTTTGCACTAGTGCTGGTCAATACTCTAGTATCAGTTCCTTCATTTCTCACTCGCTACCTTTTTTAGCTTACCAATTGGAAAATCAGGAATATCATGTGACAAAATCAGCTTCAACAATACTATAGCTACCAGATACAGGCTAACAATTTCTCTGTTTTCTCCTCTGTTCTAATTCCTCTGTTCACATCATTAGGCCAATTGTGATAAGAGAGTTGGACTTGTAACCCAAAGGTTGCGGACTTGATTGTATGCACTTGGATGGGTTAGACCACAAATTCCGGGTCTATCATATGGGTCACCATACTTGGCCACATGTCACTTCACTCACTCACTCACTCACTCACTCACTCACTCACTCACTCACTCAGATCACTCACTCACTCAGATCACTCACTCACTTCACTCACTCACTCACTCACATCACTCACTCATCTCTATGGGTTCTCAAGTCATCAAGAAGACAGCGGGATGTCTTCGAGTCCATCAAGACTGAGTTTAATTCGACAATCTGCTTTCTCACTCTGAAAAGGCATTCATTAAAGTCCTTGTCATGCTCACCATGCTTCAATGAGGATTACGGATGCCGTGAAGAGAGACACAGTAGCAGTGGTCATGTTCGTTTTGTCTCTTAATAAGCTCTGAAAATTAAACCCTGCACAAAAGTTGTGCTGCACCACAATACTTAGATAAGAACCAAAAGGGACTGCCTTGGGCTTCCCGGGGTCATTTAATGGCCATACTGGTTGAACAAATGACAAGGAGAAAGTGTATAACACACCATAATGGGCTCTTGCTTCTAAAATGACTTCTTTGACTTCTAACTTCTGGTTTGCTGATTCAGAGGCTCTGCTTATTCTCTAGCTCCTACCCGGTGCTTAAATAATTTATTATGCAACTTACAGAATATGGCTACTCTCTGCATTTGAAACATCCTGGTGTTCCAGTGCAGGGTTCATAATGCAGATCCAACAGGAAGACAATTAGAACCAAGAGGCTTCATAGCAGAGGAGAGCTAGCTAGCTAGCATTAATCATCATATTGCATTTCAGGCATTTCAGCTCCCATTCCCAGACCAATGAGTAGAAAGAAATGCCCAGGGAAATCAGGTGCTGAATACAAAACAGCTTTAGATAACCCTGCTAGACAATACAGCTTACACTGGCAGAGGTATTTTGGAACATGGTAGCTTGGACAGCAACAAACAGGCTAGCATCTGGTCATTCACTCTGGTCAGGCTGGTTTTTGGAGTTGGTCGACCAGCTAATGACCAGCTTGGACCAGCTAATGAACAGCTTTGAACAGCTAGAAATGAACTACTAAGTTCTAAAACACTGCTAAAAGCTTAAGATGGATTTTCCAACAGAGGAGCGCATCTGTCTTTCTGTTTATCATATGCATGTCTTTCTGTCTGTCTGTCTATTATATGTGTCTGTCTGTCTGTTCATTTATTAGATGTGTCTGTCTGTCTGTCTGCCAATTATCAATTATACTATGCATCTATCTGTCTATCAATCTATCTGCCTATCTGTCTATCTGTCTGTCTGTCTGTCAGTCTGTCTGTCAGCCGATCAAAGCTATATGATTTTTTTTATTATTATTCTACTCCATTTTATATTCATTGCAGTATTGCCATTCAAAATCAGGATTTAAAGGCATTCTTAGTTCAGTTCTAAAATGCACACAACCCTGAAATAGAGGGCCAGATGCTGACAGTACACCTGTGGTGGTTTCATTCAGCATCGCACCTGAAACAGGATCACGGATTCACATCTAGCTCTCCCAGGGCCTGGTGGTATGGCAAAAATTGTGTTGTTGTGGTTTAGCAGGCCTAGCGGGAAGCTCTGTAAGCGGAGGCTGCAACAGCTACTATGGTTTTTTTGGAGCGGTGGTCCTGTCCCCCGAGGCAGTGTGGTGTGAACAGCAAACACAGTGTTAATTGAGAGGAAACTCACATAGCTGCTGCTCAGCAGGTGTGATGGTGAGAAGAGCTATTGGAAGACGGAAGATCTTGTATTTCAGATCTCAGGTTTGTTTATAAAGTCTTAAAATGGAGACAGCCAAGGAGTGTGGGGAAAAATACATCTCTTTTTTGATATTTTGTCAATGTTGAACTGGACTCCAAACCAATTTTTTTTTTTGTTTACAGAGACTATGTCAGAAATACATTAGAGGTTTGTAAGATCGCAATATATTTTCTATGTGTTACCTTTTGAACAGCTTCCAGTACAATAAGGAAAAAACAAGTATTGCAGTGGTTCTTATTGTAGACAAATTGCTTCCTAAAACAATTTTGTACCGACTTCCCATTGACCCTACAAGATGCATCTTTGTCCAACTACAAAAATTTGATTGAACGCATAACTGCATTTCACAAATTCCTCTAAAAGCTCAGGCCATAAAATTCTTGTGCTCCAACATTAATCCACTATTAAATTAACTAGTAAATATGATCAAAGACTATTAAATCAATTTCCAAACTCAGTGTGCACAAATGTAGTTTCAACAAGCCACTCGCTTCTGTAATAAGGTTGACGTATCTCCGTGTGAAATCAGATAATTACTACAGAATGGCATGGTGTCGCTTTAATTAAAGCACAGTGAGAAAACACCCCAGCTGATGGAGGGGGGCGGCTGCAGAGGTCAGATTGTTCACCCTTAGCAGTTAAACTTGTGTCTTACTCCACACTGCTCACAGCGAAGGTGATATTATCAGCAATTTAATTGGAATATAGTTTTGATCTCCGTGGAGGATTAATTCGGGCATGCATTACAGCTTGTCAAACAATGGGCTATTTTCAATTAATGCAAAATTAGTCTTTGATGCTGCGACCACGTGTTTTAGCAACATGAGCGTGGCATTTTTCTGATGTCCTATTTCTAGTGTGCACTAGAAGAAGGGTAGTAATTATTCAACTACAGCAGTTCCCGACAGAGAGGGAGCGGAAAGTATGACTGCGTGATGTTGTTCTGAAGTGCTAAGTTTATGGCAGTAGATAACACTGCGACAGCTACATTATTTAGCATCGCAGGGGGGAAATGATCACATTAAAAGCGCATTGCTCAAGGAGCCTCGATCCATTGAGCATTATGTGAATGAAAATCAGCCATGTGGCCCTCAATTATTAAATGTGTTGTAATAAAATGTTAAAATAAATCTGGTGTCGGATTGCTGCGCCATGATAATGTTTTTGTCTCGGGGATGCTCAGCGACTCTATAAATGCGATTCTTCTAGGAGCTACTGGGAGTTAAAAAAGTAAATGGTTGTGCTGGATAATAAGAGAAGATGACCTTGGACTCTGGTAGGAACTGAGCTGGTCCTGCTGGGTCCTCAAAGGAGAGCAAAAGGGGACGAGGTAGAAGCAAATACTGCACAATCTTTTCCCCACTGAACTGAAAAAGTAATTCTGTTGGCTAAAAGAACTTACTTGGTACTCTAATTGGTGGCTGATAGAAATCCTACAAATGGTATGTACAAATTAATGTTTTAAATTAGATTACACATCAAATGACATGACGGACTCCCAGATTGGCCTACTAACAAGCCAGTTACAAACCAACACATGAGCACCAAATCAGCATACTGATTTCTGAAGTATCATGTAATACTGAAGACTGGTTTTACCATCACAGGAATAAATACAATTCTATAATACATTAAAATAGAAAAACGTTTTACATTGTAATATCGTTTTACAATATTATTGATTTTATAGTTTTTTTTTTCTTTATCAAATACAGATATATAGAGATGTTTATTGATTTTTTTATACAGTACTAATAGTTTCATGAAACAGTGATTGAATCGAAAGAACAATGCTAGTACAAGATATTGGAATAACATTACTTTTGGAATAACATTACTTAACAAGCAGCAGAGGTGGCTACCATGTGCTGTATAAAGGGGGTAGAATCTTGCTCATCACTGTTGAACATCTTACTTTCTGTTTTATACAGTTCAAAAATGTTGCGTTCCTCAGCACCAAGCCGTGTTGTAAAAAGACCACAGGCTGCCCCATTAGAACTGCCTCTGGTTGTGGGTGTGGATTTAGCAGTGCACCAATCTAAATCAACCTTGGCCACTTTTACAAAAATAGATAGCACTGTAACTCTGTTTAAACCTGTAGACTGTAGATCAAATATGCATACAAATCTGCATTATCAAAGCTGTTATTGCCATAAACGAAGTTATTGGCTCATTTGATACACCCCAGATTAAACCTCATCTCCATTAGCATAGCCAAAGAAATGTAATTCCCTATCAGAAAAAATAAATAAAAAAAAGATATCCATGCCTGAACATTTGCATTCAGTGAAAGACTGTTTCAGCAAGTGATTAGTTTGTAATTGCCTATGCTAAGAGGTTATCGTGCCGGAGCAGGCATTGTATAGTACACTCTGGTACAAATAATGAAGGGGTTTACTTAAATTACACATTGAGGCCGAAAAAAGAGGCACTCTGGATGGAGTTTATCGGTGCCCTGGGACAGTGCCCCACTGTCTGTGGCATGTGGTGGCTCAGCTTGCGTTTGTGATTCAGTAATTTGGGGAAAGGATCAAGTACTCTGAGTGCCTGAATGTTGCAGCTTAAAATTAATTGGGTTTCTTCTTGTCTATTTCCCCTCCCCACCAACATCTTTAGAATTTTGCTATAGAGACAGAGAGAGAGAGAGAGAGACAGGAGGGGTCTGATGGTGTAATTTTTCTTCTACTTATAGTGTCACAGGTGAGGAGGGGAATGCTGGGTAGAATAATGATGCCCAATGGGCTGAGGGAAAATGCAGAGGATAATTTCTTGCAGTGTTTTATTACAGAAATGGATCTGGGGTTACAGTGTTCTGCACAGTGATATAAATGTAAAATCGAGTGAGGGAGAGAGCAGGAAATGTTACCTATTATTTAGCCTATCTTTGTTTGGTGACATATGTAAAGATAATGTACAATCAGCTATTCACTGCAACAAAATTAACTGAGCCAGACTAATTCGACTCTGACACCAGTCCGTAAAGGGGCATCATGGCTGGTCATTTGATAAATAAATATTAAATAGATGTTTGTGTTGTGATAAATGAATTATATATATATAAGAAAAATGTTCATTAAATAAGGGCCTGATTAAAGATACATATCAGTGTCTTTAATAAATTAGGTGTTTATTATTTACAAATAAAAAAGTTCTTAAAGGGGACATTCACCCAAAAATGAAAACGTACTCGGTTACTAACGTAACCTCGGTTCCCTGAAATACGGGAACGAGTACTGCGTCGAAGACGCATATGGGAAAAACCCCCTTTTTCTCCTGAACTGAAGCCTTATTCAATCACGCAGTGAAACTGCACAGCCATTGGATCGTGCAGTGCTATTAAAACAAACCAATGGCTTGGCAGCGGTGCTGCACGAACCTATGGCAGCGAAGCCCGCCAAAGCCCGCCAATATGGGCGGGGAATCTGGCTATATATTGGCCGCTTCGCCACAGGAATTCAGGTTACTTCGACTGAAGCGACGACTGAGTTGTGCAGCCTTTTTAGCATGGCAAGGAACGCAGTACTCGTTCCCGTATTTCAGGGAACCGAGGTTACGTTAGTAACCGAGTACGTTCCCTTTCAATACTTCACTCGTACTGCGTCGAAGACGCATATGGGAACCCAGTTCAATCACGCCATGCTAAGAAGGGAGGACGACCAACGCAATCAAACTTGATTTGTTAAACCAAGATATGATAATAGCAACTAGGGGCAGAATAAGCTCAATGAGGTTACGTCTGGCCTAGCCTGATCATCCCGTGTTCGTATCGCCTCAGTAGCCAAGGGACCGAGTGCATACGAGTAGAGTTTGAGCCTTGGGCAAGAATGGCCAAGAGCATGCAAATGAGGAACAAGAAGGTGACCTTCACACAGAAAGTACCCTAGCATGAAGCGCTGGGACGTCTAGATTGTAAAATCTAGCAAATGTGGACGGCGAGCTCCAGCCAGCCGCCTCACAAATTTCTGCGATAGTCACACCATTAGACCATGCCCAAGACGAAGACACTGCTCTCGTCGAATGGGCTCTTACTCCAATTGGGCTTTGCAGGCCCAAAGAAGAGTAGGCTAGCTGGATTGCATCCACAATCAACCTTGAAAGTCTTTGCTTAGAGACCGGTAACCCTCTGGTGCGGTTTCCAAAGCATATGAAGAGCTGTTCTGATCGTCTTATTGGTGCAGAACGCTCTATGTAGACTTTTAGAGCCCTCACTGGGCAAAGTAGATTCAGCCCTGGATCCTCCTCTGTGTTTTGTAACGCAGAGAGGGTGACCACTTGTGCTCTAAAAGGTGTGGAGAGCACCTTTGGCACATAGCCATGCCTCGGTTTCAGGACGACCCTCGAGTCGTTAGGCCCGAATTCTTAGGCAATTAGGGCTCATCGAAAGTGCTTGCAAATCACCCACACGCTTAACAGACGCTAGTGCCAATAGCAGAGCGGTCTTTAGCGACAGGGCTTTAAGGCCTATGGACTGTAGCGGTTCAAAGGGGGCCCCCTTCAGGGCTCTCAGCACCGTGGGCAGGTCCCAAGAAGGGACGGTGGGAGGGCAAGGCGGATGAAGCCGTCTGGCACCTCTCATAAATCGGACGACTAAGTCGTTTCTGCCCACCGACTGGCCTGCTATAAGGGCGTGTGATGCCGCTATAGTTGCTACATAGACCTTGAGCGTGGAGGGGGATCGTCCCTTCTCCAAGAGCTCTTGCAAAAATGACAGTATCACTGATACGTCACAAGAGGTCGGGCTCTCACCATGGTCTGAACACCATGTGGAGAACACAGACCATTTGGCGGCATAGAGGCGTCGTGTAGACGGAGCTCTAGCCTGTGAAATTGTGTCTAGCACACGCTCAGGGAGTCCCGCGGGCTCCCGTCGAGCGACCAAATGTGCAGAGACCACTTCTCTGGGTGTGGATGCCAAATCGTCCCGTCCGCCTGAGAAAGGAGGTCCCGTCTCAGGGGAACGGGCCATGGGGCTGCAGTCAGCATCTGCGACAGGTCGGCTATCCAGTGCTGATTTTCCCAGAATGGGGCTACAAGCAGAACCCTGCATCTCTGGTCCCTGACCCGCCTGATTACTTGGGGAATCAGAGGGACCGGAGGAAAAGCATAAAGAAGACGGTTGGGCCAGTCCTGGGACAACGCGTCCTTGATCTTGGAAAAATATATTGGGCAATGAGAGTTGTCTTTTGAGGCAAAGAGGTCTATTTCCGCTCTGCCAAAGACCTCCCATATCTTCTGAACCGTCTGCGGGTGGAGTCTCCACTCTTCTGAGGAGACTCCGCTTCTTGACAGCATATCCGCGCCCTTGTTCAGCTTGCCCGGAAGATGCACTGCTCTCAGGGACCCCAAATTGCTTTGGGTCCATTCCAGCAGTCGCGACGTCAGTCTGAAGAGACGCGTCGACGACAGCCCACCTTGGTGATTTATATAAGAGACCACCGTCATGCTGTCCGATCTGACCAGCACGTGGTGGCTCTTTAGGTCTGACAGGAAGCTCTGGCAGGCTCGTTGAACTGCAATCATCTCGAGGCAGTTGATGTGAAGCCTGCTCTCCTCTTTCGACCATTGGTCGAAAGCGGGTTTCCCTTCGCACAGCGCGCCCCAACCCTTGTTGGACGCGTCTGTGGAGATCACTTTCCTTCTGCAAACCATACCAAGTGGAGCACCCCGTTCTATCCATTGCATGTCCCTCCAAGGGGTCAGGGCCGAAATACAGTCCTGACTCACCTTGATATTCAAGCGTCCGTGACGCCATGCATGAGGTGGAACACGTGGTTTCAGCCAATATTGGAGGGGGCGCATACGAAGCAGCCCGAGCTCCAGCACCGGCGATGCCGCCGCCATAAGACCCAGCAGCTTCTGGAATGTCTTTAGGGGTCGAGAAGCACCTATTTTGAAAGAGGCCGCAAGTCGCTGTAGAGCCGCAGCGCGCTCCTTCACCATTGTTGCCCTCATTGTCACTGAGTCTAACACTGTTCCCAGAAACGATATCCGCCGGCTGGGGGACAGTGAGCTCTTGACAAAGTTCACCCTGAGCCCCAGGCATTCCAGATGGCTGAGGAGCACAGTTCTGTAACCCAATGCCTCCCCCTCTGACTGAGCTAGAACTAGCCAGTCGTCGAGGTAATTGAGAATGCGGATGCCCTTCTGCCTGAGAGGGGAGAGAGCCGCATCCATGCACTTTGTGAACGTGCGAGGCGCCAGAGACAGCCCAAAGGGGAGGACCTTGTATTGGTAAGCCACGCCCTCGAAGGCAAATCTCAAGAACGGCCTGTGACGGGGGGCTATCTGGATGTGAAAGTAAGCGTCTTTCAGATCCAGCGAAAAGAACCAATCCCCTGAGCGTATTTGCGAGAGGATTTGTTTCAATGTGATCATTCTGAAGCGCCGTCTCATGAGGGCACGGTTCAGATGTCTTAAATCGAGGATGGGGCGCAGCCCACCATCCTTCTTGGGAACCAGGAAGTAACGGCTGTAAAACCCTGAGTCGCGGTGTGCTGGGGGAACGATTTCTATAGCTCCCTTCACCAGCAGATTTTTCACTTCGGCACGAAGAACGTGAGCGTTCTCGTTGTGCACTGAAGTGGTGACCGCCCCGCGAAAGCGTGGTGGCCGTCGTGCGAACTGAAGGGAATAGCCGTGTTTTATTACTCCCATGACCCAATCTGATACCCCGGGAATGGCTTGCCATTGTGAGGCCCGGATGGACAGAGGTTGTATTAACTCGAGTGATTGACCGCCGTGGGGGGACATAGCACTCGCGAGTGTTGTGTGAGGAGAACTGCTCTTTTTGTGAAGGAGTGTGTTTTTTATTTTTTGCACTATAACAGCGCTTTGCTGTCTGGGCGCTAACAAGGGCCCATTGTTTGCAGCAGGAACAACTTCGTCGACATCTGGAGATGGACGGCAGAACACACGGGGCAGTTTGGGGGGTGGTCCGGCTGTGGCGAGACTTAGCCCCCTCCTCTTTTTTTTCCCTGTCGATCAGGATGACGGCGGCGGCGCAGGGTCCAGCACTATCTTGGGCCGGGGTCCCACGCGCTTGGGATACTGATACCGTCTGGTGGCCGAGCGAGAACGGTGTCGAGGCTCGGGTTTCACCGGCTGGGCTGCGGTGGTAGCAGCTGGCGCTTGCTTAGGAGGCTGACGAATCGGCACCTGTCTGGGGCGACTGGCAGCAGATGAAGCGCGCTTCGGCAGGAAGTGTCGCATTGCCTGGGACGACTTCTGCGCCTCTGTGAAACGCTCGGCGAATCCCTCTATCGCCGGGCCAAAGAGGCCGCTGGGGGAGATCGGTGCGTCTAGGAACTGGGCTCTGTCAGCATCCTTGATCTCCGTAAGGTTGAGCCATAAGTGGCGCTCCAAGACGACCAGGTTAGCCATCGAGCGCCCAATGGCCTGGGCGGTGCTCTTGGTAGCACGCAGCGCCAAGTCTGTTGCACTTCTCAGCTCCCTGAGTGTGGCGACATCTGGGCCAGACTCGTCGGTGGCGGCGAGAAGTTTGGCCTGGAAGACTTGAAGCACCGCCATAGAGTGGAGCGCCGCGGCTGCTTGCCCTGCCGATGAGTAGGCACGCCCGGCGAGCGCCGACGTCGTACGGCAGGGTTTGGACGGATGGTTGGCCTTGGCTTTCCATCCAATAGCTGCTGGCGGGCAGAGATGCACGGCCACAGACTCGTCCAGCGGCGGCAGCCGTTCGTATCCTCTTTCATCAGCGCCGTCAATTGAGGTGAGGGCGGATGAAGATGAAGTACGCAGGCGCGCTGAGTAGGGGGCGCGCCACGATTTAGTGAGCTCGTCGTGGACCTCCGGGAAGAACGGAGCAGTTCGCTGACGAGGGGCTTGCTGGCGCCCCGGCAGAAACCATTCATCCAGACGGCTACGGGCTGGTTCCTCTGGAGGAGACCAATCCAGACCCAGCTCATCCACTGCCCTGGAGAGAACGCGGATAAGCTCGGCGTCCATCCCGAGTTTCGAGCGGTTTGGTTCAGATGACATCGAGGGGGCGGGGTCCGGCGAGCCCGACAGCTCCTCAGCATCTGAAGCGGCTAGAGACATGCTGTCCTCTAGCAGTTCCTCTTCAGTCCCTCCAAACAAAACCAGATCACTCGCGGCAGCAGAGGGACACTGGTCTGGCTGTACAAAGAGGACTGGGGAATCCCCTCTGGGCGGAGAAAACGAGGCACGCGGGGGCTGAGCCGGCGTGAGCTCGCTTTCATCCTGCTGCTTTAATCCTCTGCCCCGCCTTTTCTTCCTCGCCGGCTCGCGGGAGGAAGAAAAAGGGAGGGCGCGAGGAGCGAGATCGCTCTCTGAAAAGAAAGCGATTCGCGAGCGCAGAGAGGCGATATTCATGTTCTCGCAATGAGAACATGAATTCCCCGCGAGTGCTGTGTCAGCGTGGGGTTTCCCCAAGCACGCGACACACTCGCTGTGCCCGTCATCAGCGTGCAGAGGGGCTCTGCACGAGCTGCAATGACGAGACGGCATTTGCAACAACGCCGTAGAAAAAGGCTCTTTTAGAGAAATTTGCTCTTTCAATATATCTCACCGGATGGCCGCAGGGAAGCGATGAATCTGCGGTGGGGACCGGCAGTCGCGTTCCAGTGCGAGGCGTGTCAACGGCGAGCAGTTCAGCGGAGATCAGCGAAGCGATGTGACGTCGTCGCTGAAGGAGAAATAATCTGAATTCCTGTGGCGAAGCGGCCAATATATAGCCAGATTCCCCGCCCATATTGGCGGGCTTTGGCGGGCTTCGCTGCCATAGGTTCGTGCAGCACCGCTGCCAAGCCATTGGTTTGTTTTAATAGCACTGCACGATCCAATGGCTGTGCAGTTTCACTGCGTGATTGAATAAGGCTTCAGTTCAGGAGAAAAAGGGGGTTTTTCCCATATGCGTCTTCGACGCAGTACGAGTGAAGTATTGAAAGGGAACTGTCATTGTTTACTCAACATCATGTCGTTCTAAAACTGTATACATTTCTTTCTTCTATGGAACATAATTTGAGAAATTTATGTAATTTTGGGCAATACAATAGAAATCAAGGGTAACCAAAAGGGTTTGGAACATTCTACAAAATCGTATTTTGTGTTCACCAGAAGATAGTCGTTTGGAACGCCATTAGGGTGAGGAAATGATGACATAATTTATTGGCAGTAGGCTAACTGTCCAGCAGTCTGGCTCAAATTAGGCCAAATTTTAACCCCAGTCCAGCCCCCACCCCTTAACGTTATTTAATATTTTACAATCGCAACTCATAACCCCCATCTTTTTAACAATATGCAATACAAAATTTAGGTTTCTTTTTGTTTGTTTGTTTTGTTTTTTTAAAGAAATGTATTCTTTTATTCAACAAGAGAAAAGATTGGTAAAAAAATATATTTTTAAATGATTCTTCAAAGAATCAAAGAAAGGAAAAAAAAGCAGCAGCACAACTGTGTGTGTGTGTGTGTGTGTGTGTGTGTGTGTGCGCGTGTGTTTAAGGAAGTGCGTTATTACGAGGGACTTGAAGTTAATATGTGTCTCAGCCTGGGGGTTGTCTGCTACAAGACACAGAGCTCTCAGTCGTTGATCAGGTGGGCTGGGAGATTAACACAAGAACACTTGCTTGATTAAATGCCAGCAGCACCTCATTTTCCCTCTGTCTTTCTGTTTCAGTCTTTTACATGCACACATTTTCACTTCATCCCTGTGATTCACATCCTGTCAAACACAGATTTTGGGTTACCTTCCCACGCATATCTCTCCAGTGTTTTGACACCGTTATGAGGTAAACACAAGAGATAATATCAAACAAATGTCATAAAAAGTGGCACTCATGATTTCTAATCCGCCCGTTGAATAATAGTTATTAAAAGTGAGGTTTTGTGGGTCAAGAGGTGCAACCATTGTTCTGTACTTTGTCTGTTGATTGCTGCTGATTACTGAATTAATAGCTGTTGCCAATCAAAGGGTATGGTAAGGGTCTCGTCCCAGGACACCCTGGTGTGACTGGAGGAGCAGCTTCATAGTCATCAGAAATGAAAGGGTATGTTGGGAAAATTGCCTTTGGTAAATGAGACAAATCATTATTAATACCCTCCGAGTATTAAAGAAACGGATGAAAAGAACCCTGCACATAATAACAAATGTCTTGGCTAATTAGAAGTGCATGTTTTGATTACGTGTGATTGGATTCTTTCTTTGCTCCTGTACTTCTCCGTCATTTTATTTTGTACTCTCTCTCACGGTTCTGTCCTGCCTCACTCCTTTCACATTCCGCCCACATACTCACTTTTTACGGGAAAATCTTCCACCAGTGTGCATGTGTGTGTATTTATGCGATTGTTGGTGTGTGTATGTTCTTCGTGTGGACTTTTTCATCATCACCGTGGCTTCATATTGCCTGTTTTTATCAGTACTGTGGGCAGCTGCACATCCTCTCGCCACTGTGCACTTCAAAAAATCCATTAAGGCGGATCAGAAGCAGAGGTCCTTGCATTCAGGCCTGGTGCTCAGGAGCTTACAGTGGGGAGGGAATGAGATTTTTATGCATACTGTAACCCTGGCAGCTTTCCAGAGCCGTGCACTGGACAAACTATGGCCTCACATGTGAAGTTCTAGGAGCTTTTTCATTCGATGACAGTGCGTGTGTGTAGTTGCACGTAATGGCAAAATGTGTGTTTGAGACACTTCACCCCCTTCCTCTTTTCAGTACTGTCACGTAGCAGATGATCAAGGAAGCGAGAGGATCACAAAGAGAGAGAGGGAATGTTTGAAGTTTTCCACATAGACCTGATTAGACAACATAATCGCACACTCCAGCTGCATGTCTCACTTCTGGAATATGTAACATCCATCCTCTGTTTTTCCTTAAATATACCAAGCTGAGGCGGTTCACAGTCTGGCTGCATCATTCAGATAAATTAAACAATCGATTTGAATCTGATTCACAAACTTTAATTCTGTTTGATTATGATTTTTATAATTTTGTTTCAGTTACAGTATACAGTATATTGTGCGTATATATGTATGGAACACATGGGTGCTGTAAGTTATACAGGGAAGTGTTTTACACTGATTTAGTAACTGTTTTTAAGATATTCATTGAAATCTCTTAAAAGTCAATAATTTTCAGGAAATGAACAACCCTCTATGTACGATTCACTAAAAATAGATGCTATGAAAGAGTCATTTTGTTGAAAATCTATGCTGGTCACACTGCGTTTTTGATTCACTTAAAAGAACTGTTCAAATGATTCATTTGCTCATGACTCATTTGACTACACTTATCACAGTGAATGTTTTGATTCACTAAAATGAACTGATTTATAAGTGTCATTTGTTTGTGAATCAAACTGCACTGCTCACACTGTATTTTCTGATTCACTAAAAAGTATGTTCAAAGGAGTCATTTGTTTGTGAATTTGATTTACACTAGAAGTGTTGTATGTTCCTTGATTTATTAAAAAATGCTTCTGATTCACTTAAAAGAACCAGTTCAAATGAGTTATTTGTTCATAAATCAGACAACAGTGGTTGTGCTGCATGTTTTTATTTCACTACGAAGAACCGCTGTTCATAAGCATTATTAATTTGTGAATCAGACTAAACTGATCGTGCTGCATGCTTTTGATTCACTAAAGAGAATGAGCTCAAAATATATATTTAATCATAAATCTGACTAAACCTTCACTGTTTTTTTTTTGTTTTTTTTTGCATTCAGCCTGTGAGTACAACTGCGATGTTGTTTTATTGCATTGCAATTCAGTCTGTAAATGCACATGCAAAACTCAGAACTGTTGCAGCAAACATCAATAGGGGAAGTCTGGGGAAGTTGTGGCCTAATGGTTAGAGGGTTGGACTCCCAATCGAAGGGTTGTGGGTTCTAGTCTCGGGCTGGATGGAAATTGTGGGTGGGGGGAGTGCATGTACAGTTCTCTCTCCACCTTCAATACCATGACTTAGGTGCCCTTGAGCAAGGCATTGAACCCCCAACTGCTCCCTGGGCGCCGCAGCATAAATGGCTGCCCACTGCTCCGGGTGTGTGCTCACAGTGTGTGTGTGTGTGTGTGTGTGTGTGTGTTCACTGCTCTGTGTGTGTGCATTTCGGATGGGTTAAATGCAGAGCACAAATTCTGAGTATGGGTCACCATGCTTGGCTGAATGTCACTTCACTTCACTTCAATACAGGAAACCTTTTAACCCTCTGAGGTCTAAGGGTATTTTTGGGGTCTGGAGAAGTTTTGTCATACCCTGACATTTGTGCTTTTTTCAGTTGCTTATAAACATCTAAATGGCTAAAGTCTAATCTCACTGTAATCAGCACAAACTGGGCTATAATATATGAGAGCAGCATGTATGTACATGATCGTGTTTTTGAGAAAACAATGTTTATGCGTGGCTAAGGCAAAACTAAAAATTGTAAATTACTTAAATAAGGACATAAAACACATACTGAACATTGGTTCCCGTGACTTTTACGAAACTGGATCTTGTAGCCTAGATATTTTCTTTCTATATGATGTTAAAATAATCATCTTGTTTACTTACTCACAGAAAACACATTCACTATTCAAATTGTCTGTGGTTCTACCTTTCACTCTTCTGTCAGTCATTTCCTGTAACCTCTGATACTGTCATTGTCATTTGAGTGGCAAAGTGACCCTTAAAAAACCTAAACATTGGTTGGTATCTTTCTGGCTCGTGAGATTAGGGGTCATATGTTGAATGTATGTTGACATACCATCACACACACACACACACACACACCATGGATGTCCTCTTGTTTCCCTCACACTGAGGCAGGGATGACACGGACTTGGCAGACCAATTGTGCCATCTGCTCTTTCAGTTAGGTTCTCCCCTCTTTGTATTTATATGCTCTCTCTCTCTCTCTCTCTCTCTCTCTCTCAATCTCTCTCTCTCTCTCTTTCTCTCTTATTGTGTTCTTGTTCCTCTTGGGTCAGCCAGATATCCACACAGGCTCAAGTGATATCTACAACAAGGAGAAAATGCTTCTGGCCTTGTCATCCAGAGTCTAACCTCTTTAATAGAGAAATTAGACTTTTGCTTTTTCTCACATCATTCTGTCTGAGACAGAACTATGGATAGGAAATTTGCTAGTGCTCTGTCCCAATCATGGTCACAACCTCAGAAACAGAGAGAAACATAAGCAGTGACCTCATCTGAGTTATCGCTCCACCTAGGGTCATTTGTATCAGATTAGCTTTGGAGTAAAAGACATCCTTCTTCAAAGCCCTTGATGGCTCATTTTCAGCACATTGTCCTGTGTGTCGCTGGTTATGATGACTGTTCAATTGTTTATTGTCATAGAAAGCATCCTGTATCTGTTTAGCACATTGCCAGGAGTTGTATTTAATAACAGATGGCAACGTGTATTGTTGTCAAAAAACAATGTTAATGTGGTTCCACCATCAAGCAACAACATGTAGCACAACAGACCAGCCATTGCGCACATACATCTTCAGCAAATGTTGTTTAGCTACACCTGAGAATAAAACGCATCGCTTCATATACATAAGCAGCTGTCTTCCAAGGCAGTATCCTAGCTGTAATGGAAACTTGTACATGATTGATTTGGGATGAGCTACACTCAGTTTGTTTCAATAGAGGTGAAGGGAGAGGAGCAACACAATTCTTCAATAAAATGACTAAAACTAGAACTGAAATAAAAGTAAATTAAAGCAAAAAATACAAATATTTTAAAGATTTTGCACATAGCAAAATCAGTAAAAATAAAACTAAATTGTACAATCATAAAAACAGAAAATATAAAAATAAAACCTAATTCAAAATATTGTTCAAAACTATAGACGTTATAAAGCCCCGCCCCTTTTCAGCACTGTGTTCGCTGTCCTCAATCTCCCGGATTGTATTTACACAGCATGAAGATAAGACCTTATAGATTCATGAATGAACCACTCATTTTAAAATCTCCCTTTAAAATTTCTTATGACATCCCCTTGACACATAATAATGCTAACTTTCATTAACTCTACTGTAAGTAAATCTAGTTCACCAGCTAATTACTCTTCTACAGTGATGCTATAGAGTTACTACAGGATAGTTCACCTACATTTTTTAATTCTACCATCATTTACTCACTCATGTTGTTACAAACCTTCCAAAACTGTTTTTTACCCTATACAATGAAATTCAGTGGGGTCCAAAACAATATGTCCTCTTGTGTTTCACAAAAGTCATACAGGTTTCGAACGACATCAGTAAAATCATTTTCATTTTATCTTTAATGTCTTAAGTGGGTGAAAAGGTAAATGCCTTTATCCATTGTTTACAGATGCCACTTTCTTTGATATTATGTATCTAATGGCATTCAGGGATTTTTGTCTGAGTGTCTTAAGTGGGGCCACTGTCGGCATACACATACACACAGTGAGCGGTTTTGATTCATTATATGGGCTGAGTCAGGCCATCAACAGATTAATGGTAGTGTGGTGCTGACACGGTTCCCCTGCTGCTTCAAGGATATTGCCACACACACTGGCACGGCATGCATGAGGGCGCCAGCCCCTTTCCATAAGCACCAACACTTCATCATGGCATCTGCGTGTCTCTTTCTCTCAGCCATTTCACTATTAATCAGCACTACAGGGTCCTGGATGTGTTCACACGTGCTGTTTGCTGTCCCTAAAGGGTCAGTTGTCTTTGTATAACCTTCAGTTTTGTGAGGCAAGATCCCATTGTTAAAGAAGGACCCTGTGCGCTGCTTTGAATCTGAGAAGTGTTTGTTCACTCTCCTTTCTTTTATGTCTCCTGCTATATCCATCTTTTTTTTCTTTCTTGGTGACATTTGCTATTTTTAAATGTGTGTCTTCGGGAGAACAAAGGCAGTGGTAAGAAGCAGCGGCAAGGAGGGCTGCATTTGGTGATTTTGAAATGGGGCCAAGTTGGGTAAACAAGCAGGACCGTACAAACATTAGCACTGTTCCATAACCAAGTAAGCTTCCTTTGTAGGAAGTATTGTTAGGTGTTAAGGCAATAGTAAGAGGCACGCTACCAGTGCTATTCCAGGTAAGCAAATTATTGTGTTATACAGTGTCCTAAAGTACCTTAAGGGAAAACCCAGAATTTATTGTAATGAGCTCAGTGAAAACATAAATCCAGAAATGGTCCAGAATGCGGGAAAAATGTGAACTGTTAAAAAACTAGTTCACCTATAAATGAAAATATTGTCATGATTTACTAATTTGCATTTCGTTCCATGCCTGAATCACTTACTTTCTTCAGTGGAACTCAAAAGAAGATGTTTTGAAGAATGTTTTAAATATTTTTGTCTATATAGTGATGGGTTTGAAGCAATTTGATCCCCAGTTACTTTTCATTGTTTAAAAAAATCATGCAAAGCCATTTTTTTATTATATTTTTTGTTCAACAGAAAAAAGGTCATACAGGTTTGAAATGACATGAGATTAAGTAATTACATAGAATTTCTATTGTTACCCAATTTTGACTGTTAAATACTTCTAATGCAACAATAGACATACAAGACATATAAAGGTGCTACCTAGTATGCTAATGTATCGTGTAAGGTATTTTGGAGAACTGAATAATGTATTTCACATCCCGTCTTATTAATCTTTTCTCCCAGGAAACATCAAAGAGGCTTTTCAGCTCATGTAAGATCTTTGTCAAAGCAGGATCAGACGAAAGAGTTTTTGTTCTGTGATATTTTACTATTGTATGTATGACCATGACGACAGTAAAGTCATTGTAGTTCAGTGATTTATTTCAATGCTATTGCCATACTGCCCCAAGATAAACTTTAATTAACTTTAAGATTGAACTTTACTCTCGCTCACACACTCAAAATAAATAACGGTCTTCCAGAGTCTTTTGACATCTTGGATATTTGCTAGTTGTTTTCAGACAAATGTTTGGACTGTTATGTGTATGGCTCTGTGACTGTAAAAAAGGGGAAAAAAGCAGTGTATATTACAGCAGGACATTCTCCCTTGCTCTCTGTCTTTAAATCACACTGACCACAGATCAGGTTGATGCAAAGTTTTTACTCGTCGATAACCCTACATGCACAAAACCCCTCAACTACAGGTTGATGTATTATGATATTTCTCACACTAACTCTAAGTCAGTTTACTTGGCAGACATGTTGGAAACATAAGTCAACATAAAAGTGACTTCTTTAATAAAATCACACTAAAGAGTTGTGAAGCTAATGACCAAATGATGCCTTAACCAATAAGTCGATTTACTTTTTTAAAGGAAGACAAGATGTCAATTCTTAAAGCTGCATTTCCAATTGAATTTTGGACACTATGTGTGACTCTGTACTGACTACCAAGCCCTCAAAACTCTCCCTTGCAGGGATGAATAAAGTCCACCACTGTCCAACTACACTAGAAACACTGAGCAGCACTGAATGAATGCTGAATGGAAGCACACAGGGTTTTTTTTTTCACCGAAAAGAAGAGTAAAGTCTTGTTTTGTTCAATGCCTCTTTTTATCGAGTGCAGATGGTGTCTGAATGGATTGTCTTGATTAGTAAATGGAGACAGTGATGGGTGATAGTTCCAAGAAAGTGAAGGCTGGCCTATGAGAGGGAGTTTATATTGACTAAGCAAAGCAAGATCATTGATCTTAATTCCTCAGATAGCGCTCAGTTTTTTCAATGCAAATGAGAGACTGCACAACGCATAAGTGCAGGGCTCAACAATAAGGAAAACCTGTATAGCTGAAGTCAATGGGGTCTAAAAAAACATTTAACCCCACTTACTTTCATTGTATGAAATAAATACAAATATCTTCTGTGTTCAACAGAATAAAAGAAAGTCATACAGGTTTAGAACAACATGAGGGTTCATCAATAATGACAGAGTTTTATGATTTGTTGAGAAAATATAACTTTTTTAATGATACATGTATTAAAGACATGTACTATACTTTGGATTAACAAAGAAATTTATATATATATATATATATATATATATATATATTTTTTTTTTTTTTTTTTTTTTTTTTTTTGATCACTGAAATGGGATCTCCAATCATTATTCATTAAATCAACCCATGCTCTCTTTACTTATATGTAGCGCCCCTATGCTCTGATTATAACCAGAGCAGCGCACCGGGTTCTTAAAGTGTCTCTCGACTATGCACTAATGCTATCCTCCCCTATGTCAGCTAGGAAATGTCACTGTATAATGACTTCAATCAACACAAATGGGTAAGTATAACAAAATTAACCTTTAGGTTTATTTATACACAGTAAAACAAAATAAATAAATGTTTAAATATCAAATGTTCAATAAACTTCAAATTAAACCATACACTTGTCTTGTGTCTTTTTTCCCCTTTGAAGAAAAATATACAATCACTTCAAATGACCAATTATGACAGATCAACACTTCCTCAATATCTCAAATAAACAAATAATATCAATAAATACTCGTTTCACAAACAATAGTTGAAACAGTACCGGTTTTAGCGTTTGAGTGGCCACTCACATAGACACGTGTGCGCGCACGCACATACACACACCTCACAAGTCCCAACCCCTCCCCGTTGCAGGCCTGGACGTTGCTAGAGATCGTTGAGGCCGTGAAACAACAAATGGCCACTTCACTCTAATGAGCAAATAAAATTAAATAAGATCACCTGAATTCCTTGATTATCAGCGTTCTCGTTAGACTCCTCCGAAACTCGAACACGCACTCTCTCTCTCGCGCTCACCTGACACTGTTGAGCTGATCATGTCCCACGGCGCCAGAGGAATTCTAAATCACTCGGGGATTTAGAACGCTATCTGGGTCTTTGTTGATCCAGCAAGACTTGTTAGATGAAACAAAATAAACTTTAATGCAGTCCAGTGTACTTGAATGTCCGATTATCTATCATGTATTCTCACATTAACAACTGAACTCAACACTACAAAAGAAAACCGGCTTATACTCGTGCAGAGTAACGTGCATACACTTTCATGAATGTCCTTAAACTCTCCGATTTGAAGAAATGTAAGTTTCAACAACTTATACAGCGTTTACATGTACATTTTCTTCTCCACCATCTCAACAACACTCTCGTGCGTACCTCTCTGTTCACCTTTTTTTTTCTCCTCCAATCAGAATCACACTCTCACACTTGAGGGTGGGAACAAATAAAACATCAACCTATCAGCAAAAAATAATACTAACTTGCTAGGCAAAAGCACATTTTCTGCAAGTGCATTACATACAAACTTTAAGTATCACCGTATTTCTTAAAGAAACAGTGCTTTAAAATATAGTTCTCAACTGAAACACAAAATAATACATGTACATAAGCATAAATGATGTACTCCCATCTTATGTATTCCAAATTAACCCTTCTCATGAATTAGATATTATTTACTCAATAATAACTTGCTTATTTTACCCATCATTAACCCATTCTGTCATTAACTCAACATAATAACCCTAACTGGGTTACATATATTTTTAAAAATCCTTTTTTTAAGGACAAACTGTGTCACTGTCATGTGAAATCATCAGTTGACCTGAGAATATTCCATGCTGCCTCTGTCCCCTCTAGAACTCCTACAGGTATGTGACATATCACTGCCTCATGTTCATGCAATAGAAAGAGCCTTGGGCCATGTTGGAGAAATATCAGGAAACGCTACTGCCACCGGTTTTCTCATAAAACAACACTGCTGCTCACATCATGCCTTTTTTCCTTCCCCATTATGTGACAGATGCGTTTAATTTGATCAGTAAATGCAATTCTGCATCTGCTTGCCAAACAAGTTGCTTTGAGTTCATGATGTACCGTATTGTACAAGCATCTGCGAGTAACAACATTCTGTTATCTATGTTTAACGCTAGCCATCGTAATGTCTACAGGGATCTTGTTTTATTCCCTTCACTGACTTGAATACAGCATAAGCATGGAGAGCATCACTGTGCTTACAGCTTTGATCAATGCATGTTGCATTCTGCATCAGTTCGGGGAAGATCACAGGCCAGGGGTCTCAAACTCAAATTACCTGGGGCCACCAGCCAGGTGGTATTGTCTGGGGGCCAGCTGAGCAGTTGCAACAAATACAAATGTTTTTACAACCCAAAATGTTATGTAAATACAGATATTTGCACAGCTTTAACGAACTATTGCACATGCGATAATGAGCTGATAAATCATGACAAATGATAGAAGAAATGGATGAAAATAGTGATTAATTTGCAAATGAGGCATCACTAGTTATGTTTCAAAGAGTTTATAGAAAGAAAAAACACAACTTGATTATTTAAATGTTATCAGAAAAAATGATTATCCAGTCTGTGATTATCAGTATGTGGTAATCGTCATTCACATATATAGATTTACCAATACTTTTTTACTGGGACACCGGTATTTAAAATGGGTCTAGTAATGCCTCTGTCATCAACTAGGCTGCAAATGTGTGTAGCAAGGAGGGAAAGCAAGGAATGTGTAAGGCTATTTTCTATTCTTTTTTCATTGAAAGTCTGGGAAGGAGTTTTACATCCCCAGGGACAATACTTAAGAATCCTGTGCCATTTTCGAAGCAGTTCTCAATGCATTCTGGGAATGAAAAGATCTCTCTATTTTTTACTTTATTTATTTATATGTTTGTTTTATTTATTTATTTCTCACCATAGGCTGACCTGAATGTAGATGTAGAGAAATAGCTCAGCACACAGGCAGGGGGTAGACATCAAGGGTACATATTTGGAGGGAAAACGCCTACCCCATTCGACAGGTAGCAATTCTCTGAAAAAGAGGGCTGATTCGTGACTAAACAGGGTGCAGAAAGCTGAGGAGCTGAAGAACGAAAAACAAGCACTGCGACTGTGCTGCTAAGAGAAGTAGCCCTAGATTCACAATCATTCAGTGAATCAAAATGCTTTTTAATAATTCAGCATGAAGAGAAGAGAGAAGAGAGAGAATCCTGCAGCAAGCCAACAGGCTGTGGCAAAAGCACAGACTGAAAAACACAGCCATGAAAAAACTCAACATGCTTATGAAGGCCATATTTTCATCACAAGTCATAACTCGATGTCTTCATAAAGGCAAATTATAAAACTTCAAGATATAAATATAACAGTTTCTCACCCAAATTCAAACCCAAAAAAGGGGCAAATTCGCTGAACAAATGCTGTACTTGTCTGTGATATTTTATTGCCAAGTGGCAAAACATTTAATACATTTACAATATGAGTTGAGATATCTTTAAATTAATGAATTTGTTAAATGTAGACTATAAATTAGGAATGAATTCAGGTAAAGTGAAATACTTTTGCCAGTGAGATGACTGGGGAATATATTAACTTGAATATACCCTCATGTATTTTGCAATTTCAAACAATTGATTGACATAGTCTAGCATTCTTTTCTTTTCTTTTTTTTCATTATTTTAAAGAGTCTATTTAGGTGCAGTAGTGGAGCGACACTGTAAAGTATGGCAGATTTTAATAGTCTGCAGCATGTACATTTTGCACCGTTTATGACATTTATTAGGCATATTTGCACCTTAAGATTATTTGCATAATAAATTTAATGAATTTGGATGCTAAAACATTGAAGACTACATGTGCAAATAAACGGCAAAATTGATTTTTATTGAATTCCCTCCTTAAAGTCTTTTGGGCTTTGGAGAGCTCAGTTTAGCTTTTCATCTGTGACTGTTATTTTTTCCCCCTCATTCTGAAGGAAGTCTAACGTTAATTGAATTTTATCATAAATGGAACAATCTGTCTTGTGTTGCTGTTCAAGCTCCCTTGTCTCTGGTCTATACTTCACATCCCCTCTGGTTACCATTTTTTAATGCTCTTGCACTTGGCAACAAGGTGAAAAACACTCTCCAATTAGCCCAAGCCCCTGTGATTATCCTGCTAACAATTCCCTTTTCTATCAGTTATTTATTTTGAGGCCTTGCACGCACACTCACTTAGCGCAAAAATATATACACGCAACATCTTCCTGCCGGAGGCCTTGAAACAGAGAAAGTAGCTAAGCTGATAATGGCGCTGTCCATGTTTTCATTGTATCTCTCTCTTCATGTCAGCTCATTATGAGAGATCCACATGTAAATACATGGGTCAAGGGACAGAAGTTTCCTTTTCATTTTCTGCCATTTTCAGTGCGAAGCAGCTGGCATCCTTTTCCATGTTGCCAGACTGCTATGTGTTTGCTTGCATGAGTGGGTTGTTTATCACCTCTGCATGTTCACAGAGGTTAGCATTCACCTACTGCGCTTTAGAGTGTGTGCACATGGGTATGTGTGTGGGAGGTCTTCCCCGAAGGTTTACAAGCACGTGGGTTGGATGTTTTGTGGGGGTGATTCTGTAGTATCATAATCTGTGTTTTTATGTTTGTGTTTTTGCTGTAAATAGTGAAAATGAGCAATTGTTTCCTTCCTTGTAAGGAAATGCATTTTGGCTCTACATCCTAACTGATATCACTGGAATGGGATTACAGAGAAGTCACGTTTGTGTCTGTGATGGCCGTAGGCTCTATAAACAGAAAAATGTGTGGCTTGTGCATTTCTTCCAATCAGTATGCTTTGAGGCATCTCTGGCAGTTGCGCAGGACTTTATTTGTCCAAACAGTGGAAGACGGGCAAGAAATTATACCTCTATTTCACCTCTAAAAATGACTTATAGATGCAACCTAATGCAACTGTATGAATTCAGTCATATTATATATGTATATATAGACAGAGGTCAGGCCACATTTGTCCAGTTCAGTCCACCAGAGACATGGTCCTCCACCATCCAGACACTGGCTCTGCATCAGCGGTCCATGAAGACATAGGGCTAATGACAGCAGGATGCAGGAACAGCCCCTCACTGGAGCCAGAGAGAGCCTGTTAGTCAAGGATAATGAATGATATTACTCTTTCAGGGTTGGGGCTTTTGTCTCATTACTTCTGAAGGCATAAGGGACTCCAGTATTATTGACACTACTATAAAGACTTTAGGCCTGATGGACCATACTGTCCATCTGCTATTATCCCAATCCTGAGCTGGGTCTAGAGGCATCAAGATTGGAATTAATGGACAGTTCTTCAGTTAGATTGATGTTTCTGTACTCCACTGATTAATGCATAAATCGCATCTCTCTGCTCCCTTTTTATTCTGTTTCAGGCCATTTATCATTTTGAATTGCAATGTGTTTACTTGGCGATTGTGCAATTGTGTTTCTTGGTGGAGACATGCTGGCAATCATTTATGAAGATAACACAGAATTTCTGACACACCTTCAGGCACATTCAGACAATAATTAGCTATCTGCAGTGACAGATGTTTTACACCACCGTGCGTTTTTAGACGGTTTGACATTAACCTTAGTGACGTTTATGTGTGAATAACTACTTACCACACACTATTTTACTCAAAGGAGAAGGTGACCTTTCTTAGGAGTGGTAGTTGTCTGTGTGAGATCATATGCACTTTATAAATTTTTTGTCAATAGAGGGAACAATTGGTGAAAGAGGGAGTGAACTGATCAGATGAGCTGTAGATAAACTGATCACTGAAAGGTCTTTTGGAGATCCCAGAACTCTTCTAAGGCTTTACAGCGAAATCCCTTTTTGGGTTGTAAGTTTATCAGGAGAACAAGTATGTAGTTGAATACTTCTAAGTCAAAACTGAAAGGTGAAGATTATTAGTAGGTTATAATATCCATATTATTATTAGTTGTAATATAAATAGATAGACAGTTATTGAAATTTTAATGAACAATAATATAACTCTGAACTCTGAGTTCTCATCCGTCCTAATATAACTTTCTAACATTTGTTTGGATGATGTTTTCTGATTTCATCAGAACAAATAGAGAGCCATGGGGGGGAAAAAGTGTGTGTCTGAGAGTCTACTAGAAATAGCATTGCCGTTGTCAGTTTCATGACAACTGTAACCATCACTCAGCAAAACATTAAAAACAATAAGTTCCAGCAGTTTAACACACACTAATAAAGTGACAAGTGATGATGTTTCTCCTTTATTAGATACATCCCTGCTGTGAGCTATTTCATAGAGCTATATATTCGTGCCCATCGTCCTCACCAAGTGTGACACACACATCCCTAAAAACAAACAAAAAAATGTAGCTTGCCCCCTAGTGCTGGGCTTCAATATAAGTCATAAACCCCGCCCTATCCATGTAAATGAATGAATGGGATGTGAGCCAAACTAAAAATCAAATCACACTTCAAATGTACTTTACCCGAAGATAGTTTCTATCATTTTAAGTTGATGAATGTTCAAATGTTCGTTTTTCTAGTAAGTTCGGTTTTAGTTTTGATGCTATAAAAAAGTGGTGTGGTGTCATGATTGTGTGCTTGTGATTGGGTCTGCAGGAATCTGGGCAGGACATTGATACTGCTGCTCCACCTCACGATCACTACAGCATAGACTCGGGCTACAAATGATGTTGTCAACACAAGGTGACAGCGGCGATATTTCAGACATTTTGGCTTTTGGCTTTGTAAGGAAGTAGAGACGTGTCATTCCATCTTTCTAATTCCGTTTTCTTTTTTCTTTTTCTTTTTACAGTTTATGGTCCCCAGAGTGAAGTCTACAGGGATCATTCTCAAACAAAAGTTAACTTCTCAAACCTATGTGTAACCTTAAAACAAGCTAATGAGCAAAGGCTAAAGGGAGATTTTCACAAACAAGGCTTTCTAAAGCTTGCTGTCACAGTGTGACATTTCGAAACAATTTACATTTTAATGCAATGGCATCTCTTAAAGTCTTTGAAAGCCTGTTTATGTAGGCAGCTGGATGGAACCCAATAAAAACTGCCAAAATGTCCGTTAATGGATATCGAATGATGGTGAGCCGCATATGATGGGGTAGGTTAAAGCATTTGTTTACATTAAACGCTCGCACCTGTCCAAGTGGCAGTTTCTCAGAGCATCAGCAGTCTGCTGTGTCTGCTTTGTTATTCTGGCATGTTCTACAGAGGAAGGAGCCTGTGGATGGACTTGTTCTAGCGAAGCCACACACAAGCAGCAAATGCACCTGCTTCAGCGCAGCTGTGTCTGCATAAAGCAAGCTGCCTTGCCAATCAGCAACATAATTGCGGTGGAGTTTTGAGGCTTTGTGGACCACAGCCTTCTACAGGGGTTTTGTCTTGATTGTTATTGTGTTTGCACTGTAAGAAACAGCAAAATGAATAATGGTTGTTCATGTACCATTTTAGTTGTATGGTTATATAATTTTTTTTAAATACTTGTATAATACTTACTACTTGTTTTACAATGTCCAAATAACATTAAAAATAACACATCCATAATGTTTGCATGTTCTCTTAGAGGGATCATATGATATTTGCGTAATGCCGTCTTAACCGTCTGTGGCTTGTGTACTGCAAACACATACAAGCTTCATCACTGTGTATGTCACACCAAATCTGTTCCCTTTTGGGCTTGAACTGATGGTAAAACTAAGGACATTATTAACTGTCTTTACATTTATTTTGAAAGAAGAAGCTCGCAATTATGGAAAGGGGCATTACATTTCCGATGTGTGCTTGCGGTATTCGGCCAATCAGAGCAGACTGCGCTTGTCGGAAGGAGGGACTTTGTAGAAAACGATGTGTTTGAGAGAGGCAGGGCATAGAGGACCTACAATACTGTACAGTATTTTAAAAATGTGTTTTTTGAACATTAAAGCATGTCAACATTTTCTGTTACACCAAATACAAAATAATGATCTTTAAAAAAGCATCATATGACCCCTTTAAGGTTCATATTACTTGTAATGTTTTTAAAGGGTTCATCGGGTGCAACATGTACTTTTACAAGTTGTTTGAACTGAAATGTGTGTTGACACAACCACCCTGTAATCATAAAAATATACCCAGTGTTTTTTTTTTGTTTTTTTTTATCAACTAAAATCTCCGATGCCTGTCTTGTGACGTCACACCGACAGGCCCCTCCCATTATAGTTTGACTGACAGTAGCATTTCAGCACAGACTGGACTGGTGTCTTACCTTAGACCCGCCCTGAGTGAGCTTTCATCAGTCCACCATTGTTTCAATGCTAGACCAGTTGTAGACAACAATGTCTCCAAAGCGATTAAGGTTTTCTGTTGTTGGATGTAACAATGAACATAGCAGTCATCATTTACTCCAGAAATCTGAGCAGCTGAAGATGCAGTAGATTACATTTGTTTCTGAGGGAAATGCACCCCGGTCTAACTAAATTCATCTGTTTTCATGCAAATCATTCGTGATCCAGCTTCACCAACAGAAGAAGTGAGTATAAGGTTTTTTAATGAATCTTTGCAAATTGCCTTTCTTAATAATGTGCTAATTAGCAAGTTTCACAATGAATTCGGCTAAAGTAAACAGGCTCTCTGAGAGCGGCTTGGAAGAGAGTGGCGGGGTCAGCAGAGCTCATTAACATTTAAAGGAGAATGTTTCAAATCGGCTTGCTCTGAAAAGAGCTGTTTTGACAGTAAAAAAAAAGGTGTTGTTTTACACTACCATTTTCATTAAGACCTTAAAGAATCATAACAACATGTGGAAAATAGGCATCTGAAGACCCCTTTAAAAAACTGGATGTTTGAACGTTCAGAAGTAACGGTTTCATGAGAATGTTAGTAAAAAATTCTTGGATTTTCCTTTTTTGTTGTTGTTGTTGTTGGTTTTTTTCAAGGTTCAAAATGTCCTTGAAATAGTGTCACAGTAATTAAATATTTCTTGGTTGAATACTACTTCCTGTGACTACCAGCACCATGCTAACTGTAAACTGTTGAAAATGTTGAAAAATGTTGAAAAATAAAATAAAAGATTATTTGAACTGTGAAGGTCTTATTGCATCCTTGTTCCATTTGTGTGTAAAAGCTTAAATGGCCCCTTTTGATGACCCTGTGAATAATGTATAGTATAGTTTCAGAGTAAGCACAAGGTAGTTCTTCTTTTACTAAAGCACTGCACATCTCTCTTGAACGCCACAGGCAGAGAGCAATAGAAGAGAAGCTTAAATAATGAAATTGTTAAAGAGAAAAATGTGACCTGGAAAGGACTGGAGGATAGAAAACACAGCTTTTATTCTCAAAAAAAAATGCTCAATTCATTGAAGTTCAGGACTAACCCACAGTTGACTTGGCAGACATCTTGAAAACTATTACACAGGCACACATACATCATTTATAAGTTTGGGCTTTTCAGCAGCCATTACTCCAGTCGTCATTGTCACATTATCCTTCAGAAAGCATTCTAATATGCTGAAACATTTCTGTCCATGTTGAAAACTGGTGAAAAGTTGTGCTGTTTAATATTTTTGTTGCAACCGTGATTTGTTTTTCAAGATTCTTTAATGGACAGACAGTTTAAAGAACTTTTTTTACTTTTGTAACATATTTTCACCTTTGACCAGTTTTAGTGCAGTATTATTAGAAGACATCCATGATTTTGACCGCATTGACAGTAAATAGAGCCTTAACTGCCCCTCTGCCCATCCTTAATCAGCCTCTACATACTGTAATCAGAACTTCCTCTCCACTTCTTTCCACTAGTTTGATTTTTACAGCAGTTTGCCTTTAAATCTCCATTGAAGGAAGATCATCCAGTGAATCTCATAATTTCTTTGTGCCATGCACATTTAAAGAAGGCTCTCAAAGGCTTGAATTAAGCAAAGTAAAATGCAAATATAATCAAAGTGGCTGAAATCAAGTTCCAGTTCCCTTAGTAGCGTGAGGTCTTGATGTTTAGCCCACAGATGGGAACAAAGGCATCAGTGAATATGACATTCCTATTGGCCGACTGAGGTTGGTTGCTGGGCTTCTAAGAAAACTGTGAGAGGCTGCTAACCTCCTGATCTATCATGGGAGAGAGCAACGTGACAAAGAAAACCAGTTCTCTCCATTAATATCCTTAAATAAGTTAATATCTGTCCTTGTAGCTGCATCCTACACCTCATTTTCATTTCTCTTTTCATTAAATTTACATTTTACATTCTCCTTGTCTCCTCTATAAAATATGTCAGTCCACTACAAAATATGCATCTCTGTGGCATCTCTCTTTTGTTGCATTGTTTTTCTTTCATTGCATTACAACACTCTTTTTCTCTTGCTCTGGTGAGGTGGTTTTGGGAGTATGTGGTTTAAATGAATAGACAAGATGGGGGATGAAATTCATTGGGTGAATATGGAAGTGTAAATGTGATGCTTGGCACAAAGCATTCACTTGCTCTTCTGTTGTTTTTACTAGATGAATTACTGACATGGCTGTGCTACAAGAGACAAGAGCAAATCTGCTAAACCAATGGCTCTCCCAGAGGTTGTCTTGACACTAAAAGCTTCAATCGCACTTCCTAAAATAGAATTGAAAGACATCAGAATCATGAAAGTTAAAAAAAAAAAAGCTTCATGACTGGACAGACCAATTACAGCTGTAATCTAGGTCATGTCTTTTTATAGTGTTTAATAATCGAGTCTCAGCTTGTAACACATGCAGCCTAGTCTCTAAATTAAATTATTGCAGTATATAAAATAAAATGAATTAAAATAATATATTAATTAAAATAACACATGTATATATATTCTATATATATTCTTATAGTATTATTATTATTATTTGATATATATATATATATATATATATATATATATATATATATTATTATTATTATTTTATTTTTTATTTTTTTAAGAAAATAACCATTGTTTTTGAGTGTTGTTTTGTTGCTAGGATGTTCTGATGGAATTGTATTTTTGTTTTTGTTTTACATTTCTATGTGGTTGTTTACTGGCCCATGACAAAAGAGACCATCCACACGTTTCTATGAGTTTTGTGCTCACCAAATATGGATGACAATTAAGGTGGGCCTCTTGTAGCAGAGGGAGCATTGCATTCCCATAGCAACGTGTGCACTGAATGTCTCCCACTTGATTGGCCTCCAGTATCAATAAGAAAGCTGATTACATGTCTGTATATCATTTTCAGTCTACTCCATATCCAGGTAAAGAAACATTGTATGCATGTTTGTGTTTCATTTTAATGTTTTTGTTTTTGTTTTTTCTGAGAACAATGCTGTTTGAGATGAAAAGATGAGATGTGGATTTACATCATTGTTAGAAGCTGACATTGCTGTATCTTTTATTAAAAGCTAATAGCTGTTTTGAGAGTGCACAAAGATACAGAGATGTACATAGAGATAAAGAGTATGAGATACAAGATATTAGATATGCAGAACAAAGCACTCAGACTGCTGAAATTGAAATAACCTGAAAACCGGTAAAGGTCCAATTGAAAAAAAAGAAAGAATTTCTGCTGTCAATACATTAATCCAACAGGTCTGTGTGTTTTAGGAGTGAAGAACATGGTTGGAAATATAATTATGCTCATCAGTTGAATTTTGAGTCAATTGTAAATCAGATCATCATTTCTTTGTTGTTGTTTGAATTGTATGCTGACATATCTCTACATGGGGCCTTCACACTGTTATTGAGAGCCTAATTCAAAGTCAGACCTTGACATCATGCACACTTTTCAGGCCAGGGTTGTGCATTCAGAATTTAATTAAGAATGCCTTTCAAATTAGCAAAGGTACCAAACAGGATACAGAAATTGAATACAAATTGAAATCTTAAGTACAACATAGATTTGAAACACAAGTGTGTGCAGCATCTGTATGTGTAAAGGGCACCGAGGTTTCCAGGGGGTTTGGTTCTGAGTGACAATATTTGCCAAACTCAGTATGTGATTTGTGAGATTAAATCTATGGTTTATTTGCACAGGAAGCAGTTTAACATTTCATGACCTGCCTAATGTCAAAACAGTAAAATATAAGACACACAAGCATACAAAGACTTGTGAAGACAATCATTGAGTGGATGTTTGCAGCAGTACCTTTGTTGAAGTAAATATTTTAGTGTTTTCTGTTTTTTGGTAGCATAGTGTGTCAAGCCCTTGTAAAAACCTGTGATAACATTGAGTAGAAACCCAAAGAATTTTATTTCTCAAATATTGTTCTTTCTTATCTCCAGAAGACTTGAAATCTAACTGAGGATGCAGATGTTTCCCCAAAAAAACATTAAACCGTTGACATGCAGTAAGAGTAAAGAACTATAAATGAAAATGTAGATTGCATAGCTCTAATTATGGTCCTGGAAGATTTTCATTAGAAATCTTTTGAGTTAATTTTAAAATACATCATGTTTTATTGCAGATTTTAATTTAAAGAGTATCCAAACACAACTTCAATATTGTCATATGTTCACAATTTTGCCTTGTGTTTGGACACTTTTATGGTAATTTTGTCTCCTGAGCTTCCTGTGCCAGTTTGTAGTCATTCTGTAGTTTCTTTTCTGATTGGTTACCATTAATTGTGTCTCCAGGTGTCCATCATTTCCTTGTTATCCCTCGTGTATTTAAGCCCTGCTTTACCCATGTTTCACTGTGGTTTGTTCTGAGTTCCTGTTTCCCCGATTTTATGTTCTTGTTTAGTTTATCTTTTAAATAGCTGCTTTTAGACCTTGCCTCTCATCACAGATATTTTGTTTAAATCTTTTCTAAACTTCTAGTAAAATGGTCCTTTTACGACTTGAAGGTCTCCATTCTCCAAAACAATATTGAAAGAACTCTTAATTGTCTTAATTTAATTACTTTTTAAGTCATTCTGCATTCTGTAAAAAAATTACAAAAACAGTTACTGAGACGGTACCCATTCAAAGGGTACTGTACTAATATGTACACTTTAGGTACTAATAAAGAGTACTGCCCCAGTGACAGATTTCATACTTTTTTTTCTGAGTGTATGACAAGTTTTCTGATATCCCCTGGTGGGCCCTCCAATTTATATTTCATCTAATTTCTGACTAGAAGAAATTCCAGGCAAAAAAAAAAAAAAAAAATAGAGAGAAATATTCTAAATGGACTTCTGCTTTTTCTTTCATACAGCTATTTTCCTTCATGTTTAAAGTTAAACACATATATGGCCATATTAGCTTTTAATTGGAGATAAACAGGCTCATTCTGCCCCAGGAGGACAGTGTGCCAGACACCCCACTGTAGAGTTATTGATAAAATATCTTGGAGGAATGCTGATCTTTGAATTGGCTTCAATCATACGATGAAGATCCTGCAGGCAAGAAAAGGCCTTTTCACAGAGGAATTGTCTCTTATTTGGTGCTTTTTCTCAGTGCCTCAATCTCTAATTCAGTCTGAGTTGAGAGTAAAATGTGAAAAGAAGGCCTAGCAATGACTGAGATTCCTTCTATGGGCTCAAACCAAAATTATGTGATCGTGTTTGTCTCAACATAACGAGTAACTATTATCCCATTCACATCTCCAGTTTCTATGTTATTCCCCATCACTAGATCCTAGAAGAAAGTGCTGATAGAAGTAGAGACCCAAGAGGGAAGCAGTCAGTGAGAAAAAGTAAAGGAGGAGAACAAGAGAGAGCCTAAAAATTACTCTGCATGATTATGGTCAGATCATAGTTTCTGGTTATTATAAGCTCCACGCTGAGAGTTTTATAATTAAACAAACCCATAAAGGAGACTTCAATCAGAGGCAAAGATTTTACCCAAATGGACTTGACTTTTTCCATAATCTGCATTAAGTGCAGCAAGAACATAAAACCTCAATTATGGATCATGAGAAAATGAACAAATTCTCAAGGTCACTTTAAGAGCATGGTTATATTAAAAAGAGTGAGCATGATTTAGTAGTGTAGCTGTGTGTGAGTTTATCCTTGCATATACATTGATTTATGCAGTGTACCATATGTCTTTGCATGGCTGCTTCAGTTTGTGCATGCTCTCTTTGGAATTTACGTGTCTCCCCGATGATTATCCAGTTCCTTAGCCAGCGCCATCCACATGTCATGTGTTAGTAGTGCAATGTGACAGATGCCAGCCAAAGCCTGCAGGGAGGACAGCATCCCTATTTTAGCACTCACTGGTCATGGCGCTATGGGAATGAAAGCATCTCTCGGGTGTTTCTGTCAGTAGAGTGTTAGAAGGCATGGGATGACTGTCAACACTGCAATATCCTTTCAGGGCATCATTAACTTTTTTTGAAGGGACACCAGTGGTAATTCTGGCTTACTTACTGCCCTAGTCCAGATAAACCATGACCAAAGAAACAATTTAAAGTACCTGTAGTAGCTGGTTAAAAAAAATAAAAAGAATGGAAAAAAATAAAAATAAAAACAGGACTATTGTGAACTATATTATAGCAGTTTAAAATATTTTCTGTTTTTAATATATTTTAAAAAAAAAAAGTATATATCTTGTTATGGCAACCTGCATTTTCAGTAGGCTTTACTACAGTCCTCAGTATCACACAATCCTTTAGAAATGAAGAGTGTTTATTTAAAATAGAAATCTTTTTCACTGCCTCATTTTTATCAATTTGAATTTTCCCTGCCCAATAAAAGTATTAATTTCTTTATTTTTTAATGCATTAATTTATTAACAATAATTAATATTTTATTAATTGATTTCTTTTTCTTTTTTTATCTAACCCTAACCCTAACCTAACCCTTTCTTTATACTCCACTCATCTCTTAACATCAACGGACGTTAGGTTGACATTGACCTTTCCAACGCAATTAGACACTTAATCAGAAATTAATTATTAATATAAACACAACCAACAGGGCTTAGGGTTGTTTGTCTCTGTTACCTCATTATCATCCACTAATGACCAAGCCAGCATCTCATTTCCACTCCAAAGACAGAGGAGAGATATTTGTGCTGAGATTTCAGGTGTGAGTAAAGGGCATTTAGAGAAGCCCCATGCTACGCTGGAGACTTCCTCCCTTCTGGACACCACAGCAGCCAGAAAATGTGTATTTAATCAAAGCTTGTGTATGAATTATGAGTTAATGAGAACATTGTTGCAAGATAAAATAGCAGCTACAAGCATCAGGTATGCAAACTCATTCCATCCATTCCAAACCATTACAATGTACAGCCAACAGTCTGATGCCAGTGGAAGTTAGCCTTATGGAGAAGAAAAACAAAACATTTGTCTAGGCGGAGGCAAAACATGCAAATAATATATGAATAAAACATCCCTGTCCAAACCAAGTGCAACCTGTGCCTGCTTTTGAAATGGTCAAAAAGTACATGAAGATGAGGACATAAGTATGACTCTCATTAAAATACCACTTCTTGTGCTACTAATTACTTATAATTACAGAAAGCTGGAATGATAAGAATTTATCCCCATGGGACAGGACAGGGTGACGATGTTGCTTGCTGGGCCTCTCATCCTTTTGTCATTCAGTGAGTATCCTTCAGGAAATGAGCTTTTTGGCATGCAGAGAGATCTTAGGCATGTTTCATAACTGTATGGTAATTGAAGTCCAGTGATGTGATCAGAGTCTCTGTATTACTTGAAATTACTGAATTACACTGAGGTCAAAAAATGTCTTCTACTTAAGTTGAGTTCTCAAAATGCAAGTTTGATCAAACAGTACCTTATTTATATATTACCTAGAAGAAGAAGAAAAACAGTTCATTACAGTGTACAAAACAATCAGACTAGCAACAAGACAAACTTAGAGTAATAATACTTAAACTTTCTGAGGAAATTTTCACTGCATTTAATAAGTGAGAGACAAGAGGGCAACAGTTGTTTGTTTGAAATAAGAAAGAAAATCTGCTATCTTATAAGAGAGGCATGAACATGTCCCCTGTTTCAATGTATCCAATATGTGGATAGGAAATATCAGATCGTTAAATGACAAATCAAATAATCAGAATCAAGTATTCCAAAAGGTCTTGTGATAGAGTGCAACAGTGTCCGCCCACTTTTTCAGCAGCCTCGGTTCATTGATTTTTCCCATAGAGTTTTAAAAAAAGACTTACTTATAAGTTATAAGCCAACAGCTGCAAGGTGAATCACAACATTACAACCTTTAATTACAAGCAAAAATGTACTTTAAAATCTGACAGAAAGACTATACAAGACTGTGTACTTCCATTGACTGTTTGAAAATGACATTTAAAAAGTCATTTGGAGTGCTTCTTGGGAGTGGGCGAGATTGTTCGAGATTCTCTGATTGGTTGAGACTTTACTGCATAATCATGGGCAATGTAGTTTTTCACTAGGAATTCAGCGGTTAAACATGATTATTTTAAAAATAATTTGAAGTCATGGAGACAAACTTAAGCATATAACATCAATTAACAACCATGCCTTTAAAGGTTTAGAAATTACAGTTAAAAATACATTTCCCTGTGGAGAAAAAGAATGGGCTTTACTTCCGGAACCCAATGGTCACTGTTATAACATGAGAAAATGACGCTCAACACTGATTGTTGTTAACATATAAGTGGTGACTTTTTCAATGTTAAAATATTTATTCCTATCCAAGTTCATTTTGACAATTATAACTTATAAGTATGCTATAATAAACGCCAGCGGTGTGCATCTTTGGACAGTCCATGTTTGGCCAAACAAAGGTGTGTCTTTCAGAGACCTGTTTTAAAACAATCAATATGTTTGGTGCTGGAAATTACACTACCGGGTTATTTTAAATAATAAGGGTTACCCTGTATCCCAGTAACAGTACTGAACAGGTGCAGGCTGGATGGATTGTCTCTAGTTACTCTGTATTTCAGTCTTGTGGTGTTTGTGGTGATGAGTGAAGGTCTCAGAAATGGGGAATATGAGCAGCTGTGCAGGAGAGTGCTGTCAGGCCACAGGTGTTCCTTCTTTTGCTTACCAACTGCCGCTCTCCTTTCCCATCCATCTGCCCATAACAACGCCGTCTAGGATCACGTTTGAATACCTACTTTCTCCACTCACAGCTGGGTAATCATAGCTAATCTACGAAAAAAGTTATTTCTTTCATTTCATTGCAGAGGTTTTGCAGGGAAAATCTTCCTGGTTTGATTGCAGGTGTGGGATGTGTCTGGTTTTTTGTTTGTCTTGAGCAGAAACGAGCTGAATCCACCAGAGCACAGAATATATTTGTCACCGGATGTAGATTTCTGGGCCTGAAATGTTTCGATGCTGAATTTTAGAATGAGGGCATTCTCTGATAACTCTGATAATAATGTCATAGTGCATATAATCTGATTCAGTATTTTTCACTCTTATCTATTTATGAGTCATAGACACAACAGAAAGCTGCAGAATTTTTCATAATTTCTGATGCACTTTGAAGTGAAAGGCCAATTATTATCCAAAAGAGCAAAGAAACCTCATTAACCTATCTGACTTTTAAAAACAAAACAAATTTTCTTCATAATTCTAAAATTAAACACAGTTGATGGCATTTTGGCCAGACCAGACTTTTGTATGGTAGTTTGTATATATAACAACTCTGCAAACTTATAAAAGAAATGAATGGAGTTAATACGAGACCAAATATCTCCAAAAAGTTACTGCAAAACTACACTATAATGGTGTACGCTGAGGTAAATGAAAATCAGACCCAAATCAGTTCAAACCCAACCCATTTTTCTCATATCTGCACCAAAGGCTCCTCACAGGCATTTTAAGGGGTCTTTATTGTGCTGTGAGAGGCTTGATGGGTTTGTTTTGTTCCTACACCAAGTCTATTGAAATAACAATTGTCTCTGCATTAAGCTTTGGGCCTCCTCCGAGGAAATTCGGTTTCCAGACTGACTCACTATATGGTTATGCAGTAGGCAACCTGAGAGCTTGAGCATCTGTGATAGTGTCATGCAAAAGGTCTAGAAACGATTAAATGTGCAGTAAATGAGGCAAGGCAAATGTCCTAGTAAACGCTGGGCTGTTAGATCATATTTATGATCTGTTTAACCACGTATGATTTGATCTAGTGCAGTGGTTGTCAATTCTGATCCTGGCACTGCACATTTTAGATGTCTCCCTTATCTGACACACCCTGTTCAGGTCCTGGAGCCTCTACTAATGAGCTGATGGTGTGTTAAATAAGGTTTGACTGCTTTGGTACTCAAGGACCCGGACTGACCACCGATCTAGGGAACACAAACTGACCAGACTTTGCAATAATCTGCAGGTCATTCAAGTGTCTCCCACTGACAGCTTCAGCACTAACCAGTTAATCTGTCGACTTACCATTCACTCCTTACACTTCATCATTTGATCATAAACATTGTCCATAAATAAATGTGACAGACTGGAAGAGCCAAAACGGTTCAAGCCACCAAGAGAAATATGTTGGAGCCAGGAAGACAGCACAATGCTTTCTGATGAAAAACTGGCCATGAACTGCAGTGCGGCACCCACCACTAGCATCTTAAGAAAATATTTCATGATATGATGATGAATATTTTAAACACATCTGCTTTACGCTGAGCTTACCCGGGGGCAGACACACAAGATTCTGGGAAAATGATCATGGATGAGAGCTGTAACAACTTAACAGCCTGCTACATAAACTTTCAACACCTACTGAAACAAGCATCTTTGTTTTTATGTATTTATATAAAACCTGTCATTTTCCATTTCAAACTGTTTTTTTTTTCTAAATAAATAATTAAATATAAAAATAACAATTCAATTTTTGCAAATACTGCAACCTTTATGATGAAATGACCATTTTCAATGAAGAACATCTCAAATAGAAACAAATAAAATAAAAAATAAATGCGTTTTTTATATTTATTGTTTATATAAAAAAAACTGGCATGCAGTGATTCCACACGAGAATATATTTTTCTCATTATTATTATTATTATTATTATTATTATTATTCCAAGCAATATTTGAGTATAAATATTATTTTAACTTATGCCTATTTATAAACAGCAGGAATAAAAGTTGTAAATTTCACTTACCCCGTTTAAACATGTTGGATATTGTTAATTCTCTGTCTGTCCACTCAGGTTCATTTATTCTTGTATTCCAGACTTCACACTGTCAGTATGATGCCAGGCGATCTATCAAATTCTGTCTGATTTAATCAGAATACATAAATGTATGTAGATAAATGTCAATTTGTCTAATTTATTGCAGTACCGTTGTCCATTTCATCCTGTGTGGTCCAGAGCAAATATGTCACTAGATGCAACTGAGAGCTGTCCGAAAGGAGCGGAACACATTCTGCAGTATTAATTGTTATCCAGTGAATAGATTAAGCAGGGGCACCTGGTGATGTAGTTCAGCGGTATTGTAGTATGTTATCCAGAAAAGCTCTAAAAGCTCTTATTGCCAGCAACTGACGCGTTTGAGAATCGGTTATCCCTCTAAGACACAGATTGTTGAGGAAAATCAGCAGATGGTCCTCGATCCGAGCCGCGGGAACTCTTGTGTCGGTGTCTCGCGCACTCTTCAGAGAGACTATACGCCGAACTATGGGGAGGTGTCCCGCTGCCTCCATACAAAATCTCCAACAATCCACCTTCTTGAAAGCATTTTGTCCAGATATTTCGGGTCTCGGGACACGGACAAATCACACATATGAGCGATACACCTTTACATATTGCGCGCGGTGAGTGAGTGGCGGAATGGACAGAGGATGCGCTCCAGCTGAGAGATGCGCGTGCCTGTGATGCCTTTGAGCTGTTGGGGCTCTCGATCCACTTATGGGCTGTTGTTTTTCCTGTCTCCCTCCCCAAAATAATCTGACATTACCATGTGTTGGTTTAGTGGTTGATATATTCTTGGTATGTGGAGCTCGACTCTTTCTCTCTCTCTCTCTCTCTCTCTCTCTCTCTCTCTCTGTGTGTGTGTGTGTGTGTGTGTTTGTGTGTGTGTGTGTGTGTGTGTGTGTGTGTGTGTGTGTGTGTGTGTGTGTGTGAGTGTGTGTGTGTGTGTGTGTGTGTGTGGTTCTTGCTTGTTTCCCTCTCTCTAGGCTTGAATAAAACCTTGCTTGATTTGGTGTTAATGCTACTACTACTACTACTAATATATATATATATATATATATATATATATATATATATATATATATATATATATATATATATATATATATATATATATATAATCACTTCTCCAATCGGCTGATCATTCAGTATCCCACTCTGTTTTGACAAACTTTTCAATCTCTGTGGATATTCTAACTTTTATGATTAAAGCACTATTACCTATTTACAATCTGTCAATATGGTACCCGTCAAATTATAATTCCTACTGTCTGTTGCCCACATCTTAAATTGATGCTGTTGTTACAAAGGACTGTATGTGTCCAGACAAGGATCGCCTGGTGGATCTGATTGTAAAGGACTTGAATACAATACATAAAGACCAGCATACTACTGTTGAATTGAACTGGTTTTATCATAACACATCTGACAGTGACTATTTCACATACATTCCTGACATTGTGATTGAAAATAAGGCTTTGAACTCTGTATTTGTCTTTGAGGTTGGCTGTTGTTTTGATCTGTATTTGGATATCTGCTATCTTTCCAAAATGCTAAAATATAAGCCATTGGTTGAAGCTTTCCATCAACTTGACTATCATTGTAAGTTAATTACCCTGGTATTTGGAAGTTTAGGTCATGTGCATAAAAATGTGATTAAAGTACTGCAGTTGAGTGGATTGCAAAGAAAGGCAGCAAAAAATAAATAAATTAGAAAAAAAAAACGTGCTAAAAAAAAATTAATCCATTATAGTGAGTATGCAAATATGGAAATGAAGATGTCTTGTCTATCCTTGAGCGTTGAATGTTATAAATATAAGAACTTGTGGAAGTATGTTAGCCATGTGTACCTGTCATCTTGTAAACTGATTTCCTCAAAGCATTTTTGTCTTGTCTTGTCTTGTGGATTCAAATAAAAGAAAATTGTGTCTTGCTTTTTTTCCCTACTGTCTCTAGGCTGGCAGACCTTGAATACAACCTTGCTTGATTTGCTGTTAATAATGAAAAACAAAAAAATGGAAAAAAAAATAATAATAGGTAAATTAGTTCAATTTAGGAGGAGGAGCTAAAGCTAAATGAATTGTGGGGAGGGGGGGTATAGAAAAACGTATTAAGGATGAAAAATGCAAGTACCTTCTTCTTTCTTTCTTTTACCTCTATAGCTTTTACTTGCATCTGAGACACAGGAACACTTCCACTGATTCATTCACTGTGAAGGAGACTGGTGACTCAAGTTATAGCACTTCTGTCTCCATTCACAGGCAGATACACACCAGGCGATAGAGCACAGATGGAGATGAGGAGTCATGAAAGTGGCTTTATACATTTGATTAATGAGGAGACTGCAGGCTGTGAGAATGACAACAGCATCTAAGCACCAACCCTGTTCATGTTGAGAAAGCTTGATTTCTTTGATGCTGTAGATTGACATTTTTCTTAGTTAAAAAAAGACCTGTTAGTAAATGAATAAATAAATACCATTTTTTTAAATGTAGATTATATATGGATAAAGGCTAATGCAGGGATTCCTAACCAGGTAGGCTGAAAAAAGGTATAAAAGCTGTCATTAGGGTGGTACCTTTTCAAAATTTATTTCTTAAGGGTGCATATTAGTACCTTAAATGTATTATGTATTATTTATGTATGTTATGGGTACATATGACTATTAGTATGGTACATATCAATATTAAAAAAAATACAAAAAAGAAAAGCTATTTTCCAAATAATGTCTTAATACAATAATTTAAAGTCATTTTCTTAATTTGGGAAACAAGAGTTAAACTTTTTCCCAGACAACATAAATGTTGTTTGATGTAAATATATACATGCTTTTTATTATAAGAAGAACAAATTTGCTTCTTGGGTCACTGGCATCAAATATTTGAACTTCCCTTGTGTTTATGGATGGTATCGACACTTGATTTGCAACTCTGTGTTTAATGAGTAATGCCTGTTTCACTCCACGTGCACTTGTTTGGGGAAAGATGGCGGCTCCCTTTGGGAGATTGAAGTGATCACTGAGAAAAAAAAAAAAAAAAACTAAAGGTGAGTAGGTATTATTAGTTTGATTTTTTTAATACTTAATCGTGTTTGCAATGTCACTTTTAGATTTTTTGTCTGTTGGTGTTTGATAGAATTAGTAATGCCGTGTGTCTAAACAAGATGTCCAGGACCTCCAGCAGAAATATAGGTCCATAACATAAAAAATACAGCAGTATATTTCATTGTACACATGGGGTATTTTTTATTCCTGTTTTCACCTAACCCATTTTGAGAGTTTGCTGCTAAAAAGCAACAATTCTGATGAGTAACATGGGGTAGGGCTGAACGATAAATCTAAATCACGTTAAGACAGAAACCGCTATTGTTATGCATATCTTTCAATGAAGCATGGTTCTGTGATTAGCAGTAAATCTAGCCAGAGGGTAGCTGGATGAACAGAAGATTTAACCTGCTTTTATTGATTCAACGTGACGAATAAACACATGATTATGACAATATATGGTTTATCTGAGTTATTATTATTATAATAATTTTCATTAAAATAATGTATATTTATGATGCAATGCCTTTATCACTGGTCAGAATACTATGAAATATGTTGCGTGCCTTATTCTGTGTAAGAAAGCCACATCATTTCACAGAAGGATTTATTTGAAACACTCGACTGACATTATAAAGTGCGTTTGGAGTAAAAACATGTTACTAAATGTGTTATTTTAACGTGATTTCCCATGGAGCAACATTTACTATGCCGAGCCATAGTTCACTGAGAAGCTATGCAGACAGCTGTTATTATTGCAAATTATTTCTTAGCTTTCATAATTGCGCAATAATATCGTCTGCGATTTTTATGCATTTTAGTTTTTATTTTAAAGTATGTGATGATGATTTTCTGCTTATTATAGAACCGGCTTTACTAACAAATTGCGCATGACAATCGCATTCGATTAATCTTGCAGCCTAACATGGGGCAAGGTTGTGTAAACATTAAATAAAAATAGGGGAATTTTTTAATTTACCCTAAAGTGAACCGGGAGCCAATGAAGAGCTCACAAACAAGGGGTGGCGGATCATATTTGCAACCTACCTTAAGAAATTTGACTCCAGCATTTTGGACCAATTGTAAGCGAGCAACCTGGGACTTTGAGATGCCGCAGTACAAAGAATTACAATAGTCAAATCCAGAGGGTATAGACATGTGAACAGCTATCTCAAGACATTTTTTAGCCAGAAAATGTTTTATTTTAGAAAGTAAGCGGAGTTGAAAAAAGCTGGAGGCAACAACAGAGAAAACATGTTTTTCTAAAGTGAGCCAACTGTCAAAAAGAACACCAAGGTTCCGAAAACACTTTGATTCAAAGACTGACAGGCTTTCCAGGGTAGAGTTGTTAAACTCGAAATTGTCAGATGGGCCAAAGACAATAACCTTAGTCTTTGAGTCATTTAAGGTAAAAAAGTTACTAGCCAACCAGATCTATCCCTCGTCAAGACAAGCAAATAAAGATTGTATAGCTGAAGGGTCAGTTATTTTAATAGGCAGATAGATCTGGGTGTCTGCATAAAGTGGAAAGATACGCCATGCTTTCTCAGAATCAAACCTAAAGGAAGTATGTAGAGAGAGTAAAGCAAAGTTGCTAGAACCTAACACAACCATTGGTCTCTTGGTGGCCACCCTAACCAGTCTCCTCCTTGCATAGTCATTGAGTTTTTGGGGCTAGCTTACTCTAAGTAAATTTACAAATGCCATACATTTTATGTTTCTTAATTATTGATTTAGTAGTGCTCCCAGAAATATTCAGTGAGTTGTAAATATTCAATCTATCTCATCTTTTGCTTTTCAGTTACCTTTTCTTGGGCAAGTGGTGTTTTTATGTTTATCAGTGGAAAAAAGACTACTGTCATTAAGAAGTTTCTTATGCTTACCAAGGTTGCATTTATTTGATAAAAAAAAAAAAACAGTAAAATGTTAATACTGCAAAATTATTATAACAGTTTGAAATAACTATTTTGTATTTAAGTATTTTGTATTTTATTCCTGTGATGGCAAGGCTGAATTGTCAGCATACTCCAGTCGTCAGTGTCAAAAGATCCATCAGAAATCATTTGAAAGAAGATTGGAGTAAAGGGTGCTGAGAATTTTCATAAACAATAAACATCTTAATTATTCCAAAGTTTTAGTGTAGGAATATAGCAATTCTCTAAACTGTAGCCATGACTTACATTACAGATGGCCTGTCTGTCATAGACTTCAAAAATAAATGGACGCCTCTGACAGACTCATTCTGCTGATGACTGACCTCCCAGCTCAGCGGCTGTCCTGACGACAAAACTGATTGATTTGTGTGATGATTAATTTTGGAAGCAAGAAACGACAGGATGGGCTATCCTTGTCTTATTATATAGGCTGTAGCCCAGTCAATTTCTCATAAAAATTAGATTTTAGAGGAACTCGCTAGTGCAATTGGTAATGCACATTCTGTATTGCACAGTGGTGTCTTTAGTAATACTTACAGCTAACTTAAATTAAGGGAATTAACTCTCTTATTGTCTTTTTATGTAGTGCAAGGTCCGAGGAGAGTGGCCAATCAGATTCCTGACAAGATCCTCAACAATCCAGAGCTCAACAAGGCCATTAAGGCTTTGACAGCTAACTACAGTTTTGAGATCCACAAAACAATATGGAGGGTACGTCAAGCCAAAGCCAAGAGAGGTGAGCACATTAAAAAAAAAAAAAAGTATTAATAACATGGTTAACCTACAGTGCTTTGTCATGCATTTAAGGTTATATTGAGCATTTTAGTTTAGAAATACATTTTCCACTATGTGTGTGTATCTACTTCAAAACACTGGGACAACACTGCTATATATTGTAGGTAGCTTGAGTGCTGCAAAATGGTCATATGTTGTATTTTTTGTTATTAGGCTTACAGTTTCAGTACCAGAACATTAGTCATTCTGATTGTCTGTCTATAGAGAATTAACTTGCCTGAAAGTTAATCTCTGTTTGCAGGATAAGGCAGTAGCATTAGATAGGCTGCATTATATAGATTAATGTTCTTCGCTATTGTGTTATTTTAGTTATATGGACGGAGTCAAGCACACTGAAAAGCAAAATTGCCTTGGAGGTTTCCAAAGGCATAAATTTAAGATGTGGTCTTTTTGCTGTTCTCTGGAACAAAGTACAAGCTTCAAAATTACTGCAGAGGGCCGCTTTAAATCAGCTGGGAAAATTGGTCAAGTTCATGATGACATTTAGAGGCATAATTACCTCATTTTGTCAGGACTTTGCTTCAGCAAGATGTGGATGATATGGTCATTAGCTTATTAACCATCAGCTGATGCTGCTGAATAACAAGGACATGTTTGACACAGTCAGAATGACTTTTATTCATCAGATCACAGCAGCTTGAAATATTATCTTGCCATTTGATTTGTATTCAGATTTTGGTAACACTTTACAATAAGTTAAAATTTGTTAATGCATTCATTATGCATTAAGTGCATTACGTAATTTACTGTGGGTAATGTTAATTTCTAAATATTATGATCCTTTTTTTTATTTTTAAGCAGTATAACTATAAATAAATGTATTATGAATGAACATTAATTAACTGAATAATAATATACTGATAAATAAACATTAACCATTAAAAATTTGATTGAAATTGATTGATTGAAACTTATTGTAAAGTGTTACCTTCATTTCTAACGTAAGTCTTGAAGTCTTAATTTTACTCTTTCTTGGAGAAATATGTTTTTTGTATCTGTCTTCAATGGCCAAACTGAAGTACTGTGGGCTGTTTTGCATCAAAATGTTATATCCTCTGTAGTGACTTCCATAACTGTTTTTTGCAAAGATCCTGTCAGATTGGTGTGAAAATATTCCCCTCGAGAAACAACACTTATGCCTTGTTTTAAAACTGCTCTAATGAGATGTCATACATTTTCTTAGTGAGATTTTAGCAATTATAAGTGGTCTAGATTTTCCCATGGTTGCCCCACGTTATCTCACTAATAGCATCTTAAAGTAGAATATCCACTTTTATAGAAAAACAAAAGACATCTTATTCTAATGTACATGCTTTACCTCCTTAAGCTAACCTCAGATAATTTCATCATGGCATAAAAAGTGTGCTAATCCTATTTTTCATGCTGTATCATTTATCGTTATGCAAATTTAATTCTCATTTAGTTTTTGAAGTGTCCAATCAAGAGCTATTCATCGCGGTGTTGATGATAAATTGACTCAGCTTGAAGGCCTTTAAGTGAATGCTATGGCTTGGACTTGAGGTCTTGATACAGCAACCCTTTGGCTGTTTATTTGGGTTTGTTTGTTTAGCCTGCATTCTTAATCCATCGTAACCATTGGGATGTGCTGTTCTAAAACAGGCCAGTAGTGCAGTTGTATTAACACCTAAAGTTTGGTTTCAAGAAATGCCATTGACGTGTGACCTTTTGGGCTTCAAATTGCGATTTGTCTCTTTAAATCTCACCCGACCTACTTCATTTCCCCTTACTTTGGTCATGCGTCAGTAACTGATGGCAATTTGTCCCATTGCCCTGTTGAAGCATGTCCTCCATCATTCTAGTGCAAGTGTCAAAGAGCCTTCAAGATGGGCCATTACACAGTGAGATGAAGGAAGAAAATGAAGGAAAACCAAAGAGGTTGCTTTCAGTATATTTAGATACATTTTCACTTTAAGGAATCTCTCTGTAGAGTTAAAACCTACAGTGATGACCAATCTTTAATCACAAAAAGTCCTAATAATGCACTGCAGCCACAGAAATGTGCAATTTCAAGCCTCTATTGATGTGAATGACAACAGACAAGTGTTTGATGTGCTGAATGTGTTAGCAGGTGGCTGCTTTCATGGGGATTGGACAGAATGCTACAGTCTGCTGGGCTCTTTGTTGTAGAGGGTTTTCAGTTTAAAAGCCCCCTCTATTTCTGGACTCAATGGGCAAAGATCATTTTGACCAGATTCTCCTTTCCTCTTTTTTTTCTACCTTACTTTTCATGTTTTCCACTATTATTTTTCCTCAAATATCCGTAATGAAGCATTCGCTCTAAATCTTATAAGTTTGTCATGCCTCAATTTTCATATTGGTGTTGTGATTATTTTAAAGGGGATTGATTCTTTTTTTATACCCACTGTATAATATTTATTTTAAAAAAGCTTTAATGATCATATGCATTTGTGTCTTCCAACATTTGGTTTAGTGTGATGCATTGACCAAATTATGAAGTAATGATTTGCACTATACCATAGGACACTGTATATATATTAATTGATTGTAAAACCCTTTATTGTTGAGAGCTGCAGAACCTTTTCTATTTCACTCATATGTAGCCCATTTGATGTATTTATAGGCTAAATTGCATTCGTAATTATGACCTGTGCCTGGTCACTGTGTATTCTGTTGTATTAAATCTGTATCAAATATTCTTGTAGTGTGGCATCAGGACAAACGTCATCTACTTTCATTTCCTGCTATGACAAGGTGAACTTTGAATATGGATGTGTAACAAGGAAGCTTGTGTAACAGATTATTTCAAATGTAATGTGTTATGCTATAATGTTCTCTTGACTTGAGTGAGTCACACCTGATATATTGACAAGCTTTCCACACTTGGAATATAACATTGTTTTGTTGCACATGATGTAGTCATTGCCCTAGAGACCAGCACTTTTCAGAGATGCATTTCCTGTCTGTAATGAGAGGTGCCTTGCAACCTAATCTGGTTGTGTGTCAATTTTGAGAATAAATCATTGATTCATTCATGGGGCATTACTAGACATAAACGACATCATGAGAGTAGTCCACATATATCATGATTTGTCTGTTAATTAAAAGATACCAATAAATTATAATATAAATATTTAAAAAACGGATGTCGCACAGCTCATTATTTTGCTGAAGGTCTTGAGTTTAAATATGTAATTTTTTTTTTTAATAGACCAGAATTGCTACTTTATATCGGAGGATAAATATTAAAAGCCAAAGTACATTTTAGTCTGATTAGATTGGAGACTTTACAGCTTATGTCAGGATCCAATTCTGGTCCTTACCAGTGGTTAAAATGAATTTGCAAGAAATGTTATATGGATTGCAGTTTGATTTAGGGCTGTAATTGACTTATATTGCATGTTTATTTGGTTTTATATTTTAATTTTTTCAGTTTTAACTTGTCCGTTAATACTTTAAATAACAGAATTGTTACTGTTAATATATACTTTAATAATCATTTACAAAACCATGTGATATGCTGTATGTAACATATGTTTATCTTACAGCTTTTTATTACTAATGTTACGATTATAACAATAATTAATATTGATAAATCACATAAAAAAGTCATTATTGTAAAATATTTTATAGATTCAGTATGATACTTTAAGCTTATATACTTTGATACTTTTCTACCAAAAAGACCAGTTACCAGTTATAATTTTCAGATTTCTCTTTCAAATAAATGTTGTTCTTTTGAACTGTTTTTTTTTTTTCAATCAAAGAATCCTTTTAAAAAAGTTAACATTGATAATTACAATAAATGTTTCTTGAGACCCGACTCAGTGTATAACAATGATTTCTAAAGGTCAATCACAGGAATAAATTACATTTTAAGAGATATTCAAATAGAAAAGTTATTTTAAATAACTTTTATGTTATTTTAATAAAATAATTGCAGTCTTACTGAGCAAAAGAGTCTTCTTTCACAAAATCCCAGACTTTTGAGCAGTAGAGCTGAAGAACACAGAGCTACAGCCCCCTTCTGTCCAGGTCCTGGTTCATTCTTGTCTCTCCCTTCACCTTATTGTTCCTTTCTGTCTCAGTAGGCTTCATCAGAGCTGCACAAATATCTGTTTCTATGTTCATTTCACATAATGAGGATGCATTGGTTGCCTGACTGATTATTTGTGAGTTTTTCTGGCCTAAGGATGCCGATGATGAATGCAGACAATAATAGAGATGACTTACCTCCCAGATTAATTCATTCTTGTGGTTGAATACTTAGTCTACTGTGTCTTGAAATAAATGAGATCATAACCCAAACTCTATCTGCAGGTCTGCCAGTTTGTATTTACTCGTAAACTGATGGAAGTACAGAAATAAGCGCATATGTGATGTTTGTTCAGTGCTAAACGTTTCTCTAGAACCATCTATAAATTCTGTATTTGGCCAAGGTACAAGGGACTGCACTGTATCGCAAAAATAGGCCATGGCTAACAGCTTTTTTTTACCTGTTAGCCAGCACCCCCCATTATGGGACTCAAAGCTGAAAGTGATCTACCTAACTTAAAATGATAACAGTTCCTTACTTCAGTGTGTTACAAACATAATTTTGGTGTCTTTGGAAAGAAGACCCTTTGGGCTTTACTTTTTATCAACCAGATTTAATAATGCTCAAAACATGAAAAGTTATAGACACCTGAGGTGCCTTTTATTTATTTATTTTTTTAATATTTTTTTTACCACACTTAAAATCATAAAATCGTACATAAAATCAGCCCTGGAGCAATCTAGAGAAGTAATGGGTTGAAAATCACATGTCTCATGAGTTTCTATTTCAAATCTGAATAAGATATCATGAAAAATCAAACTCCTGCAAATATTTTTGTAAATATAACTATATTGAAGGCTTCTACAAACTATTTAGTCATCAAATATACCACTGCATAGTTTTTTTTTTTTTTTTCAATTATAAAACATTTAATAATAAATTAAATAATACACTCTCTCTATTCATATAGACTTGCTCACTTTGATAGCCGTGATTATACAGTAATAGCGAGCTGATTTGCGCTTAAACATGTGGTAATCATGCAGATACATTCACATTCAACATAAAACATACTCCCACATAAATAAAAACTGTAAAAAAAAATAAAACAAACAAATTTCATTGTTCATGTTTTGATGTGTACTGTTTACACAAATGTAAAAATAGCAAATACAGTCTTTATAAGTTTTCGATTGAAAAATAGATCTGTCATCGATGCTTGAGGCTTAGATCTTTATAATGATATATAGTTTGTCAAGATTAAAATTGTCCCATTTCATTTAATCTATTTGTAAACATTGACACATGCGAGTTGAGGGGTGTTGAGGACGCGGGCGTCGGGGTGCAGGTTGACAGGTTTTTTAAGCTAGTGTGTGTTTTTTTTTTGTGTGTGTGCCAAAAATAAATAGGCTTTCAAATAGGTTTCCTAGAACACTCCCCCTTTTTGTCATTGGTTAGCAGAATATGTAGTCCCACCCCCAACTTTGTCGCATCATATCTGTTACTGTTATAATGTGTTTAAAGAGAACTTAAAGGGATACTCCACCCCAAAATGAAAATGTTATTGTTAATCACTTACCCACTCACTAATACACTCACTTATAGATAAAGAAGTTATTTTTGTTTTATTCACATACAAAAAGTATTGTTGTCACTTCATAATGTTACGGTTTAACCACTGATGGCAGATGGACTATTCTGACGATGTCTTACATACTTTTCTGGACCTTGACATTGTATTATACTCGGCAGTCTATGGAATAGTCAAAAGTCTCCTGGTTTTCATCCAAAATATATTAAATTGTGTTCTGAAGACGAACAAAGCTTTTACAGGTTTGGAACAAAATTCGGTTTAGTAATTGATGACAAAATATTCATTTTGGGGTGGAGTATCCCTTTAAATGCTATGTTGTCTAATAGTAATTTATAATAATTTACCTAATTATATAACACCTCATCCTCATCCCATCTGTTTAGCTTTTATTGTTGCAGCCGTGCTCTTTCAGTCATTCAGATAGTTTGAACTATCTCAGATAGTTTGTAGCAACAGGTGTAACTCAACACACTAGGCACATTTATCTGTGTGTGCGTTTGTCCACTCGATGTCAGTCGAGGGTTCTGGCATTTTAGCATTTTCTTGAGCTTCTATGACATTTCTGGATGTGTGGTGTACAAATGTGTGCTCACTTAGTGCTGGGCTGGTGCCGGGCCTCCTTGGCGAGAAACAGCTCGTCAGCGGCTGATTGAGGATGGATGGATGGATGGAGAGATTTGTCAGGCACGGCTTTACTGAGCTGAATAACCTTTTACCTATAATAAACTCGCCCTTTCCCAGGTAATGACCTGTCTGTGTCTGTCCGGACTGAAGGAGGCCAGTCTTTTAACCTTTCATCAGAGTGTTACTCAGCCCAGCTGTATTCCCCCTTCTTCCTTTCATCCATCACTCATCCTGGCCTTCTTTAGCTCGTCTGCTCTCAGAACAAATTGCTTATCTCCTTTTTTTTTCTCCATCTCATTTATTGCTCATTTCTTCCCAGCTGAGCCATATTCATATAATTTCACAATTTCTTAAAAGAGAGTGTGAATTCTAAGTAGGGCACATCCTGAGCTCACAAGCTGCCTCAAGAGAGAATAGAAAAAAATATATAATTTTTTTTTTTTTTTTTCGGTCCCAAGTTCCCAACATGTTCAGGCTTGCCCTGCAAATGTTGTTGTACTTGTCTTTCAACCCCCCCCCCCCCCCCCCCCAAAAATAAGAAATGATAATGTTATAAAATATTTTTTTACTTTGCAAAAAAAATTATGTATTATGTTTTTTTAAATTGCAATAATAGCTGAAAGCTGTATATTCCTGTAAATCCATGTCATGTAACATAACATAAATTCATAAACACTGTTTTGCTGAAAAATTTACGCGTGATTCAAAACACTTATTACAACACATAAATTACTTCAAAGTATTTTAACTGATGCTCAGAAGACTATCACAGTAATTTTTACAAATTGCACTGCACTACCTGTGTTATATGTAGTTAATCAGATGTATAACCTTACTTTGACAGTATATTTAAGCAAGCAGAACTTGATGAACAAAAATGCTCAGTACCTCACAAATGTAAGAACGCATCACTGGTCAAATGTGTCTGAAACTGGCCAGAAGCTCTAAAGATGGAGGAAATGCCATGTTTAGATGAAATGGATATGGATGTAATTGATTATACTGCAGTGATCCAGCATATTTTAATAATTCATACAGCAGATTGTAGGCCACATGTATTTCAGTACTAATGAGGTGAGGCCAGAAATTTGGTATTTGTCATGTTAAATGGTACAAATACTCAAATATTAGCTTGATTTAAAATATCTTATAATTAGTGTAACAGAGTCAGAAGTTGAAAGCATCGGTTGATTAAAAAAATTAGATGAGACGTTGCTAGTCTTTTTGATGGACTAGAAATTGTGTTATGTTTCATGCTCGTTTATTGACTGATGAAAAGCCTCCTAGCTGGATAGGTCACACTTGTATGACATCATTATTACCTGATAGGCATGTAAAATGGTGATAATTGGAAATTTCACTGTCCCTTTTTTTCCTTTGAACAATTGTTAGGCTGTATAATACATGTAACAGATCCAATTTTAGGTCATCTGTCTGTTTCCAAGACAACAGCGCAGCATATCTAAGCATGATGTTGGTGTAAAATGAGGGAGAAGAAAAAATAATCACATTCTTTAGACATTTCTAATGTTATTAAGTTCATCAACCACATAATTTAAAGAGTTTGAATGATTTAAATATAATCATAAGCACAAAAAGCGTGATTTCATTAGATTGGTACAGTATCGGCTTATGGGTTGTTATTCTATTCTCGGAAAATAATAGCTTAGCATCATACCAAAAAAGTTAAATTATGCTAAATAATATACAAACTATCTGACAATATGTTGTTATTTAGAATAGAATATCTCTTTTTAGCAGCCTGTTTGGCTATTTTTTAAAATATCAAATATCCAGGTAAAGTTAATTTGTCATTTTCTTAGAAAAGTGTTTTTATTCAAGATAAGATAAATATCTCTAGGAATGAGCATATGTAGTTAACTGCTTTGCATGTTATTAGTAATATGTAGTCTTTTATTGAATAACTATCATTTAATTGAATTTAGCAGTGCAGATATGGTTGTATGGCTGTGTCTAAAGGTCAGTGGTCTTAATAAGGGGTAATGTATTGATTTTTCTTGGATTAAGACATTGTTATGGAATCAACATCCATGGTAAACCACGCTTTCATGTGGTCCATGCACCTATTATCATCTCTCTGTTGTTCTATGCACATTCATTTCACACTGATTTAATGCACTCCTCCTTCACAGCATTTAACTGCACATGCATTTCCACCCTGAGAGACGCCTTTTTGTTTTGCCCTGTTCGAGCTCTCTCGGGAAAAAAATGACAAGCAAGTTATGGCAGCGGTAAATTTTTTTAGATTGTCTAAAACTTTGCCATCTTAGCATTTATGCTTCATTCCAACTTTGCCAGCTGATAAGAGTGATTTCCTTATGTTCAACAGTTTTTCCACAGAGACAATGGAGATTTTTGGGCTTGTGTTCAACCTCGGTAACCTGACCTATGCATTTTCAATGCAGTTTTTTGGGCTGAATTTCATTTTTGTAACTGGTGGCTCATAATGAAGCATGACATTTGTGTTTTGGCATTGTGAAGATGTGAGACAGAGGCCAATAGCATGTCTCACACCAAATGCATTAGAGTTGGCAACCGCTTTCTAAAGTTTTGTCCTGTGGTTTCCTTAAATAATTAGCTGCTATTGTAGTACTCGGTTGTTTCTGTAATATAGCTGAGTACAAGGTAAAGTCCTGCAAATTTATCTCAAAAATTATTTTAATTGGTTAAAGCCCTCCTACTGTATTTGATGAGCAAATTAACTTGCCTATTGTTTAAAGGAAGACATCTTTAAATTACATGTTTGTATTTAATTATTTATAAAAAAAAAAGTATTAATTAATTTAATCCATACAGACATTTTCTTTCTTTATATTCTGAGTCCCATGTAAATATGTTTTTTAAAGCTATGCATTTTTTGTTTTGTTTTTGGAATTATTTTAGAATTTAAAAAAAAATGGTTAACTGTATAACATTTCTTAATTGTTTCATAGTAGGCCAACATTTGTTAAATCTTTGTGGGATAATGGATTTAAAAGCAGTTTTCTCATTTAGTACCTATAAATCTGGATTTCTGCATTTTTTGTTTGTTTATTTTATAGGTATTTGCCAAGGCTTTATTTAATTTTGATACATCTCTAGTTTATATTTTGCACATCAGACTGCCTGCATCACCAGACTAATATATAGGAGGCCAGAGCAGCTGTCATTCATATTGTATTATATTGCACTGACTGGACTCTCTGTCTTTGACCTGCAGTGGCCTTGCGGTTGCCTGAGGGTCTGCCGATGTTTGCATGTGTGATCTCTGATATCATTGAGAGGTAGGTACCGCACACACTCGTGCAGCACTCCTCAAGACTGTGGTCCAGCCTGGGTGGATGTCCCTGGTTAACCAGGAAGAGCATTTGAGCCTGCAGAAGACCTCTGTGCATATTAAAATATTCTCTGCTTATCATCACTCCCTGCTGTAGCTGTATTTGGGGCTCAGCAGAAAACTAGACACAACTGCAGACAGAAGCTAGCTATCACAGTCTCGCTAGGTAACGGCATGAAGTGGACAAAACCGTTGTTCTTCTCAATTACATCATTATCTGCACAGAGCACGCAGTGTACGAAAGTACAAATTATGCTCCAGTGTAGGTAAATAACAAGTCTGGCCACACCTCCCACTTCGATCGGGTGTAATGCTAATGCTAATGAACACTAGGAGCTCTGCTTAATCACAAACAATGTGCTGTGACAACCAAAAGATGTTTATGGTCACAGGGCACGTGGCGTTCACAGGTGTAAAAGTAAATCGGACATTTCCACTTCTCTAAAGCAAAGTTAAGATTGATGTCTAGATTTCAAGTGAATATTGACATAGATTTGGTCTGTTTCTCACACAAAGCTAGTAAGCTACTTCAGAACATGAGTCATAATGGCCATTTTTATGATACTTTTATGGTCCCGTTGCATCCTTATTAAATCTTGAAAAGAACTGTTCCATTAAGAGCCTTTCCTCCTTTTATACTAAACACTGCATTTCTCTTCCACCATCTCCTGGGATGAATGTTCCACCTGTTTCTTTAAAGTATGTTCCCATTTTCCTCCGAATAAGCAGAGTCCTATTCCGGATGTCTGCTCAATACTAATGAGGGACATTCTCAGCCGTGGAGAGATGGGTGAGTGTTTCCATTGAGGGATATGTTTAGCCTCGGGAACCGCACTCAAAGTGTCACATTCCCAGAGGATTAATCTGTATTATGAATACATTATGGGACTGTAATGGCTCCATCCCACTCAGGGCGGCTGGTTTGATTTGGAGGTGAGCATAGAGTCAGTGAGTTTTAGCAAACGGCTTTGGATATTTTGATTGGGTCCTGTGAAAGTCTTGCTGTTTGATGACTCTCCTGGTTAACACCACAAATCCCTCCGTTTGATGTAGTTCTGCTGTCATCTACATCCTGTATTCATCAATACATTGTTCTTCTTGCAACATGTTCAGTGTTAATCTTGATGAAAATAATAATTAACAAGGGTTTCTTCAAAGATAATGATGGCAAGATTTCATTTTTATTTAAAATGTATTGTAAAAAAAACAACAACAAGACTTTAGTCTTTAGTGTCACTTGATGCCCTTAAATGCTGTTTTGCTGCTTAAGAATCTTATTATAATCAAGGTTGATGACATGGTGAAATATTGACTATATTAAAAAGGCATTTTATAAAAAAAAAAAAAAAAAAAAAAAAAGTGTCAGTCAAGAATGAACTATGACCTTTCCTGATCTCTTTTTTTCCTATTAATCTTTCCACCTTTTCTATTTCGTATATTCTTCAACATATTGTTAATCAGTACAATGGTATTACCATAAATATAGTGTCAGATAAACTTTAGTAATATCATGGTGCAAGGGTTTTGGCCCCTCTCTCGCTGTCTCTGTGTCCTCTTAAATGTGAGAGAAGTGCTTTGAGTGTGTGCCATATAATGTGTACTTTACCCTCCTTATCAGATGTCCAGATAGTGCTCTCTGCTAAAGAGCTGCCTCTTTTTCATCATAGCAGGGCTTAGCATCACAAATGTCCAGACGCTCAGTAATCCAATGAAACCAGTCAGTGTTTAATGAGAGCAATTAATGTCCATTAATTAACTTTGCGAACGCCCCCGTCCCCTCCTAACATCCGCCACAGCTTTCCATCCCTCTTCTGCATGTTCCCGCAACCACATCTTTGGATTTTTGCCAGCAGGATTTCTTCGATCTGCAGTTTCTCTGAGGGCCTTTAGCTTGGCTTGCATAGAGCATTTATTCCTCGTTGGTATTTGGGGCACCAGCTGTTTAGGCGTAAAGCACACAAATGCTCATCATTAGACTTTGGGGCTGTTCTGTATGTTGCTTAATGATGGGATGAAAAATTAGGTTAATATTTATTAATCATTATACATTTTTCAGGCTTCTTTGTTGAATACAAAAGTTGTAATCTGTATTCCCCGGGATCATGTTGGCCTAAACAAATCAAACAGTGCCAGATGTTTTTTTGTGTATATTGTGACTCCAGATTATATTTGTTCAGGGTCATGCTGAACGGGAAAGGATTTCTTGTTACATGACATCAAAGAGAGCAAAAGGGCACAACTCCCAAACATGAGATAAAACAAAGATCATATTAGACTGAGACTAAGAAACAGTCTACTAGAACAGTCTTCATAGGACTGAGAAGCACACTAGAGATTGGAGACTGCACAGGATGTGACCGTCATGTGATCTATGATAGACTGAGCTCCATGTCAGTATGCGGAAAAGAGGTTGTATAAATCGTCAGAATATAAGCTGATTAAACATGATGAGGTTTTAAGCTCTAATGAGAGGAAGCTGCTATGTATTACAGAAAAAGCTGCAGTTTATTCACACACAGAGGCACAATCTCACAGTCAGCCCCACTTCCACAATTTCTATCCAGATTTGACACGCACAAAATTTTGGTATTCTCACACAGTGTCCTTGCATTTCCTCAAATGCAGCTAAAAACACCTACACAAGGTAAAGGTGCATATACCTTCTTAGAGGTTGACTCCCACACACTTCGTGCTATAATTGATTTAGTCTACAGTAAAACAATCCGCGTAACTGTGCCACAACAGTTGGGTAGCAAGTGATGAGCCAAAACTTGCTTTTTGTTTGACATGCATTTGTTTGATTTAGTTCTAATCTCCAAGTAGTCACTACATAGGGCAAACTGTCTCCATAGAATATGGTGTTAACAGAATATGGTGTTAAATAAAAAATCACTAAGCGCTATAGTAGCGAGCTTAGAAGAACATATTTTTCTGGTGTTCAACTTGATTGAGTTTCTTGAGTTCTTGCTTGTTAAGAGACACTGCAACATACGTCAGTCTGACTTTGATACACCGACAGCCGATTCGAAAAGCGAGAAAGGATCTCATGTGAACCCCACTGAACATGTTCGCTGCACTGGGCCAAGACTCCTGCAGTTTTTGTCATGTTTGAGGCCCATAAGGAGTGTGGAAATACCTCCTGTGCTGTCTGTCACTAAGTGTTATGTTCTTGATAATGCCACCTTCACAGCTTAGACATCTCAGAATAGCAACAGGCTTTTCATTGAGTTCTCTGTTTAAAGGTCTAGGCTTTTTATTGTATTGATCGTAGCTCATAATGTTTCATAAAAATGCTGGGATATTGTCGCAATTGTAGCCATGCAAGGTCATGTCTGCCAGCCAATTGGGGCTGGCGTAATGGAATTGCGGAATATGCGGAAGGGGCGTATCCCATAGTGAGACACTGAAACGTATGCTTGAATTTTACAGTACTTTTTGTAGCTTGAGAGCTGAGATCAACATCTTTGGTATTCACCTAAATATATCTTATTGTGCTCTATGAAAGACCAGAAAAGTTTGGATTAATGTGAGGGTGAAGACATATTTTAGAGTGAACTCTTCCTTTTAAAAGTCTGTGAATCATTTCCATCAACACAGTATGCTCCTGCGGCCAGTCATCGTGGATGGAGACAGATAACTCCTCGCACTCCTTATCCAACAATGTTATGATTTTCACTCCACCGTTAGAGCCTCCTGTCTAATGCCTGGCCCAATTTTCACTTTCTTTGATTCATATCTCCAGGCTGCGGCCCACGGCCCCTGTAGGGGAAATGTCAAAGTTAGTGTATAGCAAAGATCCTGGCATGGGGCCGACAATCCCCATTGCCGACTCACACTGCACAGCTGAGATGTAGGTGGCAGGAGCAGAGCTATGAATGTGTGTGTGTGTGTGTGTGTGTGTATTTGTGAGTCCCAGCTGTCTGTCTTCCTCAGTTCTTATATAAGGAGCTCGTACTGGGAGGAGAGATCACCAGGCCCGCAGCCACTGGAAGAACAAGCCAATTCTCTCTGTCCCTTTTCTCGCTTTCATTCGCAGTGTCTTTCTTGCTCGGTCTGTGTCGATGACTAATGAGCTGCCGTGCCATTCTGTGTAATGAGTTACCTGCCTACACACCCAGTGTGTTGCCTTGTCTCATTGTCATGAAGTGCTGCGGGGGAAAGGGTGAAGAAAATAGAGAGGGATATGGAGTGGATGGACGACTAGTTGAGTAGTTGATGTTGAGGAGTTCTCAGTGCTCAGTGTGAGAGAGTTTCAGGCCATCTAGATGTTATTTTTTAGGTTTAATGTTTTAGCTGTAGTGCTTTAAAGGAGATTAATTCAGAACAGCAACTTCTCTGAGAGCCTGCTGTGTTCGAACTATAAAAATGGCTTGTGTAACAATTTTACTGCCTTGAACCGTTCAATTCGAGATTGACAGACTGGGTAGCGTGTTCTTGTTTTTATATTAAATCTGAAACCATTTTATTTGGTAAAAGTCCATCAGTTAGACCCATTCAAGGGATGCACTTTATTTTGTATGTGATTGTATTTATTTATTTGTTACCCTTAATGGACAGATTCCTTAAGGGCAGCTTACATTTTGTTGCTTTTAATCCATGTCTGTTAGCATTGAGGTCAACAATAATGTTCCTTTAAAAGTTGGCTGACCAAAAAAACACATTACATTCTGACTAAATGGACCGAAAATATTGACAACTCCCACTTTGCTTATTTTATGAACTGAAACCCAAACATAAAATTGTATTACTCAAAATATCAAACTAATTGGCATTTATTTCAGAGAAATAACACAACATGTGACAAAATTAGGCTTCAAATAATAAAATATTAACAGTAATGTGTTTTCTTATACATTTCTTAACATTTCAGGTTGTATAAATTAACATTAGTGTGTTATGAACATATATTAACAAAATATAGTATATTAATAACTAATATATATTTATAATTATTAACATAAAAAATACTTAAATAAATTTATATATATATATATATATATATATATATATATATATATATATATATATATATATATATATATATATATATATATATATATATTATCTGTATTACATTATCATTAAAAAGGTTGGGGTCAGTAAGTGTTTTTTTTTTGTTGTTGTTTTTTTTTAATGAATTTCAGCCCTTCAATTCATCTAGGATCCAAAGTAAATTGATCAAAACTGATATATTAAAGGCATTTATGAAGTTACAACAAATTTCTTTCAAATAAATGCTGTTGTTTTGAGCTTCTATTCATCAAACAATCCTGTCAGTTTCCATGAAATATAAAGTTAGGCACAATTGTTGCCAAATGTCGTCAACGTTCATAAAAATAAGACTTGCTTCTTTTAGAGACTAGTTTAAAAAAAACATGGTGATACTGAGCCCAAGCCTTTGAACCATAGTGTATAGAAACTAACCTATACTAATATTTAAAATTAAGCCAAAGTATTTAGATTCTCTAGGTTGTCAGACTTAAAGGTGAAAAGTTATTGTGAAAAATGGTTAAGAAAAGTGTTAGTTTTGACATAAGCTCTAGAATAATTTGTTTGCAAATGCTACTTGGTTTGATTTTTTGTATCAAATGCAATGACATTTAGAGATTTGTGACCAAAATTGTCCAGAAAATTTTTGGGGGCCACTTAATTTGTAGATAAGAAGGAACACACTAAGAATTCGAGGCTACCAGCTCTTTTTGTTGTTGTTTAATAGCTTTAAAATCATATGTAGAATTTCTTTCAGCCATTTTAGAAATGAGTTTAAACCAGATGGCCAGCAGTCATCTGCTTTCAGTTTTGATTTGAAGGATGTGTGATTTCTCGAAGACCTTTCGTCCGAGATTCTCTGCAGTCACAGTCACTTTTACAGATGGCCATAACAGCGCTTACAGATGTTAGCGGGGAAGCTGTCATGTCATTTTCGGCTGAAAGATTTTTCTCTGTAAACTTTCCTCAATTCCTTTTGCTGTCCACTCTGTTGGGTCTATGAAAGGAGGCCATAGCAGGTGGGCAAATTGTTTTATACACTTTTTTTCGAGTACCTGGAATGGAGCCTTTTAGATCCATGCTGTGAATATCACGCTGAGGTCCAAAGAGGAGAACCTGCACCTGCAGCTTGCACCTGAACATCACGTTACCTCCAGCAAGTCCCAGGGAAGCTCTGTCTACTGAAGTGTACATATTCTAAATAAAGCCTCAAGTGGGACGGCATCTGACTGCGATCACAGTTCTGTCAAAGAAACTCAGGATCTGTCATAATAAAGATAAAAAAACTGGACTGCACTGACTAAGTGTTGGTAGCAAACAGGTATAAGTCACAAGAATCGATAAAGGTTGAAGAAAAACAGCTAAAATAATAAGGACAGAAACCTGGAGAAAAAGTTTGATTTGATCAGTCTTGTCAGTATGGCAAATTGTACCTCGCTGGGTTCCAGAGCCATTGTGATGATTTGTTGGGAATTTCATAAGCTGTTTGCTTGACATGAATCCAAGAGAGAGACTGACTCTATGCGAAGTTTGTCAACACATAGGTCTTGTTATTTAGTGTGTGTGAGAATGTACGTGCTTATGAAATATAAAGGTGCTGTGTAGTCTTCAGACCTAGCTATTTAGATATGGAGAACGCCTCACTGGCATGGTCCTCGGTGTGGGGTTTTATTATTTATGAATCTTGTTCCCTTGCACAGCAGTGTTGCAGAGTATGGTTGCAGATTTAGTCCAATTTGTGTTGCTTAACATATTGTATATGTATAATTTGCAGGGAGAAAAGAAACGCCTGTTGAAAACTTTGGGATCAGTAAGCATTAATATACAGTATATATGTGTGTGTGTGAGTGTGCGTGTGTGTGTGTGTGTGTTTAAGTGTGCATTAAAACTGATTAGTCAATTGGGACATTCTGAGGTATGATATCTAGAAGCTGACCCATATGGTTTTTTTGGGGGTGGGCGATACCGATATTAGGGAGTAAAAAAAGACAGATACCAATATATTGTGACAGGTTCATACAGGTTGATGATACTGGCTAAACAATATATCGGTCGGACTCTAATGTTGTCCCTCGATAACAACCAGTAAAAGCTGATAAACAGGCTCATCCAGGTAACTGCAGCTGGCGCTGTACTGGCAGAAACAGTTTTTTCTTTGTGAAAACTTTGCATTTGTTAAGCTAATAAAATAATAAAACTTGATAAAAAATTGTGTACAATTATTTAATTATTTCATCCTGTTATTGCGGACTTACTCTCTTGTTTCTTACAAACACAGCTGCTGCAATTTTGCTATGATTGTTTTGTACGCTATAATGGATTATAAAATAACTAACAAACTGGTAACATTTTAAAATATTTTGGTCTTAAATGTTTTATCGCCCCATTATTATTTATGTGGTAAAATGTTGAGACTGCACCATATCCCTTACATGTCTGTCTAGTTTGAACTTGCCGCTTACTTATGGGATGAAATTAGACTACAATTTACCAACGAATATATGCACAATTATCCGTGAACTTGAAACATTTTGCAAATGTATCTTACTATCCACAACCAAATGTCTGTCAACTTGTGTCTGTGAAATTCAGAATTTAGCATGAATGTGCTAGCGTGCCTACGTCAGACTTCGTACTCCCGCTCAATTTCAGTTCGCGTCTGTACTCAGTCTGAGATAGCAAACCATCTCCAGTTTTCCTCTGAAGCAAAGTGAAGTAGCAGATTTTGATATTACCAGGCTATGAATGTGCTGCATTTTGTACAAATATAAACATGTTTGTGAAAACAGATGTTTTCTTTTGTATTAGTGTATCAGAATTTGTGCATGAATCAAAAAAGGTGTGCATTTGTGGATCGAATGGCAAGTATGCATTCATTGACAATTTTCTGAGTCAATTCTATTTGATTCAGTGGGATTTTGAGACTATTTTATTATTTTGTTTTCGGCATTTCACAACCCACACACAAACAACTACCAATTAATAACACCCCAAATTTACTGTAACTGTAACTCACTCTGGTAGTGGGGTCATCTGTAACAACAGCACTCTTCGTAATTTACACAGTTAAGGAATAATATGCAGATTTTATTTTTTTACTTTCGTTTATAACAGATAAATGTGGAAAAAATGGTAATATAGATTTGAGTTAAAAATAAATGAAATGCAGATGGCAAAGCAAAAAGTGTTCCAACCATCCTAGTGTTTTTTTTTTTTACGTAGTTTTTCAGAGTACAAAATTGTTTCATGAAACCGCGTGGGCTCTTGGATCACCTTCTCTCCTCAAGGTTACAGTCTACTTAAACTTTCTTGCTAATCACATTCAATTTAATTGAGGAACAAATATCCAGACAAGTATATAACTATAATTTTCTTTACTGTTTGAGCCTTAGCGAATCCAATTTGCATATTTTCCTCATCCACTTACCACCATGATCTCTGTGCCTGTGGTGCTTAACAACAAATGTCCTCATATTCACTTTCATGCTAATGATGTGAAATTATTTAGCAGGGTTTTAAAAGCAAAGTTGAGTGTTGATTTGCTTTGTTATAGAAAGAGACTTAACTTGGTTTCCTTGTGCTGTCCTCAGAAAACCCTACTCCACGTTAGCCTCACAGACTCGCTGGAGGTAATAGAGGTGCAGAGCTCACGAGACACCTCAAATCAAAGAACCGTGAGGAAACTCTCTGAGACTGAAGGGGGTGAGAAGGTGCCTCCGGTTTGGAATTGGATGTGTGGGCCAGTCGCTTCTATGCCCTTTAGCACTTACAGTCAGTCACTCTCTTGCTGACAAACACAGACATTTTCTGAGTGAACAAATATAAGGAAGCAAGATTTAAGACCTATTTACACCTTTACATTTTTATATGAGCCATAATCACACTAGACTTTAAGCACATGAAATTTCAGTGGTTGTAATATGATTTCTCCCTGTGTGTGTGTGTGTGTGTTTAACATTATTTGAACACATAATATATTTCAAAATGTTAAAATATGCAATCTACTCCACATTACTGCAGTGTGCAGTAATCTTGTATTGATCATGTCTTCATGTGATATTAATTCATAAGACAGAATGAGATGGTTAGAGAGAACTATCCTTTCACATGAATGGATGTCGATGGAACAAAAGTGTAATGTGACCACCTGTTCAATGAAAATGTAATTGTATTCTTACATTTTTGTAGTTATTTTTAAATCAAGATTTGTTCACAAGAGCCTTTAAAGTGTAAAAAATAGGGGGGAAATGTGTATTTAATGATGCTTTGGGGAGCACAGAGTACGAAGTAGTGACAAAATTAGAGGAATTTGTGAAAGATGTGGTAAAAGAGGGAACGAGAAGAAAGGAGCAAAATTATTTTACAGAACAGAGGAGCAAATGTGAATAGAAAGATAAATAGATTTCTTTGATCAGAATGACACGACTGACATACTAAGTGAAATGAAATGTAGATAAAGACAGTCATTTACTTCCACTGTGATAGAGTTTGAAATCAGGTGGCTTAATGAATGAACTTGTACCTCATTATTTCTTTGATATCTCTGTGTACAAGACTTCTCTGTAAAATCTTAAATCTTAAGCTATGCATTGTCATATCTATGTAATAAACACTCAAATGTGCATGGGGAAAAAACAGTCTGAATGTACAAGTGCATTATATAAAGGGACGGCCATATCATTCCAAACCTGTGTGACCTGTATGATATATGTCAATGGGGTCCAGTGTTACCACTCTTCAATATATAATCTTTTGTGTTCCACAGAAAAAAGAAAATCACACAGCTTTGGAACAACATGAAGGTGAACGAATTGCCAGTCGTGCAAACCTACCCTCAAATCTCACGGCTGACCTTTCAAGCTTTCCACCCACCACTGGACATATATTATCCCTTTCTTGCCTTTATGTCCAGCCACGATAAACCCCTCTCAGATAAACCCTGAAAATTCAGTTTACCTCATTTATAGTTCATCCTTCTATTCCCAAAAGAGCATTATAGATGCATATATGACCAGTTTGAGTTATCTTAGCTTGTGTGGGTGTACGTGTGAGAACCCCTATATTTGCATGATGGCAAACCCTTTGGAGGAGCAACGGCTGAATGATCTTGTTTTTCAGTGGGTTACGGGATTATCCAACAGCATTAGAGAAAACATCTGTCTGCATGTTTTGGAAACAGGTTCTGTTTACTTTACTTAAGGCGCGACTCATTGCTCAACCAATCATTAGCAGAGGTGCTGGTGCTACAGATGCTCTTTCATCTCTGTTTGTATAAGGTGTGTGGGTACGGAGACCTTTTGGTCTATCAGGACAGGGAGACTGCTTTTATACAAAAAAGGAAAAAAAATCCTCAGAGGCCGAAGTGGAGGATGTTTGATCTTCACAGTGTCGTACCCCCCTACTGGTTCTCTTTGTGCTGTTGTAGAAGCAAGGTTTTTTCCACAATTTTTTTGATAAGGTACTTTTTGTACTCTGTGTGTGAAAAGTATGGTTGGACTAACACACATTTTGGTTGCATATAAAATCAGATTCTTAAATTGTAATCAAATTAATCTGACACCTTTGTTATGTGAGGAAGGCTTGAAAATGAAGACAAGACATTTATAAAGTGACTTTGTAAATACATTTATTGATGTATATATACAGCAGATTTTTGTCTTTTGTGCCTCAGTAACACTGTAGTACCCCATTATTAAGATTCCATAAGTTCCATTTAAAAAGTTTTAGTTCTCATAATATTTTTTATAGTTTACTATGAAAAAGTAAATTCTAATTTTATATATATATATATATATATATATATATATATATATATATATATATATATATATAGATATATATATATATATATATATATATATATATATATATATATATATATATATATATATATATATATATATATATATATATATATATAATTAGCATTTACTTTTTTTATCAATACAGAACTATAAATAAACAGCATTTGCTAATTTAAATAATTAATACCTTTTGCTGTTTAATTACTAAGGATATAGTGTGCAGGCTTTTAGTTTGGGGTCATTATGTATTTTTACCCAAAATAATAATTTTATTAAGCAAGAATTACATTACAACTTTTACCTTGTTGCCAAAAAAAATCTCAAATGAATGTTTTTCTTTTGAACTTTCTACTCCTCAAACAAACCTGAAAAAAATGTATCAGTTTCCACAAAAATATTCACCAGCAAAACTGTTTTCAACATTGATAATCATAAATAATAACATGTTTATTGAGCAACAAAACAGCATATTCATTTAAATTCTGAAGAAGGTTTTGTGACACTGAGGACTAAAGCAATGGCTGCTGAAAGTTCAGGTTTGCCATCACAGGAATAAATAACATTTAAAAAAAACTAATATTCGGTATATTCAAATAAAACAGTTATTTTTAATTGTAATATTTTATAATATATTTCTATTATACTATATTTTTCATCAACTAAATGCAGCCTCGGTGAGTATAGTATCTTAACTACAAACTTTTGCACAGGAATATGCATAAATATAAAGATAACACTTTGTTTTCTTTTTATGTGCAAAATCATGGAACATTGATCTCTGCTATAAATAAATAATATAATGATTTTCCATTCTTAATGAAGATGTTTTTCATAATGTCTTCTTATTAATGTTTGGACAAAATAAACAAGCATTTCATACTTGTTGAGCATCAATGATAATTAATTCTGTCATGCAAAGTGCGCATATGACGTTTCTTAGTCATCCCTTCTGGATGTAATTTATAAATAAATTATAGAATGAGGCATAATGATTAAAATGTCACACATTGAGTTAAAGTCGATGAAAGAAACTACGGTTAAAATCAAACTGTACTGAACAGCAGCACATCGCCATTTAAATCAGTAAGAAAAAATTTGCAAAATGATGTACCATGGTAAGTCTTGATTTGTTAATATAGAAAACCTTTACAGCATAAAGCTCGTCTCCTTAACTCTGTCTTTCTCTATTTTCCCACTGCTGCTTTCATCTTATTCTTTTTGCTCTCTCACTAGATCCTTCCTGTCTTCCTATCTCTCTAACTCAATTCGTTTAAAGAGGAAATAATGAGGCAGACCCTCTGTAGAGTTGCTCAGATATCAAGGGAAGAGCCTCTCCATCTTGGAGGTAATCTCTCCTCTCCCCGTGTACTCACGCCAGGCGCATCTGCCAGCAAGAGGAGGGATGAGGCCACGTGCCACACAGCCAAATGAAATATGAGGCATGAGCAGGTGCGGCATATAAATATTTCACAACCCTAACCTGATTTGTGCTTGCACTGAGCCGGACTTGTGTGAGTGAGCATGAGCATTCAGGGATTTTACTGAAAGTGTTTTGTTGTTGTTTTTTTTTTGTTGTATGCATAAAGTGTGTGTTTGTATACCTTTAAGGCAAAGGGTTTACAGAATATTTTCAGCATTCAGCTAATTTTTTAAGACATTGCGGGGTAATTCAAAATACTTACTGTCATATACTCACAGTTAAGGATGCTAATAGGAATTAGAAGTGAGGAGAAAATAAAGTTTTAAAGCACGTCCGCCAAAACAGGGAGAGAGACATGTGGTGAAGTTTCTGGTCAGAGAAATAAGAGATTCCTGATGTAGCACAGTGGAATAATTCATGGGATATTGCTCATTAAATCAGGTGACCAGATCAGTGTCTGTTGTCGTTTTTACACACACAGAATTAAAAAAAATGCAAGAGCCCACAAGACTGCTGAGTGAAACCAGTGGTATTATAGTTGAATTAAAATGAAAACCAAATAATAATAAAAAATAATAAAAAGAATGTGATATGAAAAAAATGAGCCCTGTCAACACTATCAAAATCATTATCATAATTACATGTAGTACACATCTGTGGAACAAGTTGGTTACAAAAATATATATATTTTTTAATTAATAACTACTTGAGTAGAAAACAGGATGACTTTGAATAGCATGGCTGTATAGTTGTGTTAGGATGAGGTAAGCATGTCTTGCATTTGTATTCCTGGTTTGAGAGTGACTTCCTGCTTAAAGAGGAAGTTATGGACATAAAAAAATAAATAAAATGCCACTCCAAAATGTGCAGTTTTACTGTATTGGGGGGTCCAGAGGGTTCCAAAGGGGTCCGAAAACCAGTCAGTATTTGATGTGACCACCATTTGCCTCAGTGCAACACATCTCCTTCACACAGAGTTGATCAAGTTGTTGATTGTGGCCTGTGGAATGTTGGTCCACTCCTTTTCAATGGCTGTGTGAAGCTGGATATTGGCAGGAACTGGAAAACGCATATAAAACGTATATGCCGATCCAGAGCATCCCAAACATGCAATGGGTGACATGTCTGGTCAGTATGCTGCTCATGCAGTTTTCAGCTTCCAAGAATTGTGTACAGATCTTTGCAAAATGGGGCTGTGCATTATCATGCTGCAACATTAGGTGATGGTTGTGGATGAATGGCACAACAATGGGCCTCAGGATCTCGTCAGAGTATCTCTGTGCATTCAAAATGCCATCTATATAATGCACCTGTGTTCGTTGTCCATAACATACACCTTCCCATACCATAACCCCACCACCACCATGGGCCACTCGATCCACAACAGAATCCAAATCTGAGCATTTGTCCACACAAGTGGGTTACGATGATGAATTGTACCGCCAAATTCTCTGAAACGCCTTTGGAGACGGCTTATGGTATACAAATCAAAATTCAGTTCATGGGCAACAGCTCTGGTGGACATTCCTGCAGTCAGCATGACAATTGCACGCTCCCTCAAAACTTGCGACATCTGTGGCATTGTGCTATGTGATAAAACTGCACATTCTAGCATAACCTTTTATTGTGGCCAGCCTAAGGCACACCTGTGCAATAATAATGCTGTCTGATCAGCATCTTGATATGCCATAACTTTGAGGTGGATGGAATTATCTCGGCAAAGGAGAAGTGCTCACTAACAGATTTAGACAGAATTATGAATATTATTTGAGAGAAATCAGCCTTTCGTGTACATAGAAAAAGTATTAGATCTTTGAGTTCAGCTCAAAAGAGCTCCAAAAATTATTTGCTCACCCTAATTTTGTTCCCGACTTTGATTTTCATTATTTGGAAAAGAGTGTCGAGGTTATTCTTGATTAATTATTTCCTGTTGTGTTCTTTGGAAGAATTAATATCTTACAGATTTGAAATGATAGTAAATGATGACAGATTTTTCATATTTCTATTAAGAGATTGTTCATTGAACTGCATGTGTGTGTTAATGGCTGTTTAGGTAGTCCATATATCTGTCACGTCTGTTGCATGTGAACGTGTGCGTTCGTGTGTGTGTGTGTGTGTGTGTTTGTGTGTGTGTGTGTTTGTGTGTGTGTGTGTGAGACAGAATGTCGTGACAGCTCTTCACGTACAGATGCACCAGAGCACTTCTATTCTACTCTGCTCACCTGCCTCTCTCTTACTGCTCTCATGGGATGATGCATCACTTTTTACTGTCTCTGAGAAAGCAAGAGAGAAACAGAGTGCTCAAATATCTGATCCGTGTCATAGACCTGGCTGGAATCCTGTAGTGGTAACATGAGGAAGCTGTGCTCGCATTATTAACAGGTTTGGGGTAAAGAGTAAAAAAAAAAAAACATTCAAACATGATTAATAAAAAAATACACAGCAACAAAATATTCTTTTACTGCCCCCAGGTGATATGAATGTACACTGCCTTGACTGGATAAACTCAGATTAAAAAGTCTGGGATCATGTCTGATTAAAAAAAAAAAAAAAAAGGTCAGAGTTCTGGACTAGTTGTTAACGCAAATACAGTGAGCCAAAGTGCTACATGCTTGCTTATGATGAACTGTTGCTGTGCAGTTGCTAGGACAATACTAGATGTTTACTAAGGATCTCTGGATTGTTGCTAAATGGTTACCTACAGACGCAAGTCAAAAGAATAAAGTCTTTATTTTAAGCATTAGATGAATCTGATCACTCCATCAGTGCAAGTCTATGAAATAGAATTGTCATTTGAGGTATTATTTATTGTATAAGTTATTGTTTTATTAGACATATTGCATACAGTGAGTAATAGAAATGTTTTCATTAGCACTGCCTCAAGCAATATTTTATTAAAATGTATATTTATATAAGATATAAATCTTTTAGGATTATTATTACTATTATAAGCTGAATATTTCTAGTATCTCTCAAACAGTTCACAAATATCAAAGGAAACTCTCTTTGGGTTTCACAGGTAAACAAACCAATTATTGGACTCTCAACAAAAGAAATCTTAAATAATTGCTCAGACGAGGTTCATTTCAGGTCATGCCTCAATATCAGGAGTGTGCGTGGGAAATCTGAGGGTGTTGTGGGACAGACATCCTGGCATCCTGAATAGAGCGTTTCTCTCTCCTCTCTACTGGGCTGATTTCTGTCCTGAAGTGGACTAACAAGATTTCATAGATGGTGTCACACAGCCAATGCTGCATCCCCTCCAGACACTGAGACCTGCTCACAAGAAGAAAACCATGAAGCGTTTTGGAGGCCAGCTTTTCATCAAATGAGCGAAACCCATACACACTTGTCTCACACAACTTTGCACATCATCACAGCCACTGAGCTAGTCTGAGAGATAACCTCAATCCACAGAGGCACACAGTTGGACAATTCGAATATTTTTGTATTTCGTAAACACTTTGACACAGGTATCATGGCAAAAAGGAGAAATGGGCACAGAAGCTTTGCTAATAAGGACTTCAGTGGCTTTGCAGACTGGATTTAGGACTTTTTTTCTGTTGTGTAGGTTGAGAATGTACAGGTAATGTGATTTGTGTGGGCTGGTGTGGTTTGTGCTCTGTTAAGTGGATCAGGAGTAGTTTGTAAACTGTGGGGAAACAGGGCTGGCATGTGGAAAGTCCGAAGGGACGGCTTTTCTGCGACAGGCCCTCATTGCTGATCTAATATTAGTCTTTGTGTTAACTGAGCTCAGTGAAGAGAGAGGCTAAACACACACACTCCCTCAATCAGATTTATTGAAACCGGGCAGAGGGTACAGCATTGAATTACTCAGAGGCTTGTGCCCTGGGCTGTCATCCACAACCCGACACAACAAAAGGTCTTCATTCTTATTGTGTGTATTTGAAAATGTGCACAGTGGCCCCAAAAATATTTGAACACTTAAGAAAAAACTTTAAATGTCATTGCATTAGATGCTTGACCTTTTATTTATTTATTTATTTCTACTAACTTCAATTTTCTGAGCCATTTTTGTCGTTTAACCAACTGGTGTTAAGGTGATTATTAGTAGATGTGTTTAGTCAGTTGCCCTCAAGTTCACACAGGTATTTTTGTTTTGGTTTTGATTGGATTTGTGGTTTGCTTTATGTTTTGTTACTAAAGATTATAATACTATATGCATGCATCTACTGTATTCTATTTGGGATGGGATAGGATCGTTTTTTAGTTATTGTAGGTAGCCTATATTATTTTTATTTATTTATTTTTATTATTTTTTTTTTAGATCTATTGGAATATGAAGGGCTTTTTGTTGGAGATGTTAAATATTATCAAACTTTTATTACATTTGACAGTGAAATAAATAAGAGCGAAGCAGTTCCATGGTTCTAGAATGGAAATGGAACTATTTCAAAAGTTTTCCTTCAAATCAAAGAAAAGCAGCTGTTCTGGAAAATGGCTCTACTCTATCTCAATACCACTTCCACATCATGTCAATAATGTACCGTATGTGGCCCATTGTGCACAAAAACCAATAATCAATATTTGAGCTTTGCATGTTTAATAATCAGGGATTTAGATCTTTAATCTTTAATGTCCAAGTTATAAAATCATAATTTGGCTCTATTTCCCATGTCTTCTGAAATATCTTTTTATAATGATAATTATCACTTCTCTAACTCTGCTTGGCTGTTCTATTCCAGACAATTAGCAGTCATAAAAAAGGCAGTATTTATTTGAAATCATTTGCTTTTGAAGGCTTTGATTAAGTGGCCAAAGAGAAAGATGTTCACAAACAGGAGTGCTTTGAGGCAGCAGCCCCTCGCTCACGCTGAGCTTTGATGAAAGTCCTGTCAAAGCCAAGTAAAGATTTCACCTCTGAGAGACAGGAGGAATAGCTTGAAACGGATGGATCCGCTTCTAGACACAGCACACCCCTAATGTTCATTAACTGAGAAAGTGAGAGACATGCAGAGATGCTGACCCGTCCTACAGAAGCGTGACTCCGTCTCATTTCTCTGAAAGAGGTAGAGAGACATGACAGAGAGACACATTAACTGTCTGTGGAGTTCATGAGAATTCGTCAGAGAGAGAAACTAAACCATCCAAAAACCATTACATTGACAGGGAGTGCCAGGCCTTGGCTGAGCTTAGTGAGGTCCAAAGGTCTGAAACCATGTTGAAAATATAGCATTTAAACCTCAAAATAAACAGAATATGATCTGCTCTGTGTGCGTGTGACTTTGTTTTCTGCGAGCTGGCTGTTACAGAGACACTGATTAACAATCCCTGTTATTGAGATCACAGACATTTCTACATCTTAATTGCATCTTAATGACATTTCAGCTCAGATGCTGTAGCTGGAGCCAGATAGCATGACAGAGAGAGAGAGAGACAGAGAGAGAGACGGTGGATTTGATTTCAGTAGGAGAAGAGCAGAGTTACAGTAACAAGCATTCCAGGCCATATGTGACATTGACTCTTCTATCCTGCGGTCAACATTTCGAGGGGCGTGTGAAGCGCTAATCACGACTAAAACCCCTCATCTTACTCGCTCTGAGCCTCAGTCCCAGCGGGAGCACGAACTTGATCCACACTCCTGCTCTATAATTACAGCACCATTCCCAGGTAGCGAGCACTATCTCTCTCTCACATAAGCTCCGGTAATCTGACGCTCAGAGTTTACTTTAAAGTATTTCAGTTTTTCATCCGCAAGCCCTTCTAGTTGGTGTTAATCGGATATACTGTGCAAATAAGGAAACCTGACAATGAGGTTTTGCAGGTGTTTTGTAACCGCAGGCTGGGGAAGTCATCGTTACAGGCGACAGATTTGCAGCCACTTCATATTTGTATCCTGCTTATAGATCGTGTGTGTAAGGCCTTGAATTTGAGTAGAGATGGCAAACAGGATTCAAAATTGTAATTAAAATTTGTATTTAAGTATTTTTTTTTTTTGTGCCTAATGTGTAAACTATCCCTTTCAATTTTGTATTTCATGGAACTTGGGGGATTTGTCATAATGCACCATCCTCTCAACTTCCACAATCAATGTCTGCTCATCTATGTTTGATGCTTAACATGAGGAGTGGGATTTTGGGTACAGCGGGTTTTCAGTGTGGGTGGTGCTTCCCTGTACAGTGATACAGTTTGGTGTTTTGTTAAGTGATGCAATGACATTCATACATTTTTAAGTGTGACTTGAGTTACTTTTGGGACCACAGCACTGTACATGTATTGTTTTGAACCGTCTTATTTGTGTGTGTCTTATTATTTTGGGCCGGTGATGATGCCACCCACTCATGAATATCCCTGCGCAAATGTGTAGCAGATGAGCAGAAAGAGAGGGGCCTTGATGAGAGAAAGGATGAGCGAATCAAATCTACCACGGCAAATATTTATTTACCAGATGATCTCTCCTCATTCATCTCCCTCTTCTTTACAAGCAATGGCTGCCTGCCTTGTGTCCTTCACATGAGAATAACTCTGTGTGGGGAGAGAGGGTGTGTTTGAGGGCACTGGGTTACAGAAGTATGCAAGTTTTATGAAGAGGGCGATGTGTGTGTATGTTTGTCTATGTGTGTGTGTGAGACACAGAAAGCCAATGTGAAATTCAAGAAATCATGTCCAGATTTATAAAAACGTTTTTTTTTAATTATTGAACTAATTGTTTTATGTCAGTTAATCAAATCGATTGCATATACACCGTATGTGTGTGTTTGTGTGTGTTAAATTGACAGCCTTCATTTTTTTTTTTTTATCAGGCCATTCATTCATTTTTTGCATTGATTTTAGTTTCATGACAATTAAACACTTAAGCACTTAAGTTATTTTCAGACGTTCTCAATACCATGTTCTCATTAGTAAAGCCGATATTTCGGTATCAGCGAATATGCCACCGATATGACTTTGTTTTTTTTTTACAGAACATATAATAAAAATATAATAACATATTATATAACATATATAATATTATATAATATAGGGAGTTACGGTTGGTTAAATTTGTGGTCCGGTTAGATTTGTTAGAGGTGGTTAGATTTGTCTCATTTTAAATGAACATCCCAATAGGAATCATTAAGTTAAGTGGTTTAAATGTATTTATCTGTATTTATATTTTCTATGGAAGGCGTAGAACCAAGAAATGTACATTCAATCAAAACGCTTGGTCCGAGCTTTAAATTGCTTTCCTACCTATTTGTCAATGTATCTGCATACCTCAGCGCACCCTGTTCACGCAGACAGAACATGTCATTAGCGCGTTCACACATGCTGTGCGGACAGAGCTAGAATGGCAGATGAACATCAACTACCCGGTCCTCCTTCCTGGTATTGTAGTACTGTTAAAGTTTTCTCGCAGGTTAATGACACATGATGGAGCCCAGCGGTTCCTAGTTCCAGCGCACAAGCACATATTTTGCATAATATAAATGTGTGTTAAAACTAACCCTGCATAACTTTACACTTCTAATCACACTTCACATTTCTCTAGTAAGTTTTGTCTGTGTATGAAGACAGTAGCGCAACTATACTATAATATACACAAGGAATATCGACTGATATATCGGTATCTACCTTTTTTTTACTCCCTAATATCGGTATTGGTATCGGCCCCCAAAAACCCATATCGGTTACTTATTACTCATTAACATCCAGACATTTAACTATTACTTCATTATTATTATTATTATTATTATGTAATCTCCATTATTTTCAAAGGTGATTCTCATTTGATTCTTGTATTTTAGTTTAACATATTACAGTAAAAAAACAAAAAGGCTAGGACCCAGACAGGAAGTAGAAAAAGAAATCACAAACAGAGCAATCAGTTCAGACTGTACTACTGTATGTGTCATGAAGTTGTACTAGCCACTTCCAACAGTTCATTCTGAACGTGAGGTTAGAACGGGTTTCAAACTCAATTCCTGGAGGGCCGGAGCCCTACAGAGTTTAGATTCAACCCTAATTAAACACACCTGTTCCAACTAATCAAGTCTTTCAGGCTATTTGAAAACTACATGCTGTGTGAGATTGGAACAAAACTCTGCAAGGCTTCGGCCCTCCAGGAATTGAATTTGACACCCCTGGGTTAGAAGGTGAATCAGTTGGAGGGGTTTAGAAGTGCGTGCGTGTGTGTGTGTGTGTGTGTGTGTGTAAAACCAAAGAAAATCTGTCTGTGTTCTATTAATAATACCTGTCCTAAATATGTCTGCTTCCAGACAGCCAGCTTCCCATACAACAGCCTCTGCTCTCTTTTTCCTCCTTTCTTCTCCTCGCATATTCATTCTCTCTCATTTTTTCTCACTCATAATTTATGTGCTTCAGCCTCATGTTTATCCTGCATTTAAATGTCACACAGAGGAGAGGCGGCAGCAGTGCGCCAGTCAATAGATGTGCTAACACTTAACGACCCCTGCCGAAGCAAACAAAAACAGATCGTTGGTTCTTCAAACAGCTCCTTAGAGATCCACCTCACTGGAATGCTTGTCATTGTCCTGTGAAGTGAAGGAAGGAAGCCAAGGACAATTTGTAGCTGCATCTCTGAAGAGTGTACTGTACTGGAGATGGTGACTCAGTCTTCCCTTGCATAGTAAAAAGTCATTTAGCAGACTTAAATTCTTACATTCAGAGTCTACTGCTTATCCACATTTGCTAATAACAGGTGAATTAATAAATATGTATCTCTTACTGGCCATGATGTTTTTTTAAGAATGCAGGTCAGTATGAGAATTTTGGGTCACTGGCTCTTTTGGGTTATTGCTGTATCTCATAATTTTTGGATCATGTATGTGCATTTCATTTTTATGCTGATTTAAACATTTTCTTGTGGCACTTGCTTGTGAATTCTGTAAACTGTTTACCCTGGTAAAAAAAAAGCATACTTTTTTGTATTTCAAATATATTTTAATTTTAAACAATACACTGCAAATATACTAACCAAAAATAACACAGTCTTTAAATGTATTAAACGTATATTAGCAACATACTTCTGGTACTAATTTTCAGTAAGACTTTTAATATACTTTAAAAAAATTGTAATTTATTATACTTTATTATACTATATTTTAGAGAAATGTACTAAAAGTGAAATTAAAGTAGAATTTTAGAAGTTTATTTATTTTAACTTTATTTTTAAGTATATTTTAGACAAATTTTAACTGCATGCTTGAAATTATGCTTGTCACAATGCACTGAAAGCATATTTTAAAAATAGTTTATTTAATATATTGAAGATTTTGCATATTTTAAGTTAATTTTGAGTGTGACTTTAACGTTTACTTATTTAAGCTAGGAACTTTGTATCTTGGCAAAAGTGATGAAATTTTTGAAAGCCTGTTATAAATATATTTTCAATACAATATATGCATTGCACAAATGTCTGTTCTTTTAACAGTTTTTTTATATGCAGTTATGTTTATTGAGCTAATATTAGAAGTATCATGATACAATCATAAATGACAGGGTCATAATAATCCTAAAAACATTAACAAAAAATTTGACATTAAACACACTATGTAACATTATTTATGTCAAATATTTAACATTAAACACAATAATATTCAGGACTGATATGAAATATAAGAAAAACCTGTTATGTAATTGAGTTACACAGTGAATTATGGAAAAAAAAATGGGATTAACATTAACAGTTGCATGTTTTTCACTGGTACAATTACAAACATTTATGTTTGCAGGAAACAGTTTTAGTCTCTTTCAACATTGTTTGGAAGTGGACTAACATACATTTTGTCCTTAGACTTCACCATTACACATTTGCGCTCTAATGACTGAGGATGTACAGCAAATACATTATTGGTGTGACACACTTCAGTTAGAAATGTACAGGATATATTTAACTGAGCATCTCTATAAACCTTTCTTCCACTCTTGGCTAGCTCTTTAACTAAAAGAAATACAGAAGAGGCCCCATCCTCAGATGTGTAGGCCACCAAGGTCAAAATCTCACAGAATGTCCCATCATTTAACTGTACAACAGAATTATTTCTCTTTTTGAGAGTTGTGTTATTATATGAATGATAAACAACACTGTTGCAAATGAAACGGTCATAAAATAAACCTAAATGAACAGTGTCTCCTGTGAAATGTTCAATAGCCCTCCTCTGCAGCACAGATGTGCTGCCTTTCTTTGGACAGCCAAAACCTCTGACATTATCTGGAAACTCTTTTGACGTTTTTGTTACGCCAGACCTACCCTGGAGTTTGCCAAATATTTTTTTTATGTTGTCATTTGCATTTTCCATTATAGTCTCTGCTTTTGTTGAAAGACCCCTCCACCTAAGGAATCTTTTCACTATTTGAGCAGACACATGTGTTGTTCCATTAAAAATTTTTAGCAAAGTCCCATTGAATGATTCAAATGGAAATGTGGATGTTGCCCACAATGGTCCCCAGTTGCTTCATCATGTACCTCTCTGTCTTCCTGTTCACTTCCATCATCTTCCTCTCTGTCTTCCTGTGCATCTTCATCATGTACCTCTCTGTCTTCCTGTTCACTTCCATCATCTTCCTCTCTGTCTTCCTGTGCATCTTCATCATGTACCTCTCTGTCTTCCTGTTCACTTCCATCATCTTCCTCTCTGTCTTCCTGTGCATCTTCATCATCTTCCTCTCTGTCCTCCTGTGCACTTACATTATCATCTTTGCTTTCACGTTCTGTCTTCTTAAACCTTATCACCGTTTCAGATATCACATCTTGCCTCCTTTCTTCTTTGTCTCCTTTCTGATTTTTACTGTCTTGCAGGCTTCTTTGCACTTTACAATTATCTGCATCAACATGTGTAAGTTGTATCTGAGACAAATGGATAAGAAAAAGTGCAGTTTCAGTGATAAAACAGCAGTATTTAGCATCTAACAAAATAAAAGCAGTATTTTTGAAGGACTGACTTATACAGTTTAAATGTCTAATTAATTAGTAATAAAAAATGCTGTTAAACATAAACATTTTTCTCTTAAAGTCATACCTTTTCACAAACTGTTCCTCTGTCCAAAGAGTTGGGAACTGGAGATGTACAAAGAAATCTCTTGTATATTAATTTCAGTGGTTTCTGCAAATACAGTACAAACAACATAACTGTAAAACAGTAAAATTTATACACCAATAGTGCCTGTAATGTCTCATGTTTAACAAATTTTCAAAACACCATGAAGCTTTTGTCTTTGAAAAGTTACATTATGTGACAGTCTTGGGTCATATGAATATTGAAAGTACTAAAAGTAATAAAGTAAATTATATTAATAAAGATTTTACCATCACATTGGTCCAGTCTTACAGATGGGGTGTTACACTGTAATAACCCATATATACACTGTACTACTGTGTTTTTAGATGGGATAAAAATCAAATATGAAACACTTCTCAGAGGAAAAAAAGGCATGTATCATGTACAAAATATACATTGTTATATTTATGTAGCAAATTTATTTAATTTGAGATTTTACAGCAGTTTATTAATTTATAATATTTACCTTTACAAAATACTGCTGTACTTAAAATATTTATTAATATAGTGCTTTTCATAATGGTTCATTATTACAAAGCAGGTTCACATATAAAATATAAAGAACAAATAATGAAGCACCTATAAGATAAAACAACACGTCCTAAATTATTTTAATAATTGCTGTAGGCTATTGCAGTACACCGTAATTTACAGTTTTCTTGTGAAAAATGTTTTCATAAATGTTTTTTATTATTTATGTTTACCTTTTTTTGATGAAGTCTTCTGTATTTTGTTGTTCTGGGCGTCTCTGGTTGAGTCCCGTCGCAATTCAAATGTCTTTTCAAATTATGGTTTGATGCCATGATTTCAGAGCATAGACTGTTTCAGAGTATCTAGTCTCTAACTTTGAATTTGGCGGTAAAGTGTGTGCCGTATAGTTTTGAAGCTCACTGCAACCAATCGGAGCATCTGACGCCTGACGTTACATGTTACGCAATCCCGTCAATCATAGTAGGTCTGACTCTGCAGGTGAGGTGAAAAGGTCTCGAATCACGATGCCTTACCAATTCGCTATATATTACTTTTTAGACAAAACAGTAAAAGTTGAAAGTGCATCGCTTATTGGGAATTCGGCCAATTTAAGTCGAGTGACGTCGCAGCCAGACCTTGACAGCGATGATAACTGGATTGAGATCAAATGGCCCACACGAAAATAGCCCGATAGGACAGTACCAGCTAAAGTCCTACTATTAGGAGGTAAGATGATATTGTATCAGTTATTTTTCGTTTACATGTTCAGATTCTTGTATACTTAACATTGTTTTAACATTGTTAACTTTTTTTATGTTGGTTTGCATGCTGGTATCGGCTAACCTCTATATTTCTATCGTTATATCAGATTCGTTCAAGGATCTTGTCACAAAGAAGAATTTATTCATTTTGGGTAAAGATATATGGACCAAGGAAGAATGCAGGGGTGTTATCATGAAAAAGAAAATGCTGGAGACCAATGCGGTGGAGGCAAAAAAAGCTAAGATGGTGAGTAAAAGTTTGCAAATTTGCAAATGAATTTGCATATTAGTTTAAACAGTTTTTAAGTTTAAATACATAGCTAACTTTCTTAATACTTGCTACACGCTGTCTCAAAAAGTGAGGTATATAACATGCCCAGCTACCTTCATGTTGGCTTTGGCACATTCCTTCTCTGTGGTGGTAGCTACAAAGCTATAGCGAGTACTGAGTGCTCAGGCAGTAATTTATTAATTTGGTGAGTAAATTATCATTCAATTAAAATTTTAAAGTGGACTAATTCTTTAACTGTATATTTTGTTCAGGAAAAGCAAACCAAGATCAAAGAGACAGCCAAGAACCAGATGCTTCAAAACCTGAAGGTTTCCCTTTCCAAAAATAAGAACAAAAACACACAAGATAAGCATAATAGTGAGGCAACTGAGGAGGAATTTCCACAACAACTTTATTTTAAATTTTTTACATCATGAATGTGTTGTCCTGATAAAGCAAGCAAAGACTTTAAAGGCTGCCAGACCCAAATCATCCACTCCTGATGATTACACCAGTTCAGATGATGATGCCACAGTCATACGGAGTCCAAACCAACCTGACATTGTAAGTTATGAAGTTTTTCTGATTGCTTTCTGTACATTCTCTCAGACATGGACTCTCTTTGTATTGCTTTTAATTAATCTGTTATTATATTTTAGGGTAGTGATATGGATGAAGGATTACCCGCAATGCAGCACAATGTAAATGTATATTATAACATTCAAAAACAAGTTCATGTTGTAAAATGTGACTTTAATAAATAAAATGTATTATGTCTGCTTTTCATTGTTTGTTTTAGCAGTTAATGGATTATAGCACTGGTCAACAAATGGCACCCCAAATGGATGAAATCATGGCATCCCTTCGTGGTAGGTATAAGCTTTCATTACAGGGGTTGACATTGAAGAATAAAGTTTGTTCCACAATTGTCATAATTGCCATATACTGATCTGAAGTCCCATAATCTCAGGTCAGCTTTTACATTGCATCAGTCTATCCTGTGTCATAATAAATGTTAATAAAATACATTTGTTTTTCATTTAAATTCACCTAGAACTTCCAGAAATGATTAAAATAATGAAGGAGTGTGTCCACTGTATAAAGTCATTGAAGCCCTCGTTTGGGGGGACCCCATCATCCACAACCTCCTCTTTTGTCACTGAAGTTGAGATGGTACGTTACAATTAAAGAATAAAAGATACATTTATCATTGTATTATTTAAGAACTACATTAAATTCATAGCTTTTGAACGTGTACATATTGTATTTTGTTTTGAACAGGGATCATCCTTAAAGTTGTAGGTTACATATATGTTACATCATGTGAATTATCTTGTTAATGGGAACCTGCACACGAGAGATCATACCACTCTTCCATCTCCCTTTTTCTCTATACAGCAACCCTTGGCTGGCAGTGAAGTTTCAGTTCCAAAGAGGGCCTTCCAGCGACTGAACCGCACACGCATGACCATCTTTGCGCAGGAGCTGGCTGTCCTGGTCTTTACAAAAGATGTACTTGCCCAGTCCACGCTAACAGGGAAATCAGGAAAAGGGGCCCCTCCTAAAACCCAGCTGGACGTTGCCAAAGTGCAGGCCATAACAGGTGTGTAATTTTATCTACTTATAAAGCAATAAAAGAACCATGAATCTTCTTGAATCATAAGTGCAAAGTCAGTATGCATTTAATACAGTATGCAGCAGAAGTTGGTTCAATAGCAAATACAGGGAAATAAAATACAACACATCACTGTATTTGCATTAGTTAAGTGGTAAAGTATAATATTTTTTTCTATGTAAAAATGTTTGTATGTAAAATCATTATGAAAGCGCATAACAAAAAAATATAGGTGCCACAGTATGACTTTGACTGGTGACGTTAGTTGTCGGCCAGTATTTTGGTCCATCATCAGTCATCTAGGGTACCAGCTATAAATGTTGCCCTCCAACACCTATAACACGTATGCAGCCCAGTATCATCACACTACCACCACTGTGCTTTGCTGTTGAGTCTATGACTTCTTTTTCATGTCTAGTAATATATAAAACACCAGGAGCGTGTTGAGTGTCTTTTTCGCGCTGAGAGTTCGGGTGTTTTTTTACTCCTTATCATAGCAACCAAAGCGTCTCAACTGAAAACGCTGCGCTCTCAAGCACTCGCAGCTGGACATTTTCAGCAGAGCACCTAGCATTTTCAGCTGACAAAAAACACTTTGGTATAACTGAGGCCTTATAGCTGTTAATGGAGCTCTTTTAAATGTAAATATATAAACATGCAACTTGTTCCCACGGTAACTGAACAATTTACAGACAGTAAGAAATATACTCATTATGGAGGACTACCTGATATTAGTGTGCTTAAACTGCGAGAAAAAGTGACCAGTGCTGAGCATTAGTGTCATTTTTCATATAGTTTCAGCACAAAGAATTATGGGTTGGGAAAAGTTTGTAATGGTGCTGTGCTAAACCAGACTTATGTGGAAACATACCTGTAACCATTACTGTTCTTAGAAATGTTTGGCCCAGTGGTGTTAAATTTCTGTATGTCAGTATGTGTATGTAAATCAAACCTTTTATGCTGTTCATGCAATTACAGAAAGTTTAAACAACTTGTGTGAATGATCATATGTGTATCACACATTGTGGCATTGAGTGTCGATAGAGAGACTGTATTGAAAATTCAGGCCCCAAAGTATTTGTTCATGAGATAAAGTGCTATGCTGTTCAGCTATATGTTGTCTTTTCTGTTAACAGATGCAGTTCTGCTGGAGTTTCCACAGACAACAGCATCTGATGTGCGAGCAGCTATCAGACGCAAGTGCAACAATGAACAGTTCGTCCAGAAGAAGGTCTGATGTGTAAATATTTTTTTATTTACACCTCTGTTGCTGTTCAGAAGGTTCTCTGTGGTTTCTTTCTGTTTTTGCACTGTTGTAAAACATGGTAAATTTATTCTGTTAAGTTTTGAAACCAAGTTCCTGTAAATGTAAATAAAAATGTTTTAAATAGATTTAAATAAATACTTGTTAATAAAATGTCTTTATTCATGTAATTATTGTTATTATTTTTTATTGAATTTACAACATTCAGCTTAGAGTAAATTAAGTGCCCCATAGGTAGTTTAGCCTTTCTGCTTAAAAATCATATAGAATTACCACCAAATTATTATGTTTGTTTTTTGTTGTATATTTCAAAGAAACTCATTATGCATTTGTAATGTACTTGAAATACAAAGAAAAAAACTTTAATTTCATTAATCACAAGTAGTCCCTATAGACATGCCTAAAGTGTACTAAGCATACTTGAAGTTGTTCCACTTTAGCACATGAAAGTACACTAAATACACTTGAAATTGTGCTTTATTACAATTAAATTACAACTTAAATATATTTAGTACAAAATTAGTATTTCCAAAATAACACTCTTTAAGTTTGCTAATCAGTAACATACTTAAATTATACTGATCATTAGTCTGACTTTAAGTACACAGAAGTATACCAACATTTCAATTATAATGTACTTGTAATAGAAATAAAGCACACTTTAATTCATTAATCAAGCACATATGTTGTCCCACAGCCTATACTTGAAGTGTACTAAGCATACTTGAAGTTGTTCCACTTTAGCACATGAAAGTACACTAAATACACTTGAAATTGTGTTTAATTACAATTAAATTATAACTTAAACATATTTAGTACAAAGTTAGCATTCGCAAAATAGCACACTTTAAGTTTGCTAATCATTAACATACTTAAATTATACTGATCATTACTCTGACTTTAAGTACACAGAAGTATACCAAAATTTAATATACTTGGCATATTATATTTTCACCAGGGTAAACTTGTCAGGTAGGCAAAATGTCAAAATCTTTTTGTCAAAGTTGCTAAAAAGTTAGAATACAAAGAAATCATTAAACCTCTGTTTTACTGTATGGCATGATTTTACAGCAAACATGTTTATTTATTGGTTTTCAAGTGAGACTTTTTTAATTTATTTACATATTTAAATTATGAATGTATTACTTTGTTGAATAAATTATCAAACAATTTGTGCAAAAAATGTATAACATTTTTAATTTAAAAAATATTAAATAATACATGTAAAAACTATATATTTAAAAATTATTCATTTTGTTTTTTATTTATTTTTTTCAGTAAAAATGTTGGCAGGTGAAGTAGAGATTGTGATTACCACTGGGATGAACCTACAGTTTAAGTTTTCGAAAACAATTTTTTCGTAAGACAGTATGCATACATAGCTATAAACCTTAACGTGGAACTTTAACGTTTACCATCAGTGAACGTTTATGTTAATAATTGTCCGATGCTTATTCTGGATGTTTTTCCAGACTGCACAAGTGCATGAGTTTACGGCTAGCGGGAGCCCACTTAACTGGAGACATGGGTGTCTGAGTGATATTTCCACTTTAGAGTGATTGATCTGCCAACTGTGTGGACTCTTTATTTACAGCCTAATTGATCTGAATTGCAATAGGGTGGTGATCAAGGTCATTGATTGGTTGATTGTGTTGTTTGTCAGATTCACAGAGGCGGACACACTAGTGATGGGAGATGTGACATACGGGGACTGCTGCATGGATGACTTCACTGCCCACACTTTAGGAGCCGACTTCATGGTGCAGACTTTATGGACTGTCTCACAGTTGTCTTACTGAGTTGCATACACACAAAATGTGAATTAGAGGGAGAGTTAACCTAAATGGAACATTCTGATATAATTTGTTCACCCCCATGTCATTCCAAACCTGCATGACTTATTTTTTTATGTGGAATGCAAACATTTTGATAAAACATTTGGTGTGGTTAGAGAGTGGATGGGTTAAATGCAGAGCACAAATTCTGAGTATCGGTCACCATACTTGACTGTATGTTAAGTGCAAAAACATTACTCACACTAAACATGAAATAAATATCAATTAAAGCTATACATTAACACAACATCTAATCACAAAAGCACAAAACAAAATTACTAAAACTTCAAATGAACACTGAAAATACAACAAATAAAAGCTAATTTAAAATATAAAAAAATACTAAAATGGTAAATAAATAATAATAAAATAATGCTGGTATGGAAAAGGGTTGTGTGAAATTCTCCTTTTGTTTTCCACAGAAGAAAGTAAGTCAGACAGGTTTGGATTCTTCAGAGCTGTGTATGATAACTTTTCCTTTAACATATTTATAGACTGCATACCCACAAATTAATTTTCATAAAGAAAGACATCTCATCTATCATCTTTCTATGTCCCTGCAGTTTCTCTTCTTTCTCAGTCAGCATTTTACAGGGTCTTTCTTTTTTTTCTTTTTTTGTTTAAAGTTTATTTAACAGGGACCATACAAGCAAACATAGTTACAATACAAAGCCTGTAACTGATGTGCAGCATATAGATATTATAGCTATTGCTAATTTTCAACTCTTGTTTGACAGGCAACTGCGAGTTTGAAAAAATAATTGAGAACGAGGCCAAGAAATCTCTGTGGGAGTTTCTAAGTGCAAAGGTTGGAGACAGTCGGCCATTGTAAGATGAAGTTATGATGTTTAGATTTACTCTTGAAGTGCTTTACAAAGCTGCTCTCAATAGCTCAGTATGGTAGCCAGTCATGTGTAAGGGATAGTAGATGTTTTGAATGACCCTGCCTGCACGTGTGCTCAGCAGATCAATAGAGAACATGCATTAACAGTGTCCTGGACGTGCCAGCCTAGAGGAAGCTACTCTTTTACCCCTCACTGCCCGTCAGCAGCACAGCATACAGTAGAGGAAATGCTAAATCAATAGGGCCAATATATCTCCAGCAGAACAATCACACCTCTTCCAAATACCAGAGCTGGCAAAGGGAATATTAATCCTGCATCTGAGGTCTGAAGCCTCCTGTGAATCTCAACATGCACATTTATATGCAGACAAACATAGATCTTCTGGAAATGTGCGTTTGTCAGTGTAAGCTACAGTATGAATAGAAATTAAAATAGTGTAACTGCTTTAATTGCTGTACATACTGTATGTAAGTGTTTATATATCCAGGAGTGAAATACACCTGACAAAATCTCCCAAAACCTCCTTTTGGGGAAGTCCTCATGTGTAGGACATAGACGTATAATTATTTCTTTGGTTAGGAATTCCTTAACCTATCACATCTTTTCACTCTGCTTGTTTGTTTGGCTTTTTTATATTCCTTTTCCACAATATCCTGGAGACCAACAATATTCAAGCCTTAAAGCTAAACTTTAGCGGCAGTTCTGAAAGCAAGTGCAAAAAGCTTTAATATTTTTGTATGGTGACTTATGGTGGCTGATGAAGCAGCAAAAAGGTGCTTATATTTTATCGCCTTAAGAAAACAATAGACAATGGAAGGAGACGAGGGGATGGAGAATCCATGACTCTTATTGACAACAGCTGTAATTGCAGTGAGTAAGTGCTCGTAGTCTGCCGTGCTAATTGGATAAGAGAAATTGATCAATTCCACTTATCTTCAACCCCCCAGCCCCTCCACATCTTTTTCTTTTGTTTTCTAGCACCTGCAGAAAGAGGTTATTGCCTCATGTGTGTATGAAAATAGCCCTGCATGTATGTGCATTCTGACAGTGACCCACTTGAATGTAAAACTTTGCCAGAAAAAAAAAACTTTATTGCCGCAGTCAGTAAAATCTCCCTCCCAGAAGCCCCTCTTTCTCTCTTTCCCCTAGGTCATGTATATCACTTCCTCTAGTAACTGAGCGTAAATGTTGCCCATGACATCTATTCAGTAGCTCTGTTCTAAAACCTTGTTAGCTGCCTTGCTGCTTGTTGCCTTTTAAGGGATCATCCTTAATGCTATGGTAACTTTTAGCTGATTGATTTGGAACTCAAAGAGGCAGCTTGACATGCAGTTTAATAGAGCTGTGATGTTAGCATGTCGCTAAGCTAACAGCACAGTACTCTAAAAGCATAATAAGCATGTTTGTGTAAAATAATGTTTTTATTTAAACTCTTAACAATACCTTTCAGCACTGAATGATTTTTTTTTCTAATCAACATTTCTCTCACCTTGCCCATGTTGAGATCTTCAAAACCATGTTCAAAAATGATAAACTGTTTTAGTTACAGCTGACTTCCATCGTATGGTAAAAAAAAAAAAAAAAAAAAAAATCTTAGGTCTTAGGTAACATTTACTTCCTTTCTTCCTACTTGCCTCACTGTCTTGCCGTCTGTTCTTACATAGCCAAATGGGCTCCATGTTTAAAACACTCCCTAAAGGTGGCATTTGCCTAATAGCAGTGAAATGGTCTTTTAAGAGAATGCTACAAGAAGAGCAGCAATTATGACCATTAGCAGTAAATGATAATGTAGATGAGAGAAGACTGAAGCCCGCCATCCTCTTTCAGCTCCGCTGTCTTTTAAATGGTGTGTGAAATGAATGGCATTAATAGCAATTGTAGGATTTTGTCCTTTCTTGAGTTATTGTCATCAGTTTCCTGAGATTTCAAGAAATGTATTTACTTTGTTGTGAGTTTGCAGTTTATGAAAATGAACTTATCATGATAATACCAATTATGATAGTACTCATTCTACATATATGAATACTTGTAGACAGGACATCGTTAGACCTATTTTAGGGGGGCTGAAGTCCCCCTAAATGATAATAAGAACAACAGTCAATAACAATTCGATTTAAATTAAAATAATGCATTTAGCAGACGCTTTTATCAATTTACATTACATTTACATTTATTCATTTAGCAGACGCTTTTATCCAAAGCGACTTATAGATAAAGACAGTGAAAGCAATTAAAAACAACAAAAAGAGCAATGATATATAAGTGCTATAACAAGTCTCAGTTAGGTTAACACAGTACACGTAGCATGGGAATTTTAAATAATATAATAAATAAAAAGAAAACAGATAGACTAAAAAAAAAGAATAGAGCAAGCTAGTTAGAGGTCTTTACACATACACACACATATATAATTGCATAATAAATGAAAAGAAAAATAGAATACAAAAAGATTAGAAAGGTAGTTAGGTATTTTTTAAGAATAGAATTAGAATATTGAGTGTTAAAGTTAGAGGGTCAAATAAAGGTGGAAGAGATGTGTTTTAAGATGATTCTTGAAGATGGCTAAGGACTCAGCTGCTCGGATTGAGTTGGGGAGGTCATTCCACCATGAGGGAACATTTAATTTAAATTTAATTTTATCCAAAGCGACTTACGCCCGTTTCACACATACTCCATCTGCAGTGCGTATGCGTTGCATATTTTTTTCCGCACCCATGTTTACGGATTCCAGCGTTCATACTGCATGCGGTTGAAGTCTGTCAGTGCGTTCCAGGAGCAGTCCGTCTGCAGCAGTGCAGCAATCGTTTACGTACCGAGTCTATTTTTGCTGTGCTGCATGCGCTGAATCAAAGTTAAAAATACTAATTAAAGCCTACTGTGTTTCACATGCAACACATGGGTTTTGGCCAGATTTAAAACAAGAAAAATAGCAACTTTAGATAAACAAGACAACATTATATATGCACTTTTATGGAGGCAGAAAAACGAAGTTATTTAAGACCCGTTGGATTGCGTGTAATAAAGATTTAAATGCAAAAGGCACGAGAGTCGACTTTTTCTGTCAGTGGTGAGTTTTAATTTTGAATGTTTGTGATATCCTAACAAGAAAAGTAGGCTAATGTTGTGTTTAAATTTGTGTCGCAGCTTGTTTCAACTTATAATAAAAACGTTGTTTATAATAATATATAGTAATACGTTGTTTATATTTGAATTTAAATATGTCTATGAAAGATTGTTACTGTACTGTGATGAAAGAGTATAACAATGGTATAACAATGCTTTTTTTTTTTTTTTTTTTTTTTTTTTTTTTTTTTACGATTTGATATCAAAATGTTTTGTTTTGTGGCTTAAACAGCACGGATCAGTAGCGGACTGCAAACGCGTCCTGTGTAAAAGCACAATGAGTCCGTGCTGCTTCAGCACCACATACGTAACGCACTCGGACTGCATACGCACTGCAGACAGATTATATGTGAAACTGGCATCACAGTGCATTCAGGCTATCAATTTTTTCATGTGTTCCCGGGCAATCGAACCCCCAACCTTGCGCTTGATAACGCAATGAGTACGAGTGGAGAAGGTCTGAAATATATGAAGGGGCAAGACCATGAAGTGATTTAAATACAAATACTAAAACCTTAAAATCAACTCTGAAACGAACAGGTATCCAATGAAGTGATGATAACACAGGTGTAATATGTTCTCTCTTTTTTGTCCCTGTTAAAAAATGACGCGCAGCATTCTGTACCAGTTCTAATCGTGAGATCGAGGACTGATTTATTCCAGCATATAGAGCGTTACAGTAGTCCAGCCTGGTTGAAATAAATGCATGAATAACGATCTCCAAATCACTAAAGCTCAGAATATTTTTCAGCTCCCGATGTCCCCTAAGCTGCAGAAAACTGGCTCTAACTACAGAGTTGATTTGTTTATCAAATTTTAACTCAGGAACAAGAGTAACTCCAAGATTTTTTACTTTATCATGAATGCTATCTTGAAGGGGGCCTAGGGTAGAACTTATATTATTTAAAAGGTAACATCAGTCTTCTTTTGATTTAATTGAAGGAAATTTTTGTCCATCCAAGTCTTAATGTCCTCTAAACAAGCTAGCAAAGAGAAAACTGAATCAGTTCCTGATTTTAATGGAAAATAGAGCTGAGTATCATCGGCGTAAATATGATATAAACTTTATGGGACTCAAAAATGAAACGAAGAGGGAGTAAGTATAAGGAAAATAAGATTGGACCCCGAATTAAGCCCTGGTGATGGGAACTGAGCTTGATGATAATTCTCCAATTTCCACCAAAAAAATCCTGTTTGCGGAGATATGATGCAAACCAATGTAGTGCACCATCATGAATGCCAGCTTCAAGGTCCAATCTCTTTAATAAGATACGATGATCACAGTATCAAAAGCCGCACTTAAGTCCAATAATAGAAGAATAGTACAGTTACCAGAGTCTGCAGAAAGTAAGAGGTCATTTACTACCCCTCAGAAGTGCAGATTCAGTTTCAGAAAGAATCGTTTGAACGTGTGTTGAGTGAAATATGCTAATGTTGTTTGTGTCTTCAGTCCCCATAGACTCAACTGAGGCCATCAAGATGCTGTATGTGTTTGTGGACATCCAGATTGACACTGCCCACTTCCTGGACACACTCAGATTAAACTTTCCCCTGGCCACTCGCTCGCCCTCGTCAGCACCATCCAGTTTGTGGCTGCTTTACAGGTAACCTTTGACCCACTGCTTCTTACTCAATGATAACTATTCCTTGCGGTTAAATAAGTGCTCTGATTCGCTTACTGTCTCTCTCTCTTTCTTACCTTCCTGCTTCAAGGTCTCTCAAAGCACATAAGGCTGCCTGTGTGAGTGTGTGTGTGTGTGTGTGTGTGTATGTGTGTGTGTGTTTGTTCCTATAATAATGTGTGTTTATGTATGTGGGTGTGAAATGCAGTTAAAGTTATTTTGAACTGCACAAGAGGAGGAATTATTAGAAGTCATGTTGCACTCCACCTTACATAAGTGTGAGATTTTCTTCCCTTGCTTTTTTTTCTGTTTCACTCTCTCCTCCTCGCTGTCATTTTCACCCTCCTGCCTAAAAATTATATTTCTGGAAATGGCACGGCCTGTGTGTCGTGTGTGTGTGTAGGCCCATTCCCGTGCTCTGGGTGGGTGCTGGGAGTCAGAGGAGTGTGAATGCACATGTTTTATATGTTTTTGTTATTTTATCTTCTTGTCAAAATCTTAACCGTAATGTCTCCACCCCCATCGCATTACTGCAGCTTTCTTGCCTAAATTTATTTGGCACCATTTCTTTGCTTCCATGTCGTTGGAAAGGAAAGCCTGTAGGTGTTGGGAGATGTGCTGGATGACTATGACTGTTTCTCTGATTGTATCTGTCTCTCTTTTCTTCCACTGAAAAGTTGTCGTTGCACGTTCCAGATTCAGCGCTCAGCCAGAGCTGCAAGTTACTCTCAGAACCTAACTGTATTACTACACAAACAAACTGCCTTTATTTACAAATCTAATGAGTTTAAGAGCATATTTTAACACTAAGAGTTTGATTCAGCAGTATTACTGCATCAGGAGTGTTTAGGAGTTTATTTAGGTGTATAGTAAATAAAATCCATAGCAATTGGTTCACATACTGTTTAAGATAGTGTTCAAAATGTTCATTGAGGTCAATTTTTTTTTTTTTTTTTTTAAAGAAAAAAATAATTTATATTATAAAAATTATATGGAAGTATGCATTCATCAGTTGTGACAGTGAAGTCATTTGTTTCAAATTAAATAAATAAATAATTTTTTTAACTTTCTATTCAAAGGATCCTGAAAAAATATATCACAGTTTCCATGAAATTGCCCCTCCACACATTTTTCCATTTCCTTTATATGATGCAGTGATAAAACACACCAGTTTTCCCAGATTACCGAACTGTCTCTTTCAAGGCCCTCCATTACAAATATTGCATTTAAAGCAGAGACATTAAACTCTCAGAGGTTTCCCGGCTCAGCTTTTAACAGTATAACAGTATAACAGCCACAGAGAAAGCGGCCGACACTGAGGTACCAACACCTCATAATCTGGCTTCACTGAGACCAAAGGAGCACTTCCCGGTCAGCGAGCACCTGTCCATCAAAAGCTCACTATCCAATCAGAGTAGATCACTTTTAACCCCGCCCCGAAGATAAGTTTGTGTCAAAACACCAAACGAAAAACTGCGAAGCAAATGCTAAATCTGTGGCAATGCATTCAGAATCCATGCTTAGCGAAAACAAATCTTTGAAAAACATTAACAAGGAAGGAAACATATTTGAAGAGCCTGTTAAATTTGTGCGACTGAGTTAATTTTTTGTTTTTTTTTTCATTGTGTTTTTCTTCTTTTGGAATGGCATATAGTTTCTGAAAAAGTTACGTTCAGTTTTATAAAGTTATGTTCATTATTAATGAACCAAATGTAATTCCATAGAGCCAGTGCCTAATCTGGAACCATGCCACATGTTTTCACCTTTCTTAAAAAGGTGGGTCTGGGCTTTTTGGTGGGAAAGTTGCTCCTTTGGTGTTGGTACCCCAGTGTCGGCCACTTTCTCCTGGGGAGATCCTCGAATGCACATCGCCTGGTCTGGAGAAACACATCAGTGCCATCATGCAAGGAAAACAGACCCGCCTCACATTTTTACCTGCAGAATATTGTTTCTCTCTGAAATGTCACATTGCGTAAGTGAAATGCATTACGAATGCAGTTTCAAGATGACTTTAATGAGAAGCGTGTCAAGTGCTGTTGTAACACAGAGACGAGACATTAGGCAGCAGGTGTATGTGTGTGTGATCTATTATTCTCTGTATCACACAGCAGCCGTGAGCAGCAAGCTCTGCTCCTGAGAGATAGACGGAAACCTTTTGTCTGTGTGTACACAGAGAGGGTGTGTGTGTGTGTTTGAGTTTTCTGCCTCTTAATCCATCGTGCAGAGTCTGTGATGAATGTTAGTCCGTGTGTGTGTGTGAGTGGAATTGATGGGTGTTTATATTAATTTTCACCTCTTCAGCAGGGTGTCTGTCAGCATTAGACATACACAAGTGGTCATGTCACTGACCGCCAAAATGACACCGCTATTATGCAAATAGCGTTTATCATAGATCATTTACTTTTTGCCCTCACCCTCAGCTATCATATTAAAAACTTTCTCTGACAGCCGACAGTGTAGTAATGTGATGTTATATTGCAAAGCCGAATCGCCACCGTATAATTAACAGCTAATTAAGCTTATACAGGCCCTGACTTTCTCATAAGATGTAATATGTTGGCTGGGGGTCTGAATAAAGTCCCACGGAGAAGATGATTGCAGCTTTGTGCTGAAAAATTACCCAGGTTCATGGCTGATCGGCACCTTCATAAAGTCTCTTTTGAGTTGGGAGGACCGTAAAGCACTCTGTATTTAATAAAATTTGATGAACGCCACTGGTCTTTTACGCAGACCTCTGGTTTTCACTTGGGATTTTTTCTGAAGCAAGAGGGAGCTACGTCTCATTGCCGAAGGCATAATGAACTGAGGGTGAATGGGTCGGTGCTGTGAAAAGCAGTTTTAAGAACTGCAAATTGGGCCATTTCTAATATTGTATTCTCAATAGTGCCATCTCTACCAAATGCATCAATCTGTGGTTGTTTAAGTTATACTGTTAAAAGCTGAGCCGGGAAACCTCTGAGAGTTTAATGTCTCTGCTTTAAATGCAATATTTGTAATAGAGGGCCTTGAAAGAGACAGTTCGGTAATCCGGGAAAATTGGTGTGTTTTATTACTGCAACATATAAAGGAAATGGGAAAATGTGTGGAGGGGCAATTTTTTGGTGAATGACTTAGACAACAGCTAAAAAAAGGCTGTGTTTGAGGTGGTACACTATAAGGAGGTAGGAAGGCATTCGTTTTTGGAGGAGACATTGATATGTAGTTTACTGTAGTATCCCATAATAATGTGCCTTTAACTCTGTGATTGGTGGTAGGTTGGAAGTTTAATTTTGTCTTGGGAACCCTGATGATTTTAACTGTGTACAAGATAATTTTGAGAAGTGTGATTTCCTGACCTAGAAAGAAGAATGGAATTTTCTTTCATGAATATGATTTTGGTCTAGTTATGTCAAGCTCTAATACATTTATTGTACAGAAATTAGTATTTGAAAAAAAAATAAAAAATTCAGGTTGATACAGATAAGATGATATTTATTTTGATTTGAATGCTGATAACCAATAATACAGAAATACAGAAAATCCTGTTTTGTCTGAGTATGTTAAAAATAATAATAATTTAAAAAATCAATCTTTTTAAATACTGCAGGTAAATTTAGGCATCTTTAAAATGTACACAATGAAAAAAAAAAATTTATTATGAGATTTGCAAAAGATTACATTTAACAGTTTTGAAGACAGCAAAGATGATATAAATGTAAAAATTGAAAATTTGCTTGAAGGATTAAATAAAACAATAATGTTTGAGGGACAAGGAGAATGAACGATGAAGAGCCTTTTTCTGTCACTGTGTGTGTGTGTGTGTGTGTGTGTGTGTGTGTGTGTGCGAGAGTGAAGGATGGCTGGTTTAGCCTTTGCTCCGTTGGGCCCAGGGGGATCCCACCCACATTATGTTCTGTAGTGTTTCATAAACGTGTCTTAATTAGCCTTTCTAATTGTGGCTGCATCCCCAGGGCATCCATCAGGATTGCCAGGTTAATCTATACTCCCATTAACTATGGCAGGTCTTCTCCTGTCGGCACGGCAGAGGATAATCGGCGTGTTGAGTTCTGTTTGCGTGCTGTCCGCGTCATGACCTAATCATTTTATGCAGGTTTATTTGTGGAGTAGCTGGATTGTAGCCCATCAGCCTCCGTGTCTATGACTCTCTTTCCGGCTGTTTAAAGTTCCCGTGACTTTAGAGTGAGTAGTTCTTGCCCTGATTGCTTGCTGAATGTTAGAACCGTTCTGATCCGGTTTATAGGTCCTCTAGGCCAAGACCCATTGGCCTTTATATTTTCTTACACAAATCCCAGAGTTAGCAGAATTTTATTCATTCTGCCCACTCAGACTGTCTTTCTCTCTGATAAAGTTGTGTTTCTGTCTGTAGATATCTTGGGGATGGAAGGTTTCATTTGGAATCCATCATGATTGCCAACCCAGATATACCTGCCTACAGGTAAATCAATGTACAGTTGTATTCTTTTTGCTAAATCATGCATTTTTATTGCTATCCTCAACATTTTAGTCCTCAACCTTTTTATAAACATGCAATATCCAAAGCCAGTTGACCAGATTTAGCCAGTTTGGTAATAGCTCCTTCCTCTTGGCCCTGTTTTAAAAACTAAAACCCATTAAATAACATAAAATAATATATCTAACACCTGGCGCATTGATTGATTGAATTATAAGCTGGGAATAATGAGTGCAAAGCTTTGTATGACATGGCATCTTGGCTAAGATGATGTCCACGATTCTGCCTGTTTTATTGCGTTATCACAAATGAAACAATTAAAACGGTTGCATTTTAAACACAACTACACAATACGCTTAAAAATCTTTAATAAAAGACTTTTCCAAATAAAGGGCGTAGATGTCAGTTTGCTTAGACCCAACATCCCTGATCACCACAGGTGTTAAGCGATTGTTTTGAGAGGGGCAGGTCATCGCCTTTCTTCTTCTTCTACTTCTTCTTCAAATCCTCCTTTCTTTGTTTTCTGCCCCTTTTAATCTGTTCATTTGTTTGTATTTGAATTGGACTTTGTTTGGGCAGATTTTTCCCCTTTTCTCGTCTCATCTTTTTTTAATTGGTATGCATAGAGAAGACGAGTGAGATGAATTCAGCACCTAGACAAACAGACAGTGGATGGTGATTCTGGGCGAGATAAATGACTATTAATACCTATTTAAATTAATGTCTTTTTTTGTTATTAAACCAATAGAACATTATAATATGGTATTATGAGTATTAAAACAAGCATTTATTCAATAAAACGTCTCCGGGTCTATGTTACACATTTCTGCATGTTCTAGATTTGTCATATACAACTTACTGGCTTAACATTGAAGAACAATTGTAACCTGTTTCAAGGTTGGCTAAGCCAGCTAATTTAATACACTTTGGTTGGAGGAGAAGAGTAGATTCTAGTTCCAACCAACCCCCCGATCTTCCCTTCTTCTTTTTTTTATGACTGTGCTTTGAAGCTGACTGTTCACCTGAACACCTCCTCACTGATGTCTGGAGGTTTTTGCTGGTAATATTTGTGGTCCACTGGGTTTCACACTTCAAAGTGTGTGGGGAGAGTTTGGTAATGCATCACTTTATCCTGAAGTGAGCAAGAATTGTGTTAATATTCACTTTCCTCCAGCCTATCATTGGGGAATTAATAATTAGCATTGATGGTTAATGAACAAATGAAAAGTGCATTAGAATGTGTTTATTTACAAACACTTGCACTTGATTCATGATGTAGTAGGGACCTCCCATGGCTTCTGTTGTTCTTAAATTACAGTTGAAATGTCATTTCTGTGCCACTAGCATTGCTGGTAGTGGGGTATGTTTTAACACTCTTGTTACTTGACAGTAATTTTCACAATTTAGCAGCAAGTTGTAGATTTCCTATGAAGGTAAAATAATACCAAAAGAGATCTGTGAAATTGTGAATTATCACCACAAAATTATGTGATATATATATATACTTATTTTTCACGCTTACTTGACACTTGTTTTTCCACTTAAATATGGACAAAAATATTGCAAACTTGCAAAGAAAGGGTGTCAAAAAACGTACACATTTGATTAGACTCTAAAATACTGCCTTTATTATTCTTATGCATGCAGCTTGATTTACACTTTTACTAAATGTTTTATGTGCATTTTAGGATTATTTTATCTTAATAATTTTTAAACTTTTTGTTTTAAATCTGTCAATATTGTGCATATATATATATATATATATATATATATATATATATATATATATATATATATATATATATATATATATATATATAAACACATCCATATTAAGTGTTAAAATTTTTCTTATCAGTATTCTGTCGTGTCCCCATCTCTAGTTCACCTGTGACATTATCATAAGTAGGAATTGAAAATATCTTTGTGCAAGACAGCGAATATTATCAATATCATTTTTAGTTGAGTGTCAGATAAGACAGATCTTCCAAACAAGACAACAATGCTCTTTACAGGCTTAGGCTAAAATTGAGCTGGGTCGTGATCAGATGATATGGGCTATGGGAAATGTTCAGTCATAAATCACTGTAAAGAGTCCTACTCTACTTGATATATCACAGACATCTATTTTGTATTGACTGGGAAGACATTTTTAGAAAGCTTTTGCAATAGACAGGTTCAATTTGTGATGCATCAATATAATTCTGGCCGATACTGATAAGCCAATTATTATGTTCCTGTTATGGGCGGTAACCAGTTAAAGGGCTCATAAAATTATGTACTTTTTTTTTTAATTACAAATATTTAAAATAAGTCTAAATAAATCTAAAATGAATTTATCAAAAAAAGAATAATAATTGATCTTTCTGAGTGCTACTAGTGAATATTCAACACAGCATTATGATGTACAGTTTGAGAAAAGGATATACATTTTTAAGTCTGCTAAAGATTACATTTAACAGGGTTAATTATTAGTGCATAAAATATTAACTTTATGTGATGGCAGAGATAATCTACTGTAAATGTATAAATAGAGGAAATGAGCATGAGTGATGAAGTATACAATGCAATGTTATGTGATAAAGATAAATGAAAAATGTACTTAATACTGGTATAATAAACCAAAATATTGTGCATCCCTATTCTAATTAATTTCACAGATGTTCACTGGGGTTCAGGTCTTTGCACAGACCAGTTAAGTTATCCACCTCAGGCTTATTAGATTGGGGAATTTTTGGCGAAACTAATAAATCCAGGCAACAACAAAGCCTTACGTCATTAATGAAGAAAATAGAGCTAAACTGGCCATTATGTTAGAAACCCAGAGCTGATGGTGGTTACTAAAGCTCTGAAAAACGTAAGGGTTTGCACAAGCCGTTTACACCGGTTCAGCATCAGTGATCTTGAGAAGATTTCTCATTAGGCCATAGGAAGTGGTTTTCTTGTTGTTCAGTAAATTTGGAAAATCCTTGGTGTAATGATTTTCTGTTCTCTTTCCTCCTACACTGTCAGATCTGTTTGATGTGGGCTGTTCTTGGTGACCTTGAGCCCTGTTCATGAAATTTTGTTGTCTTTATGTAAATGTGTAACATTCAGTATTCAACTCCTCTCTTTTTCTTTCCTCTCTCTCTCTCTCTCTCTTTCTCTAGCACTTAGAGTCTCGGTTGGAGTCGTTGGGCCGTTCATTCACGCGTGTGCTCCTGTCTGAGACCTTCCCCAGCAAGCTGGAGCTCCTGGCAGACGTGGATGCTTGAGTCTCTCCTCCATCTACATGCACAATCACGCTCTCCATTTCACAAAAAGGAACATCAACTCCTGTGCATCTTATGAAGGTGCAGATTAGTCTGAGTCTCAGTACACCCTGAGGACAAGGCAAGGTTCGACAGAAATATCACTGACTGTGATGAATATGTCAGACGGGATCACAGGTTTTGTTAGTGAGCAGCTCCTCTGTGGCCTGTGTCTTATTGCTGTGGTGGGCTTTGAGATTAGTGAAGTTCAGTTGAACAAACGAGTTTTGCATGGGCTTTCTGTTTCAGACAAAAAGCAGTAGGTCATTTTTGTTGATATTTCACATGCCAGTGCGATTGAGGTTTCCCATGATGATGCAAATATCAGGGGATTTTTAAATGGTATTTTTGAGGCTTGGAAAAGTAATGGAAATCTTAATTGTTACATGTTAATATAACTCTTATATTTATATTACGTATTAACATTTTATTTATGTGATAAATCTGCATGTTTAAACATAAACATATATATTTTTTTAAAATGTAATATTATCTAAATTATATTTTGCATAACAAAAGAAGATATTTTGAACATGTGTTTCTGAGCATTAGGGTCCAATGCTGTTTTGGACCCCATTCACTTTTATTATATGAACAGAAACACATTTTCCAAAATATCTTGTTTTGTGTTGCACAGAATAAAGAAATACTCAATCCATTCAATTTAATTATTTAAAATATTATTTGTAAAACTTAAACTTATTGCTTAAAAAAAAATACTTGTAAATATTAATATTATTGTAAAATTATATTTTGTACATATTTCAATATAAAAGGAGCTCTGTGTAAAAAAAAAAAACAGTAGTTTTGATACTATAAAAACTGAATTATTATTATTATTTGTTTTATTATTTTTTTTTTTGTTTGTTTGTTTTTGGGGTGGGGGATTATGTTTGGTCATTGTAGGGGAGAGCAGGGGCGAAAGTACCATTTTTCAGAAAAACTTCATTTTAAAAGATAATGTTGTATACAGAGATATATTTCTGCTGTGGTCAGTAACTCAGAAGTGTGGTCTAACAACACCAGGTAGTATTTTGTAGAAATGTAGAAAGACTTCAGTATAATTTCACTTTGAACATAAGTTGAACATTGTTACTTTCGACCCCATCGGTTGGGACGAAACTAACACACAGGTGGGTCAAAAGTAACACAACAATATAAGCTAGATTTTTTTCTGTTAGTCTTATTTTTCTTAAGTATACCTGATTTTGATCTTGTTAATAAATAACTGCAAACATATTTTGTCCTTTATCTTTTCAAAAAAATTATTAAATTACATTTTCATATTTTCATTTTAAATTTAAGTTTAAGTTTCATCAGATGTCTTAAAACCTGACTGTATTTTTTATTTATTGGAAATTTCAATGTATTTTTATATAATAATAAAAAAATTCTACAGAATGTACAATATAAAAATGTAATCACATTAGCATAATAAAAAAACTCTAAACATAATGTAACAGTAGGCCTATTTATGTTTCCATCCAGTTGTTTTTATGCATGAATTAAAAATGTGCATTAAAACATCTGGAAACACTGCAAATTCACAGGTGGAGGAGTAAAGGCTAAAATATGGCTAAAACCTAAATATAAATGTGACGTAGCAGCTGCCCAGAGAGAGATGTTCCTCTATGTCCAGAAACACCCTCTCAAAAACAACTGGATAAAACCAGACCAGTCTTTCTGACCCTCACTAAGACATATTCTTTTGGTAAAATATGACATTAACATTTGTAAGAAATGATGCAAGACACAGAAATTCACAATATAGCTTGCACTGGAACAAAATAATTACCTTCTGTGACTTTAGCGGGACAAAAGTAACAACTGTTACTTTCGTCCTGACAGGAACTCCTGACATTTAAACTAGATTTAATTTTATATAAAAAAAATAGAAAATGCAAACTTTAGGATGTGTTAAAGCACTAAATAACCTGTAGATTGATCATTACTTTGACACATGAAACAAGAAAAACAACACGACTAATAAAAAAAAATTACCGCTTCAATAATTTACTTTTTGTACTCGAAAACAGTTTTACGGACCTAACTTTGGGAAACAATGAGGAAATCACATGATATTTCTCAGCTCCGTCAAGGATTGCATGCTGAACATGCGGTCATAGCTGGGAATGCAAATGCAGAAAGAGGCTCGGAGAAAATCGCTTTGTTACTTTCGTCCCGTGTTACTTTCGCCCCGGTTCTCCCCTACTGATGCCGGAATGGCTGGTGCACTGAAAAATATTTGCTGTTTCCACTTCCACAACTGATAGTAAATTGTCAGGGTTTTGGTAAGGGAGGAACTCAGGTGCAGACAGGGATTCTCAAACAAAGGGTTTATTACAAAAAGGGGAAAACAAAACCCACGAGGGGGAAAACAACAGCTAGGGCAGGAACTAAACAACTTAACAGGGCAGGATTGATAAGACAAACAAACTCTTGACACTAACTACAAACACTCACGGTAATACAAGGACTTCAGAGGGTACAGCACAATCTCACACACGATCACATAAGTAGGACACATCTGAGAAACACAATGAACCGACGCAGGACAGAGCACACTAGGAGATCTAAATAGGGGGAACAATTAAGACACGACAGGTGTTACAGATAGGACAATCACGACACGACTAGGATAACAAGGGGGGCGGGGCAAGGGAACGAGACAACACAAGCACATGGCCCAAAGACAAGGCCATGCGCTTGTACACAAAACACGGGTCTGTCATGATCCTGCCTCAAGACTAGGAAAAATCAAGGACACGAGGGCAGAATCATGACAGAACCCCTCCCTTAAGGAGCGGCTTCCAGACGCTCCTCAAGGGAACATCAAACACGGGACACGACTGACATGACAGACTGGGACACAGACACAAACCAACAGGACATGACAAATAACAACAAAGGCAAACAAGAGTACACAACGGCAGGGTTGGGGTGACAAATCAAAAAAAACAAACAGGGAAGGGGAGGGGGCGGGACCACAAAGTTCATGGGGGACAGACCAGGGCGGGTGGGTGGGGTAGGAATCCTAGGAGGACAGGACGAAGGCTGACGACGGGGGGTACGGGCAGGTCTGGGTGGTGAGGGGCGGGGAGGGTTCTCGGGATAACTGACAGGAGCAGACACAGGACGCGGGGCAACACTTACGGGACGCGGGGCAACATCAACAGGACGAGGGGCGACTACATCTACAGGACGAGGGGCGACTACATCTACAGGACGAGGGGCGACTACATCTACAGGACGAGGGGCGACTACATCTACAGGACGAGGGGCGACTACATCTACAGGACGAGGGGCGACTACATCTACAGGACGAGGGGCGACTACATCTACAGGGCACGGGGAGACAACATCTACAGGGCACGGGGAGACAACATCTACAGGGCACGGGGAGACAACATCTACTGGGCACGGGGAGACAACATCTACTGGGCACGGGGAGACGACAGGACACGGGGATACAACATCTACTGGACACGGGGGCACATCAACGGGACACGGGGCCACATCAACAGGACACGGGGAGACAACGGCTGGACACTTAGGACTTCTGGGGACAGGGTCAGGGGACAAAACAGGACTGACGGGGACTTCTAAAATTTGGACAAGACGGGACAAATAATCAGAAAAAGCTTTAGCAGCTAGGATAATAGGCAGCTCCTTATGGGATGAGACCGACTGTACAAGAGTCTTTGCTGCAGAGTCGGCCGCGGCTCTCTCCTCCGCTCTCACGACTGCAGCTCTCTTCTTTGCCGGCTCGGGCACGCTCACTGTTGCTGGCTCGGGCACGCTCACCGCTGCTGGCTCGGGCACGCCCACCGCTGCTGGCTCGGGCACGCTCACCGCTGCTGGCTCGGGCACGCCAGCTCTCTCCGCTGCTGGCACGGGCACGCCAGCGCTCACCGCTGCTGGCACGGGCACGCCAGCTCGCTCCGCTGCTGGCACGGGCACGCCAGCGCTCACCGGTGATGGCACGGGCACGCCAGCGCTCACCGGTGATGGCTCGGGCACGCTCACCGCTGCTGACTCGGGAGGAGACAGGGTCACAGGACCGGCAGGCCCCTTCTTCTTCCTCTTCCTCCTCGGGCGCGGTGCAGAGGCCACAGCTGGGTCAGAGGCGGGTTGGGGGAGTTTGGTCTCGGACAGGGCAGACTCGGACGCCGAAGACTCTGAAGCCGACTCCCATGAAAACCGTCTCCCTCGTTTCATGGGGAGACTGCTGGCTGAGGAGGGCACCTCAGGACTCTGGGAGGGGCTTGCCTGACCCCCCAGGGTTGCCACGGCCAGGACACGACCCTCCGGGATCGCCGGCAGCTGGGTAGGTGGGGACCTCTGGGGCTCCTCCTCTCGCCCGCTCACTCCGGAACGACCTCCCCTGGTCCCCCGGAACACCACAAGGCGAGAGCCCTCAAAACAATCTCACTGGCTGGCTGATGCCATCCAGCATTGCCTCCTGTCTGCTGAGTTCCTTGGTGGTCAGTTCATTCTGTCAGGGTTTTGGTAAGGGAGGAACTCAGGTGCAGACAGGGATTCTCAAACAAAGGGTTTATTACAAAAAGGGGAAAACAAAACCCACGAGGGGGAAAACAACAGCTAGGGCAGGAACTAAACAACTTAACAGGGCAGGATTGATAAGACAAACAAACTCTTGACACTAACTACAAACACTCACGGTAATACAAGGACTTCAGAGGGTACAGCACAATCTCACACACGATCACATAAGTAGGACACATCTGAGAAACACAATGAACCGACGCAGGACAGAGCACACTAGGAGATCTAAATAGGGGGAACAATTAAGACACGACAGGTGTTACAGATAGGACAATCACGACACGACTAGGATAACAAGGGGGGCGGGGCAAGGGAACGAGACAACACAAGCACATGGCCCAAAGACAAGGCCATGCGCTTGTACACAAAACACGGGTCTGTCATGATCCTGCCTCAAGACTAGGAAAAATCAAGGACACGAGGGCAGAATCATGACAGTAAATCTCAGAAGTTGACAAATAACATGAAATATAAATTTTTTCTTGTTAAAGGTACTTGAGTAATCTTTACTGACATTATCTACATCTTCATTCTTCATCTGCATCAATCATTTTGAAAAACCATTGTTTCATAACATTGCTAGAAATTGCATGTTTTTCTCTTTTTCTAAGTGTTGTGAAGTTTTAACAGTCCAGTTTTCTATTTGAGCTCTGTTGAACAGGGAACATGTCTGTACTGACTCTTATTTTGAGGGACCCCTGCATTGTACACATTCCCCCACTGCCTGCCCTCTGCATCTAGGGATGGGAGAGGGGCAAAACGGCCCTTCAAAAATTAAGGAGTGGGTGAACGAGGCACAGAAAGGTCTGGTAGAAAATGAGGAGGAGTTGGAGGAAAAGAGCACAAGAGAAAGAAAATCAACCGCCCCCATCAGTCGTGCCGCTCTCTCTCCAGGTGAGTGATGCTGCATATGTAAGACCAGAGGACAGATACACCTCTATCTCTCCTCCTCTCATTTCCTCCATTAATGTCAGTCACTTGTGCTGTGGATTGGTGTCATCTAGGCAGAAACATGAGATCTGAGCAGAGAAAGAGCGTAATGTGAGCGTTGATTAATGCTGCACTGATGATGTATATGACGTCCTGGCAAAGATAAGATAAGGTACGAAGCTGCAATCTGCCAGCAGTCGTCACTATAATGGGAAGGTTAATCGAAATGTCGAGCAATGAATTACCAGTCCAGACAGGAGTGGACATGAGTATGATGTCCGTTAGGGATGCACAACTAATTAACAAATTAATTAAATCGCACACATGTATTTTGTGTGCAATGGCAAAACTTAAAAATCTATAGTAATCACAGTCGTTCCTAATGAGTGAGGTTTATGTTTGAAAATGAGAGCTAAAACTTTAGAAACAAGGTGATAATTGTCGTCTATAGTTTGTTATTGTTTTAGATTCACTTTATTCTGTCTGCTTGCTTGTAGAAAAATGCTCCCATTATTATCAACAAAGCATTGACTAGATAGTATTGTTGATTATAATGAGATGGGAGCATAAAAAAAGAACAGAAAATAAGCATTTTAATGTCAATTCTGTTCATTGGAATTAATAATTGTAGATAAAATTTCAAGGGAAATAATTGACAGTTATGATTGTTGTCAGGTTGTCCAACCTTAGTACTTCAATTGGATGTTTTCTAGCGTGGAGAAGGCCTTCTGCACTGGTGTCGGGCCTGGAAATGTGGAGGCTAAACCAGCAGACCTCAGCACTTGAAAATACTATTCAACTTTAATACTGTAAGGTGTTTGTGGATCCTCGGGCTGGTGTGAAGTGTTTGATGTCTGCAAGGAGGGTCATTCCTGTTATGCGGTGCCTTTTGAACTGTGCAACTTTTTAAAAATGAATTTGTTGTAATATATGTAGGTGGCTAGACCAGATATTCAGAAATATAGTATGCTCTTGGAAAGTTTCTACAATTAAAATAATTATTAATTAACTATTGCACAAAGCCAATACATTTAACAAGATGCTTGGCATGATGATAAAAAAAAAAAAAAAAAAAAAAATTAATAAATAAAAGATATAAAATGGGATATTGTGTTTGGTTTTTCAAATCTAATTTAATCCTGTGATGCAAAGCTGAACTTTCAGCTGCCATAACTCCAGACTTCTGGTGTTACATGATCCTTTAGAAATCATTCTAATATGCTGAATTAGTTTTTGTGGAAACCATGATTTCAATAGATTCAATAGAACATTTATTTGAAATAGAAATCTTTTGTAACATACAATTTTTTTTGTTGGAATTTTTGTCTTCAATTTATTGCATCCTTGTTGAATAAAAGTAGTCTTTTTCAAAAAACAAATAAATAAAATACAGGCTCCAAACTTTTGAATGGTGGTCTATGTGTAGGGGGCATGAAAATGTACTGGACAAAAGTATTGACTGAGGAGCCTGAAACTGTGGCTTAGCAGAGATGCTAGAAATAAATATGAGGAGAAAGACCTGAACTCTTCCACTCGACACTCTAAATTCAAAGCAGCATCTTGAATCGAACATTTTGTTTGAAAGCATGCAACCTGGGCAAGCAGAGATGTACATCCAGGGCTGTCACTCCAGACAGGCCAAGACTGCATTGGATGTTTGATCTTACCAGTGGTGCAAAACAGCACATATACTGTACACTTTCTGTGAGCAAGCCCTCACAGTTTACTCTGGAACTGTGAGGGCTTGTGCGAAACAGCCCACACTGAACAATAATGTTTCCAAACACACACACAGATGCGAGGACTCATCAAATTTACATATTGCACATCACATTATGTAACCAAACCTATAAATGGTGATTCTAAATATATCTAAACTTTGAATGTTACACACAAGCTGCTAACAGTATGCATGTTAACAAAATGCTAATAAGTGACGTGACATTCAGCCAAGTATGGTGACCCATACTCAGAACCCATCCAAAGTGCACACACACAGAGCAGTGAACACACACACACACCCTGTGAACACACACCCGGAGCAGTGGGCAGCCACTTACGCTGCAACGCCCCGGGAGCAGTTGGGAGTTCAATGCCTTCCTCAAGGGCACCTAAGTTTTGTTATTGCCTGCCCGAGATTCAAACCCACAACCCTAGGGTTAGGAGTCAAACTCTCTAAACACTAGGCCACAACTTCCCCTAAAAACAGTAATATACAAAATAATGTTGCAGTGTGACAGGGATTTGTTCAGATTTTACAAACAGCAACATTGTAGGGTCAAATGGAGTAGTGTTTTGCACAACACACCAGAATGGCACTCAATACTTAGTTGGGGCTTCTTTTGCTTGAATAACTGCAGCAATGATGTGTGGCATGGAGTCGATCAGTCTGTGGCACTGCTAAGGTGTTATGAGAGCCCGGGTTGCTCTGATAGTCGCCTTCAGCTTTCCTGCATTCTTAGGTCTGGCATATCGCATATTCCTCTTCACAATTCCCCATAGATTTTTCTATGGGGTTAAGGTCAGGCAAGTTTGCTGGCCAATTAAGAACAGGGATACCATAGTCCTTAAACCAGGTACTGGTAGCTTTGGCACTGTGTGGAGGTGCCAAGTCTTGTTGAAAAATGAAATCTTCATCTCCATAAAGTTGGTCAGCAGCAGGAAGCATGAAGTGCTCTAAAACTTCTTGGTTTACAGCTGCATTGACCTTGGACCTCAGAAAACACAGTGGACCAACACCAGCAGATGACATGGCACGGCAAACCATCACTTACTGTAGAAACTTTACACTGGTCCTCAAGCAACATAGATTGTGTGCATCTCCTCTCTTCCTCCAGACTCTGGGACCCTGATTTCCAAAGGAAATGCTTAATTTACTTTCATCTGAGAACATAACTTTGGACCACACAGCAGCAGTCCAGTCCTTTTTGAAGGAAGATGCTTTTGACGCTGTCTGCTGTTCAAGAGTGGCTTGACACAAGGAATGCAAACGCTAAAACCCATGTCTTGCATAAGTCTGTGCGTAGTGGTTCTTGAAGCTCTGACTCCAGCTGCAGTCCACTCTTTGTGAATCTCCCCCACATTTTTGAAGGGGTTTTGTTTCACAATCCTCTCCAGGGTGCGGTTATCCATATTGCTTGTACACTTTTTTTCTACCACATCTTTTCCTTCCTTTCGCCTCTCTATCAATGTGCTTGGACACAGAGATTTTCCTTAGTTGTCAGTTATAATCATCAAAATTATAAGAAATAAACATTTGAAATATATCAGTCTGTGTGTAATGAATTAATATAATATACAAGTTGAATGGAATTAGTGAAATAAATAAACTTTTTGATGATATTCTAATTACATGACAGCTAAAGCTAGCTACTTCCAGCTTAAACTAGCAAAAACCAGCCAACCAGTTAAGGCTGATTTTATTTATTTATTTATTTATTTTTCAACAGGGAAGGGCAAAATCTTTTATTACAATCAAAGATTTCATTTATCATTATTGTGCCTACTTAAGACAAGATTTTGCAGTTAGTATAATGAAAGTTTAAAGGCTATTAGCCGACCCGGGTCTCCTTGCTCACACATCTAAAGCAAATCAAGACAGTTTTCTTTGGGAAAGCTGCAGAATGTTTCTTTCCAGCATTCACTGGTGCATATACATGCCCTTTATTGTAAGCCTAATGTAATTACACATCTCTGTCAGCTTTAAGCGATGTTTGGAGGCACTGGTGCCTATTTCCCTGTGGATCGGAAAGGTTAATTGTTCTATTGTATGCTGCAGGTCAAGTGGCTAATTAAAATCCATTATTTCTACACTAAGAGAGGAGAGCCGTCTGGGGCTGCTGCTCCCACCAGCATGAGAAAAAAAAAACCCTGCAGTCATCACATACCTCCCGTTACTCTTCCTCCTTCAATTAGACTCTTTGATGTGAATTTTGGCCCCCCCACCTTCAGGCAACGGTTAAGAGGATCAGCAGGATCATGCCCTCATCAGGTCTACCTTCAAATGCTGATGGTGCCATTTCAGCGAAAGCAAAACAGGCATCATTATACGTCTTTGACCTCTCCTCTTCTCCGCGAAGCAGAAGTGGATTGGGAGAATGGGCTTGATACGGCCAGACGGAGGAGTATGTCTCTGCCCGTATGGCTCCCTGCAGTGAGGGCTGTCTCAGACAAGGGGACAGATGCTGGCTCTGATAAGCCTGTAAATTGAATTTGGTGGCGTGCTGTGGATCCCGATGCAGCCTCAGCCCTCTTGCATATTTGAAATCTGATGCTGTTACAGATACTAAGTTCATATCTGCATTTACCACCCATTCCTTATTTCTCTCTCACTCTGTCTCTGTGTGTGTCAGGAACTAGACTTCTGAGGAAGACTCCTGTTGCCTTCAGCTCTCTGCCTTTGCTTTCTAAAGAATTGTGTTTTGAATGATCTTTGCTTAGTATATCTCTAAAACTAGACACAAATCCTGACAGGATGTTAACTTACAGTGTTGCCAAAGGAGATCTGTATTACCTAGGGGCAGCTGTTAATAAAACCTATCTATTGTTCTATCATTCTATCATTCATAAAGTGGAGAGAAAAAAAGCTGGTCTTTAGAAAATTGTATTCGTCCACATGCATCTTCTTATCGCTAGGAAATCCGTGGAGTCTTACATTGGTTCTTTTGTTGCTGTCTGACCGAAAATTGCAACCAAACACCACACAATGTGGTATCATACCAGTATTCTATTTTCTGAGTTGTGTATTCTGAGTTGTGTCGTGGTAAAAAGTGCCAGTAGCTCACTAAGTGGAACCATGTGACGTCATCAACGCAAAGTATACTGTGCATATAAAATAATGGCACCTCCCATAGTTTAAAAACGATTTTGATTTTTTAAATAACATCTTTCATGTGTTTTCTACTTCATATTTCAATAAGAGACATAATTTATGTTATATTAAGCTATACATGTCTCAATACCCGGGGATCCCTTTAAGCTTTTAAAATTATGAAGACTTTCTCAAGACAGAATCAAAGTTTGTCTTGACAAACGTAACCTATTCAGGTATAATGAAGAACTACAAAGTAAATTTTGTTCTGTCCGATTCCATAGCTGTTTTAAATCTCTGTCAATGGAAAAAAAAAAAAAAAGTTGCTTTTTGCATCCAGATGGTTTAGTTACAGCATCTTCCAGCAGGCATTACATGGTCATAACCAGCAAGACTTTGACCCATCAGTGTTCCCACATAAATGCACACAGTTAATAAGTCTAGTGTCTAGTGTCAGATAGCCCTTTTATGCATGGATCTGTGTGCACTGCCAAACATCATGTCAAAGGCTGTGGTTGGTCTTTCAAATATCCATCAAACAGCTTCATCCTTTGGGTGGTTTTCATCCCGAGTGAGACACAATATGGGTGATCAAACGTCTGGCACTGTGAAACTAGCCAAATGCCCACACACAGTAGTCAAATAAGGCAGCTGTTGCATGAGTCTGTGGCCAATTAAAAAAATGTGTCTGTTGTTTAATTTCTACTATTTTTTTTTTGTATTTATTTTTCTTGATCCAGGGAAAGGGTTACATTAATGTACTGTCAATCATTAATTTGCCTTAGGGGTGTGTGGATCATTTGGTAACAGGCATACTGTAACATGATGTAACTTCATGGATAACCAAGGATTAAGAGTCACTCTCAAGGGTGAGATACGAGGGGTCATGAGGACCAGTTGCATTTGCAAACGACAGGAATTCAAACTGGCAGCACTATGATTTGCATTATGGATTACTATTCACATTCTTAAACCAGTTATAAGGATTCCAAGTAAAGCTACAGTCAGACCTGCCAGACAATCAAGATAGAATTTGCAATATCTTCAACCTCTATAAGAGATAGCTACAAGAGCCCTGTTTACAACTGGTAAAATGTCAACGAAACAGGGATGTAACGATTCGCTCAACTCATAATGCAATATGATGCACGATACTGATTTAATGATAAAACTTTCTCACAAGTTTATTTTATTTTTTTTAACAAAATGAAATTAAGACAAATTATAAATGAGCAGATGTCCTTTTATTATTCCTTGGACAGAATGCTGAACATTTTTTTGTGGAATAGAATAGTCAGGGATCTCAAGATGGAAAGAAAATGCCATCTATAAAATTGTGTTTGTTTCACATGCTTTGTGTTTCCTTGTATACACGGACACACACACACACACACACAGACACACAGATTTTTTTAGTATATATACTTTATACTTTATAAACTCTTATTTTCCATCATTTTACCCTAACCCTACCCCACACACAAAACTCCATTTTTACTATATCATATATAAATATATAAGAAATATGTATATTAGATTTATCTTGCCATTTTTATAGCAAAAGTGCATCCTTTGTTAAAGCCCACTTATAATATGTTCATGTTGTCTTGTCAGTTTCCCAACTGTGGAGTTTAGCTGCAGGTATGCGGAGCCCAGTGAATGTTCTCTTACTTAACATTAGGCATCTGAATACCCACTATTCCAGCTCTAGTGCTTCTGTATTCATAACACACATTCGAAAAAGACAAATGCAGTTTCTCTAGACACTCTCTCGCACTGCTTGCCAACGATCACTCATACTGTTCCTCATGTGACTTTCTGAGCCCTCCCTCACCTCTCGTGTCACTGGTATTCTTCTCTCTCTCTCTCTCTCTCTCTCTCTCTCTCTCTCTCTCTCTCTCTCTCTCTGTCTCTCTCTCAGTCTGGCTGATATGTAGGGTAGCTCCGTGGAGACTCAGGCATTGCAGTGCAGTTGTTTTGCTCTCCTAACCTTACTTATCGCTGCTTCTTTCTTACCTTGGCCCTCTTTCCTTTTTCCTCCTCCTCTCCCCGCTCTTTATTTTATTTGACTCCACGTCATCTAAATAATGATGCTTTGCAGGGAAGCTTTAGGCCAGTGCAGATTTACTCTCATATTTACAGGAGAGAGCATCAGCACTGCACATCAATGCAGTTCATATTCACATTTACATTCACCCTGCGAACCAAGCTGTGCTCTGCTTCCTCAAGTCTGTGTGTGTGTGTGTGTGTGGCTTGCTTTCCCTTCACACAATTTAAATAGTAATATGTCAATTTTTTTCATTGTTATTGTTAACCAGGGTTATTTTTTCAGTTTTATCTTTGTTTTGTTTTTTTAGTTATTTTAGTTCATCAAGATTATCTAAATAATAGTGAGAAATGTTGACTAGGCAACTACATGAAAAAAAAGTTTGATATATTTTTTTTTATTATTTAGTGATAATATGTTGTATGTTTTTAACAAACAAAATAACCCTGTTGTTAACTAATGCTATTAAAAATCATTGCTAATCAGTAATTGAAATAATGAATAATTAGATTAAAAACTTAAATTAATAAAAATTCTAAATATATTTTTGGAAACAAAATTATATAAATAAAGCTAAAAAAATGAAGCTTAAAACTGCATAGAAATAAATAAAAAATGAATAATAATGAAAACTAAACAATTCTATATGCGGAAATAAGGCTAATTCAAATATTAATTTATTTACATTTTATATATATATATATATATATATATATATATATATATATATATATATATATATATATATATATATATATATATATATGTATGTATGTATGTATGTATGTATTTATGTTGTTTAAAAGTTGATTAAAAATATTAATTACTATAAAAGTATATAAAAATAATAAAATAACACTGATTTGATATCATTTTTAAATATTCACAGATTGGTTTTATTTTTTAGTTTGTTTTATGTTAATATAGACTAATTTATATTGAAAAACCTTATTTAGCACATCCTTAATTAATGATGCTTTCACACTAGCACTTCTGGTGCGCACACGGGTTTGATTGATGTCAGAGTTCAGTTCGCTGCTGGCTTGATGACGCAAGCGAACTGTGGCTCGGACCTACGTAAAATAAAATGAACACGGTGCAACAGGGGGCAGGGGGGAGCAATCAAACTCAGTCTCGAACAAGGCAAGCGAACCAAGTGTGAAAGCACCCTAATGGTGCGTGGAGCATCTCTGAAATCGGCGAAACACATTTTTAAATAGGCACTGTCTTTATAAATAAACCGCATATTTGTGTTTAAAACAACTAAGTTCTCACCTGAAATACTTTTAAAACAGTAATATTTAGAAAATTTCAGAATAAATGCTGCGTGAACTCAACCAATCAGAAGCCACTCCCATGAAGAGAATTTGTGTCTGTTTTGAAGTGAATTTTAATGCGCGAATTAAGCGAATAAACTCAAAATGTTCAAGTGTCCAACTACTCACGAACAGCATGATTTATTCACGCAAGTCGCGTCTGGTGTGAACGCATGGTAAGAAAGTGACGTGACATACAGCCAAGTATGGTGACCCATACTCAGAATTCGTGCTCTGCATTTAACCCATCCAAAGTGCACACACACAGCAGTGAACACACAAACCATGAACACACACCCGGAGCAGTGGGCAGCCATTTATGCTGCTGCGCCCGGGGAGCAGTTGGGGGTTCGGTGCCTTGCTCAAGGGCACCTAAGTCGTGGTATTGCCGACCCGAGATTCGAACCCACAACCCTATTGTTAGGAGAGTTACAAAATGCAGATTCCAGTGAACATAAAATAATAATTTCATTTATTTAAATGCCTTATTATCAGTGCACGTTATTCCAAAGAAAAACAATTATATTCACACTTTTCCTTTATTTGGCTTTTATTTGTCTGATGTCATAGTTAAAAACCTTGTCCTCAACCAATCACAGTGATCTGTTTTTAGTTTTCACAAATTTCCCCATTGATACTTTATATTAACACACCTTCTCTGTTTTGTTCTCACTCTGATATAATCACATATCTCAATAAAGTAAACTGCTTTGCAAATGTTTTAATTTTCAATGATTCATTTCATTTTACTAGATCTTTCACTTTGCTCATCTTCCTTTATAGGTGGATGCAGATCGCTTGTCCTCACCTCTCCATCGACTGGAGAACGGCTTTCTCCAAATCCTTGCTGTCTCCATACAAGTCTTGCACACATGCACACAGCACAGTCCTCCATCTACATTACTTTGCTATAAAAGCGTAGACAAAAATTCCCATACAGATCTTATGAATCCCCTTGTCCCTTAAGACATGCAACACAGCTGTTCTTTCACTGCAGGTGTTCACCTCTGTCATGTCAGTCCACATGCTTCCGGTGATGTTTGTCATGAGTGTTTCTGGGCATGTCTGAGTGCCTTTGGGTCATAAAGGCTATGTATGCATTTGTATGAACAGTGTGTGTATGTATTTTCAGTAAAAAAACAAACATCTACGCACACACCTTAGTGCTACTGAAGGAACAGGGTTTGTTTACCCAGCATCTCTACTCCTCAGAGACAGACGGGATGAGTCGGCTAGCACATGGTGGAACAGTAGCTCCTCCCAATGGCCGACTAACTGCAGCGCCTCTCCAAACTCCATATCTTTCTCTCTCTCTCATCGCCAGAAGCAAGTGCACATCTCGATTCATGTCATGCCAAAACAGGACTTAGCCAGAATCCCACACCAAGCATTTTTCCTGGGATAAGCGTCTTGGTTAAATCCCTATTCCCTATTCCCAGATGCAAAACAACCTCATTAGGATTCCTGTTACTGTTCTTAAGCTTAGTCTATCGGGAATATATACTATTGGTCGACTGATATTGGATTTTCTGTCTGAAATCAAAATCTATACTGATATCTAGAGATGAGAATGTCTGATAGCTGATATAATCCTTATTTGTGTGTGATTTTGAAAGAAATCAACACTTTTATCTACCAAGGATTCTTGAATTATAATAATAATAATATTATATATTATAATATATTATTTAATAATGTAAAAAATTACAAATGTAATTAAAACATAATTTTTCATAATGTACTTTACATGTGATTTAAAAATATATATATATATTTTATTTATGCAAAAAATATTATACAGTATAGTATATTTAATAAATTATAAAACGAGTTATAAATAATACAAATATTTATAATATTAAATAAATATATAAATATATTTAATAAATGTATTTTTGATAAATACATTCAATTGTAAATTGAAATAACAGTAATGTTTTGCTATACATTTATCGATCAATATTTGCCTTGAATTTATAAATGTGTATAAATGACAGTATATTGCATCAAAAATAATATTTTTTAAAAAGTACTGTATTCTTCAAACTTTCTTTGTCAGTAAATTCTCAGCTTGCAGGAATGGTAGTTTTGTGTGATTGAATTACTGTCTGATCAAACAATTATCCAAAACATCTTACAGGGGTCATATGATGCTTTTTTAAAGAACATTATTTTGTGTATTTGTAGTAACAGAATATGTTGACATGCTTTAATTTTCTAAAAACTAATTTTTTTTTTCAAATACTGTACAATATTGTAGGTCCTCTATGCCGTGCCTCTTTCAAACGCGTAATTGTCTACAAAGTCTCTCCTTCCGACAAACGCAGTCTGCTCTGATTGGCCAAACCAGTGCATTGTGATTGGCCAAACACTGCAAGCACTCATCGGAAATGTATCACCCCTTTCCATAATCGCTAGCTTCATCTTTCAAAGTAAATGTAAAGACAGTTAATAATGTCCTACCATCAATTCAAGCCAGAAAGGGAAAAGAGTCGTGCGACAGACACAGTGATGAAGCTTGTATGTGTTTGCAGTACATAAGCCACGTACAGTTAAGACCACTTACTCCACTTTGTGATCCTGTCTCTCTCTCTCTCGCTCTCTCTCTGACTCTCTGTATCTCTGTCAGAATTACCCAGAATTACCCATCCATAATAATAGTTCACAAATAATTTTCACAACATCTCAAACTTAGATTCCCACATCCATCATAATAGTTTGTCATGTGTTCTTTAGCCCATCTACCATTTTCTGCTTATTTGCCAGTGTCAGATGTGACTTGTTCTTTGAAACTCTGCCTAAATGCCAGAAGCTGGTGTTTAGTGTATACTGTTGAATGAAGCTGCCAGCTGAGACTCTACTTGAGGCTCTGATGTGCTTGTCGTCTTGTTGTTGTGCATCTGAGCCATTCTCTTCTCTCATAATTTTTCTGGTTTGATCCAGTTTGCTGTCTTTTTTCAAGACAGTAGAGCATGAAATAGTATTCATCTCTAAAAAGAACAACAGACTGATGAGTTTTCTAAAATCTGTTTGTGTTTGGTCAGTTTTAAAACCAAAATGTGAAATTGTACAGTGACTTGAAAGAAATGAGGCTTTCCACACTTCATTAAGCAGGGCAACCATTTTCAACTTTTATTAAAATGTTTCTTGAGTACCAATCAGCACATTTGAAGGATTTTCTTAGTAGACTGCAGTAATAGCTGTAAAAAAAAAAGGGGGGGGGGGGGGGGGGCTTATATATTTAAATATATTAACATACAGTATAAATATATATTTGTTTATGTTATGTAATAAATGTAAGAATTCAAACCGTAATAATTTATAACATTGCTATTCAGTATATTTGATATTTTTAATTGTTTTATAATGTATTTTATTATTTGTTAATTTACTTTTTAAAAGTTTGTGTTCAGTAAGATTATTTTTTAAAATAAATTAATACTTTGATTCAGCAAGGGCACATTAAATATATCAAGCAAATCAGCAAATTAGGATAATGTGACAATGAAGACTGGAATAATGGCAGCTGAAAATCTGGCTTTACCATCACAGGTGTAAAATACATTTAAAAATATATTCCAATAGAACACAGTTATTTGAAATCATAAAAATGTCTCACAATATTACTCAAATAAATGTAAGCAAATAAATGCAGCCTTGATGAGCTTAAAAGACTAGTTTCAAAAACACTGAACAGTCAAACTTTGAAATGTGTACAATGTGTAATTTTGAGAAAGAAATTTTATGCTGTGCTTGCTGAAAATTGACTATGTGCACTATCCCATGACAGTGCTGTTGAAACGGCCGTGTAAGGAACTTCTGTTAATCGGCAAAGCAGGCATGGTTATCTGTCGACACCTTTCCAAATAAGTGAATATCAGCCTATTAATCATCCTGCCCGATATATCGGTCTACAGTGACAATGTACCCACTGTACCAGGAGAAGCTCATTTATGTTGAGTTTTTTTTATGGCATCATATCTCTCAGTGAATAATGATAATGCTCAGCAGAGCCATATTGAAGCACTACATAATAATATGGGGCTCTCATATTCTACGCGTCACCATAATCCATTTTCATTGCCGCTTGGCCCACGCTGGAGCTCAACGCATTTGGTATTGGAGGAAAGCGTAGAGGAAATATGGCTTATGAGAATACATTAGAATGCAGCAATAACACACTAATGTTTTGTGGAGGCCCAGCCCATAATAAAAGGAGAAACAGTGTTCCTGCCCAGCCAGTTTGCTTAAACATGGAGTTCATAGTTAAAGTCTTCTCAGAAATGGCCACTTTAATGCACCTCCGCTTTGTGTTTGCTCTTTCTGTGGAGTGAAGAAATGAGAGGACGTAAAGGATTGTGAAAGTGAAGTATGGAGAAAGAGAGAGAAGACAGTCATTTTCAGTGTGTCTCATTATTTATATTTATAGTCAACGTGACACACTTGCCTCTCATGTTGGTGGAGGGATTAGCAGGTAGCTGATGCACAGCTCTGATGAAAAGTCAGTGAAAGAGAGATGGATGAACCATGGTTAATAAGAACAGGATGGATGGAAGAACAGAGAATGAAAGACTGGTGTTGACAGCACATACAAAGCAAATAAAACGCTCATCCAAGATCTTTTGATCTCATAAAAATGCATTAAAAGATCCATTAATTGACTAATCATACAGAAATTGTAAGAAAATGTATTTAATATTATTGAAATTATTAAATATTTGTTTATATATCATTTGCAGTGAAATTTTTTTGTATTTATTGTATTGTTGTTTTATTATTTTGTAATTTGTATTAATATAATGTAATTTAATAATTTATAGCCAAAATTATTTTAAAAAATTTGTTCTTGAGGTTTTGGTCCATACATTATTATTATATTGTTTATAGTATATGTGGAGATATTTATACTGGTAAATGAAATGTTGCACACACCTCAGAGAAGACGTATGAGAGGAAGGCTTGGTTGATGAGCTCACTGGAGGTACGCTGAAGTCACACGGAGGAGAGGAGAATCTCACTGGAGAAGAGGGAAGTCAAGGGGTAAGTTACTATGACAGAGGATATTCCGCTGCGTATAGCCACGAGATTGGACAAAGTGCAAGACAACCCTGCACAGATTAACAAAAAAAAAAAAACATCAAGGGACCAGTGGACGGAGTTTATTTTTAAAGAGCATCGACGGAGTTGTGCAAGTGTTTTTGTTTGTTCCCTGCATTTCAAAGATGCTTGTTTTACAAACAAGGCCCAGTTTGACGCAGGATTTGCATATCGTTTATTTCTTAAGGATAATGCAGTCCCAACGAAAAAGGGTCACGATCGTGTGTTGGAACCGCAGGCAGTGAGTAAAACTGCTTCAAATATCTCTGTGTTGTTAACTTAGCTATCAGCTCGTAAGCACATCAAGTAAACCTTGTACACCTTGTACAAGACGACATAAAGTGGAACTTAGTCATTTTCCAAAACCGCTAAGTGTAACGCTAGTGGCTGTAGCCATTTAGCCTCCTTTTTAGAGGAGACCTGGGTTCGAGCCCCGCTCGGAGCGAGTGCGAGGACCTGATTCTGGTTCATAAATAAATGGCTGAATCTGACTGTTAGCCATGGTTTGTTTTGGATGATGTTTTTTTTTTTTCTCACGGTAATGTCACAGCTTCCACCCGCTCTCAACGCAAAAGCCTACTGGCGCTCGTGATTCTTTAGCTCCGCCCACACGTCACGCCTCCAGGGGCTCGTGTTTTTCCGAAAAAAATCGGCACAGACTATTTTTCTCTTATAAATATAATAAAACTAAAGACTTTTTGGAGATATGAAGGATGCAGTACTACTCTATAGGTACTCAAGATTAACAGGAGATTGAGTGAAAATAAGCATTTCACCCCCCCTTTAAATATGGTGGTTGATGGGTGAGTGAATTGTGAACATGTGCCGGTGATCAATACTCAGGTGAGGGAGTGCGCATTGATTGGCTGGGTGAAGAGCCTGACCGATATGTGACAATTATATTATAATAATTATATTATTAATTATATTTCTTTTAATATGCTATTATATTTTTTTATACATTTGTGATTCTGCTTTTTTTTGTTTTCTATACAAAATAAATCATGACATAATGTATTTATTTTTTGGCCTCTACTTTTTTTTTAATTTTGAATTATTGTTATACAATTAAAAAACATCCTCTCTTTTCCTAGCTTTATAATGGCAGTAAATTTAATTTAGAAATTTTGAAGCCCAAAAAAGTGTTTACATGCGTCATAAAAAGTGCTCCACACTGCTCTGTGGGAATATACTAGTCTCATGAGAACCACGTTTTGTTTATAGCATTTTTAAATATAACTCTGATTGTATTCCTCTATAAGAAGAAAGTCATGTGCACCTAGGATGGCTTGCTAGTGAGTAATTCATGGGATAATTTTCATTTTGGGGTAAACTATCCCTTTAATAATAAAGTGTTAGAAAATCTGTCCAGCCTTTGGTCATGACTCTGACACTTTTGTTCTGAAATCTCTCTTTAGAATGTTTTTTTTATTATTATTTAATAAAATAGCCATGTATTGTTAATAAGAGTCTATATTATTAAATAGATAGCCTGCTATATTTCAGAAGCCTCGATTTTCACTGAAAAACATTTAGACAAGAACTGCTCGACTGTCTCTTTTCCAGTCAATAAAAGCAAGTGACTGTAGTATTAGGCTTTGAAGGGTATTTAAAAGAGATTTATGAAGAAGCGTTTGTTTGTGAGGTATTGTAGTATTGTCAGCAGAGAGAGACAGTCCTTCACCAGAGGCGGGGGCGTTTGTCATTTCTCCCATGGTATTAGAGTCGTACATTACAACGTGTCTCAGTTGTGAAGTGGGTATATGTGCCCACGGGCGGAGACGAACACAGCTCATTGATTATTCATATAAGCAGCTCAGTCTGACGGGTGAGATCCTGCCGGAGTTTATGTAATGTAGCCACATGCACAAGGAATTCCTGCATTTCTCTGGAGGCCCACTAATATATTCTTCTGCATTTCTCTGTGCATGGAACAGCATGGATCTCACCTCGACTCAGAGGCTCCACTCTGTGCATCTCACCAGTGAGGAAGATCTTTGTGCATCTGTAATACATAGAGCCATCCGGGAGATCGTATGCAGTATGAGAGTCAGGTGACTTCCCTCTTAGACATGAAATGCGTGTTGGACCAGAGCTCCCCTGATATCCGATTGTGCTCATAGCTGATGTGTGTATCGACCAGTCAGCTGCTGGAAGCCCTGTCATGTTGTTTTCGCAAGACTCTGTCTGTTTCTCTGGCTTGCAGCTACAGGGTTTAATGCTGCAGTGTGATGTCTTTAATTAAAAAGTAATCCCTCTCTCATTCAGGCAGCAGTAGCTCTGCTGCAGGTGGCAGGAGGTGTATCCTATGGACTTCTATTCCAATCAGAGCCTTGGGGCCTGGACTCCTAATCACCCAGACAACCAACCGAAAAGACCCATGCAGATGTGTGTATGTTGAGATTATTGAAATAAGAAGTGTAATATATGCAGATTCACCAGCACGTAGATTAAAATTACGTACTTTCTGTAGTGCCGATTTAATGTGGTTGGAGATGCATAGAGTTAACTAGTATTAAAAAATATTATAATAATCATCTTTATTTGCATAGTTGCATCTACATGCTGTATGTTCGAGTTTAATAAATAACCCCTGACATTGACTTCTGCTGAAATGAAAATTAAATCACAGTGCCACCTAGTGATGAAGTGCTAACAGAGAATCTGGGCGTCTGTTCTTGCACTAAAACACATCACATCAAATGTGAACGTGTACTCGTTTGGTACATTCAGTGATGTTTGGTGTTCTTAGTTTTAAGGTGTGTAGGGCTCATCAGTGAGTAGAAGCAGCATGTGTGAAATATTTCTTCAAATATTGAAGGGTAAGTGTTAATAGAACTTATTCAGCATCACAAAACAATGTTATTAACAGTAATAAATCACATTTCAATTGATTTTTAAATAATATTAAGGAACTATTCATTTATTTTATTTTAGAGTACTGTTCTCAAGTTTACAAACATACCTGTATATATATATATATATATATATATATATATATATATATATACAGGTATGTTTGTAAACTTGAGAACAGTACTCTAAAATAAAATAAATGAATAGTTCCTTATATATATATAATTTTTTTTTTCTTCTTTTTTTTAAACAAATGGTAGTTTTATTGACCCTGGACCAAAATTAACTGTTTTGTCACTAGGGTATATTTGTAGCAATAGCCAAAAATACATTGTATGGGTCAAAATTATTGATATTTTTTTATGCATTATGCATAAATCATTAGGTTATTAAGTAAAGATCATGCTCCATGAAGATATGTTGTAAATTTCTTACTGCAGATATATTAAACCTTAATTTTTGATTATTAATATGCATTGCTAAGAACTTCATTTGGACAACTTAAAAGGCAATTTTCTTGATTTGCACCATCAGATTCCAGATATTCAAATAGACAAGTATTGTCCTATCCTAACAAACCATACAACAATGGAAAGCTTCTTTAATCAGCTTTCAGATTATGTACTAATCTCAATTTCGAAAAATTGACCTGTAAGACCTGTATTTTGTGGTCCAGGGTCACATTTATAAAATATGAGTGTGAGTGTGTTTTAAACCTGCCATAATTAGTGACAGATAAATTAACGATGACATTTATTTGACGAATCTTTGAACATCAGTGCAAAAATAACCACAAATTCATCTTTGATGTTGTTTCTCCTCATTACCTAGAATCAGCTTAGCATTTCTAGATCAAAGTTTTAGACACAAAGGAGAAAAAAAAAAAAAAAAAAAGCTGCTCTTAGTGTGTGATTGATTAGTTGTGTAAAGTGCATCACTACAAGAGAAACAAGAAACTGTGAGTTTTTAAATCTGGGCACTGGGCAATGATCTTCAGGTTTGTAATTTGCTTGTGTTCACAGTAATCTCTTTGTCTTCTCACAGAAGGCAGGTTCAGATGCCGGTCAGCAGGTGAGGAGCTGTGGCTGTGAGCAGAGCGACTCCTATGGCTGCCAGATGAAATAAATGAAGCCCTGAGCTCGGCCAATCACAGATCATTGTGGACATCTTCAGAAGACATGTGAGCCAATCAGATCTCACTGTAGACATATTTGCCCAACACACTTCATGTGTGAGAGAGATGCAAAAATATGCGAGGGGCGAGAGAAAGAACAAGTCTATGCATCAGAGGAAGACAAAAATATGAGGAAGTATGTATGTGTGTGTGTGTGTGTCTGTTTTGTGCGCTGGCATGTCACTGGTGTGTGTGAGACGGAGATAATCCGTTGAAAAAGAGCTGACCCTGAATGCACAATGTTTCGTCTTGCAGCATGTGGGTGGCTTTAGTTAAACATAATTATCTTGTCCCTCACTTAGAAAGGAGCTGCCAGCCACTTTGCATAAGTGACCTTCATCCTTTCAAAATTACAGCAGGAAAGGGAAGCATGTTCAGAATTATTCTTCTGCAAAGAAAGATAATACTCATTCCTAATTTCAACTCTGACTTTTTTATTTCCCTTCATGCTTGAATGTTTGTACAGTATGTGTTTTAGTTACGCGAAAAAAAAAAAAAAATAGATTACACATGGAATGATTTACTCTTCTTTTTTTCCCCAGTCAACATGTGTTCCTTTAAATTTGCACATATGTATTATTATTATTATTATTATTATTATTATTCCAACATTTATGGGATAATAATGATTTGGAATATATATATATATATATATATATATATATATATATATATATATATATATATATATATATATATATATATTCACTCTTGCTATATTTGCTTATTTTTAGTAGTAGCATTAAATAATACAGTTCTGCAGTTATCAGTGACATTTTTGCTGAGTTTGCAGACAGGCCTGGTCATACTTTATTGTATCAGTTTATAGATTTTATTTGCATTTTATTTGATAACTTGTGTATTAAATAAGCATATCAGTATTTCTTCAGGTAAGGTATTCCTATTTATCAGTGTCCACTAGGTGATGCTGTCTGACTGATCAATCAGAGAGTGTTACCTGATAGCTCTGCTAATGCTGTTTGTTGTTGGTGAGTTTTTGCTTTGTTTTGCATGGCAGTGAATAAGAACCCAGTGTGATTTAGTTGCTGGTGTGGCAATCGCTTCCGGATGTGATGAAGTTGTCTCTCCTTGACACACACACACATGGTAATATCATGCTACTTGGGATGCGCCAATATGGACATTTAAGCCAATACACTAACTACATAAAGGCATTTAGTTTCTACATTCTTAATTATATTTTCCAATATTTTATAATAAACCAAGTTAATAGTATTAATAACTAAGTTATACATTCTCTCGCTATACATTCTTTCCCTATATATATATATATATATATATATATATATATATATATATATATATATATATATATATATATATATATATATATATATATATATATATATATATAATTAATGTAGAAACTAATAATAAGTTAATATTGTAATAATAGCCTATAGTTAATTGATTGGCTTAACTGTTTTTTAATATATTTAGAAAACAACATGTAAATATATACATTTGTATTATTAGTATAGCAGTAATGGTAGTAGTAATAGTAGTTTATTTAAATGATAAATATAAGAAAATATTACAAACTCTGAACATTTTATTAAAATCAAGTATTTAATTATTTTAATTAGTATATTCAATTGATACTATATTAAAAACATTGGCAGATTTTACTTAACAGACTGATAACATTGAAATGTCAGAATAGCAATGTAACCCCCTCATCAGTATTTTAAATATTCCTAGTACTCAGCTCTAGCTCTGAGACAGGACTATGTCACACTGTTGATTGTTCTTTGCCAACAGAGTGACTGTAAGTGTAGCAATGGAAAAATTATGTTTTTTATAAAAGCTGTGACTCATATAAAATAAGTTTTTTTTTCAGCCTATTAAAACCCATATATCTTGGCAGTGTTTTTTATTGTGCAGTGTGTGTGTTTGAGTGCATCTGTATCTGAGCTTTTGTCTCTGTTCTGATCGGATTCGAGCGGGAGCGGGCCGCTTTCATCAAGTGCCTGGAAAAGTGTTTATCTTCCGGCTACAGGAAACACTGAGTCACCTCTGTCTCATGTTTCTGAGCTTTATTTTCTTGCACACTTCCATTTTCTCAATTTCCCTCTTTTGTATACCATTGATGTCCTAATTGTATACTCATCTTCACACACTTCACCCACCGACAAACAAAGACAAAGTGGATCTATTGACTGGGCTCTAACCATCTCTATCAGACGTGATGCAGTGGCCACAAGGAACAGAAGCAATTGGGTTTATTTTTGTGTGCTCAGTAGGTGCCCCTAAACACACTCCTTACCTGCCGGCCACCTGACCACAGACCCGCTGAACATCAGCTCCACTCCATATTCACTGCAGATTAGCCCAATTCATCTCATTTCATCTGCACTCCAGACTCATTAGATTATCCGTTAAACCATTAAGACCACTTTCCTGGAACCAGATGAAGCCATGTCCTTGGCAATAAAGGATTCCAATGGGAATCGTTATTTGCAGTGTTATTTAATCAGAAGGAAGACTTGATTTGCATCTTACATGTGTAAGTATACCCCAACCAGTAAATACATAAAATCTCAGCGAAAGATGTTATTGTATATCTGAATGTAAGACATGCTAATTTTATGTCTTCACTGCTGTTATACGTATATATCATAAAAGCAGCTGGTATACTGCAAAAAAAAAAAAAAAAATCTGTAATTTCAAAAAAAAATTATTGTTACATTTTTACTGCACAAACCTCTTTTTTCATTCCTTTTACTTTATAAATGATGTGGTTTATCTTAGTGTACGTTCAATACATGTTTATTAGCCATTATTCAGTGAAATGTCAGTCTTGATTATCTTTAGTTCATCATTTTACAACAGGTATTTTAAGGTTGGAGATGTAGTTGCTGTAGGTTGGTATATAAAATCTATAGGCCTTATTTTGTTATAGGGCTATGTAAAGTGATGAACAGCAAAATACAAAGTGCTGTCATTTCTGAAACTTTGTTTTCTTATTTTCTTAAGGGAAAGCAAATTATATATAGTAAGAGGACTAAAAGTGACCAAAATGACAGTGGAGTGAAATAAAATGTGAGATTGGATTTTGTTAGCGGAACCCTCGGGAGAAACTAATCAGCTGATGTGAATCATATAGAACAGAAATGAAGGAAGTTGGATATGTACAAAAAAGAAGATGGATGAAAATTAACTGTGAAAGTCAGGGAGAAATATCAAGTGTTGAAAGGAGATGAGTAATTATGTGTGGGAAGTCAGTCTGTCCTGTATGACAAGGCCAAAAACACCTCTACACAATCCTACATTACTACAATTGAGTTTTAGCACCGCTGGCTTTTTCTTTCCTCTAGCATCTTTCTTTGCATTATTACCGGCTATGCGTCGTTGTTGGAGATACCAACTTGGAAAATTGTGTATTTCTATTAACAATCCTTCCTGGAGCTCTTTGGTTTTAAGGACAGTCCAATTAGAGCATCCCTGTTTGGTCGTGATTTGGCTGTTTTCTCTCAGAAATACTTTGAAAATCTGTTCGTCGACACGTGATGATGACAGGTGTATACAGACAGAATACATGACCTTAATTCTGGCTCACTTAAGTAGAAAACGCCTGTGAGAAAGTTGCAAATGCACTTTGTATAATTTTATATAAAATATATATTTAAAATCTATAATAATTTTAATTATATCAACTAATCTGAGAAAATATAACCACATCTAATTCTACTTAAATTAATTGTTCCTCCAAGGGCATAGAATAAGTAAATTTAGTAATGTCAAATCTTATTCATTAATTTTTAATTCACTGAAATGCCTTTGCTGGGTCTATAATATATTAATGAAAAGCCTATGGCCGTTCACTCCAGACTTAATAAGCAGATTTACAGAAACGCACTATTTCTAACTGACTTTAGTTAAATGACTTAAGTTAACAGAGAATACATATCAAAACCAATTACAATGATGTAGTTAAATGAAAAACAGTGAAATTAATTAGACCAAAATGCTTCTTTTTTTGTTTTACTGAAAAGCTATTTAATGTTTTAAGATGATTCATGTTTATTCATAAAACACATTTAAAAACAACTCTAATGTGAATTTGTGTTTGTGTGTGTGCTTGTATACATGGTTCAAAACAATTGTGCTCTCATAAGCCAAATGGTTTAAAAACATACTAAACAGTCTTCAGTTTTGTTTATCTCTATATGCAGGCTATGTTTAGGGGATAGAACATTTGATTAGCTCAATATAATTTTTTATTTTTTTAAGTACGTCTACGGAGAGTCACAGTAAATAGCGTATGATTGTGTGTGTGTGTGTGTGTGTGTGTGTGAGAGAGAGAGAGAGAGAGTCATTATTATTTATATACCACTTACCTAATTACTTAATCTGTCATTAACAAAAGAGAAATTATTTTGTGAAAATACTTTATTTATTATAACCATGTATTTTATACATTGTACTATAGTTATTACAAAAACATATGACTCAATTGCATTGCATTACAAATATTATATACATTGTTCATATGAAAAAAAGAATAGACAATAAATATTCAGATAACGTGGTTATGACCAATATTAATATAATATGTAAGAGCCCAATATACAGTATGTAATATTGTATAATATTGTCATTGCAATACTATTTTAGTAGAAGTAGCTGTCTGATAATTGGTCAGATTTAAACTAAATCTCAATGCATCATATACATTATAGTTACTTCTATAATCTCTGACCGACACAGGAACAGGCAACTCAACTCTGCTCCTGGAAAGCCACTGTCCCACAGATTTTACTTCTAGTCCTAAACAAACACCTTTTTTTTTTTTTCTGTCATCTTTGATTAGATCGCTGAAATGTGTTTGATGCAGGACAGTCTCTTTTCAGGACCAGAATCCCATTTACCCTTGCACTTTTCCATTTATCAACTGACAAACAAATAGTATTTTATTTAGATACTCTAAATATCTAAACTCATAGTAAATAAATGTGTGCTGTGGTCTCCAGAACTTAACATGAAAAATATGTGGCCAGATCTAAGGAGTTAACGTTTGGAGTTTGAGTTAACATATATTTTACTGCAGCTAAATATACAGCAAAATCTAGCACAGGCAGAAGATGAAAGCTCAAGTGATCACTCTGGCTGTGTCCCAGTTCTCACACTACCCATCCTAATTAATGTTAAATTAAATTTAGGATATCTTTAAGTATGATGAAAATAGGACACCAAAGACCTGAAAAATATAATTCAGCAGATTTTTATTAAGTGATGGAATTTAAAGTTATTAATACAAATAGCAAATTAATATAAATAGCATAATGCAATAATCACATTACATGGTAATGAGGAGCAAGAATGGGGTACTACCTTAATATGCACTCAGAAATAAGTATTTTCATATCACTGAAAAAAAAGATTTTTTGTATATACTTTTAGTGTTTAGTGTTTGCAAACTGGTACATAGTGAGTTCATCAAACGATACATTTCCATTTATCAAAGCTAGTTAATTTAAAATATATCTATATCTAGTAATAAATAAATAAAGCATAAATTAGCCCGGTGTGAATTTAGTAATGCATTAATAAAATACATAAAAAAAATAATAATGATAATAAAATAAAAAACATAAAATAACATGAATTTTAAAAAATAATAATAATAAAAATACATTTGTATCAAGACTGAGACAATCTGTTGCTTATAAAACATTTAGAGAATGGATGAGTGAGATGCTGAAGTTTCTGTCCCCTAGCGACCATGGCTGTAGACTGTTACCAGAAGTGCTGTTGCTACAGTAACAATCTAATGCCACGGTAGCCATGGAGACAGCAAGAGAGGAAAGAAGGGTTTGCAATGGAAACTGTAGACGAGCTAACCTGATTGGCTAGCTGGCTAGGACACAGCCCACATTTTCAGCACAGGGGTTTCCAGGGTAGATGACACAGATTCCTGCTCAGCGCTCTTAAAGCTGTACTAACCAGGCCCACGAGGATCTCTGTATTCTTTCTGCAGTTGAATGGTCTGTGGATGGTTGCCAGACGTCAGTAGCCATGACTGTAGACTGTTACTGTACTTTCAGGCACATTTAGCAGTAAGCAGTCTAGAGCCAAGGTATTGATGCACTGACCTGTGATGCGTTCTATTATTTCCATGCATTTACTATTATGTCTTGTTTTTTTTCTGAGCCTTAAAAATAAATGAAAACAATCTTTAAAATATGTGTTAAAATGAATACATTTTAAGAGGCTTTTTTTTTTTTTTTTTGATACACAAAAGAGCTAGCTGCCTAAAAATCTCTCTAAACAATAAGCAAGCATATCAGATGGCAGCTATAAATAGGAAAGCAGTTTTCCTGCCCGGAACGAAACTACGAGAGTACATAATGGCATGGCTCGCTTCCACAACTCTGTATTGATGGCAGTGGAGATTATCGGATTGACTCTCTCCCAGGATATTAGCTGTTTGTGGTTATGATGGTAGGGGGTTATGGAAGCCTAATTTAGTAACATGCTCTGACGTCCATGCTGTTGATGTAATGTGAAGTGACATCATAAACTGACTGCCGCTGGAGCCGAGAGGAAAAACTAAAGTGTCACTTAAAGGTGCAGCTTGGTGTGACCCTGTAGTCCTTATATAGTATCTCTTTTCCTTTTGTGTTACTCTGTATTTCTGTTTATGCAATGCTCAGTGACTATCTCTATGAAGTTTTATAAGTGGCCTTTATTTTCCATCATTCAAATAGATGAGTGATTGTACTGTCAAATCTTATAACATGTTTTAATTTCGGAGATGAGATTTAGTGGTGCTAACAAATAGGAATTTCCAAAGACATTGCTAGTTGGCACAAAACAATGGGCCTTTTAGATTTGCTGACTAATTCAGTTTTGAAAGGAATAGTAACGCAATAATTGGCATATTGTTATAATTTACTCATCTTCAGGTTGTTTCAAATCAATCCCATTGAAAAACACAAAAGTGGGTTTATGTAGAAAAGCCTCAGATCTGAGGCAGAATGACTCAGTCGCCATTCACTTTTATTTGTATGGCAAAATGAAACAATAAAACCAATTCTGAAAGTAAATCATAAATGTTTGGAACAACGTGAGAGAGTTTCATTTTTGGGTAAGTTTCCTTTTAAAGGAATAGCTCATTCAAAAATTTGTCATCGTTTACTCACGTTATTTCAAACCTGTATGACTTTCTTTCTTTTGCCGAACATAATATATATATATATATATATATATATATTTTGGAGAATTTGGTAACCAAACTGTTTCAAACCATTTACTTCCATTGTATGAACAAAAAGATACTGAGACATTTCTCAGATTATCTTCTTGTATGTTCCACAGAAGAAAGAAATTCTAGCCGGTTTGAAATGACATGAGGGTGAGTAATTGATGAATTTTTCATTTTTGAGATGAACTATCCCTTTAAGATTATGGTCTGTTTTCTGCTTGAAACCATGGTTTCTGCGTGTGCTGTCCATGGTGCTGACATGGATTGATTTTTCAATTGATTTTTACCACTTCAAAATAGTTATACATTTGTGATCGTTTTAGTAGTAATAATAATAATGGCTAAAATATATTATATATATTGATTGAATTAAGTCAATTTCATTAGGAATAGCCAGGTGGTGCATGCACAGAGGGAGGGAAATAAGAAGAAACCTTTTTTTTTTATTATTATTAACAATTGAGCTGAAATGTTGATGTTCTGTAAATAAAGTAAAGACTTATTTGTGCATGTCTGCATTACAAGAACCCATACCAAGATTTTAGCCTTTTCCCTCATACATTCTCCAGTTGATTTAGATTGGCGATGTCAATGAAGAGATAATGGAAAGAGTGATTTCAAAGCCGAACTATTTTGCAAAGCCTGTGTGGACAGTTGTGGATGCTGTCCACGTTGTTCCCACCCCCTCAGAAACCCCCTGCCTCCCGCATTGCGACCCCTGGTGGGGCTCTAGTTGGAAGGCTGCGCATGCGCATCAAGCGCGCTATCTCTGTGTGATCCTGTCTGTCTGTTCCAAATCGTCGGCGTGTGCGCAGGAATGACGCAGGATTGACTTCATCTGAAAGTACGTCACGATATTGTAAATTCAAAATTAGGATACTGGAGAGAGGCATAGAGGCATAGGCTCGTCTTTTTCCCCTCAACGGAAGAGTGTGGTTCGGAAATGGCAAGTGGCAAGTGTTAGATAACATGAATCATGTCGAACAGCTGGACGCATGCATGCGTAATATGAAAGCGTTTGAGATTTAAGCGCTTAATCTTAGTGCATTTAATATTATATATAACCATGTTATACATAACATTTTGAAACAATCCGCTTTTAGTGCTCGTTTGCGTTTATTGTCAAATAAGCGGCCAAATAAGGGTGTTTCAGATGCTTCTAGGGCGCTAGCAAATACAATAATAGCTGATATTTTACATTTATCATATATAGCTGCCACATAAGTTTCTAGCAGAGTTTTTTATTCACGTTTGGTATAGCATCCAAAGCGCACAACCTTGAAAATTTCCCTATTTTATTTTATTTTATGTATTTTTTATCGAATTTGTACATCACGACTGTAACAAATATATTTAATACATCCATCATGAATGGAAGACAATATTCCTATACTAGTAGCATCATTTTAAAAAAATATGAAACTGATTGCAAGTTGTTTTAATTGTCTTGCTCAAACGCTTTTTTTTTTTATGTAAAGCCTAAAAATGGGATTTAGCCAATAAAACGAGATTCCCTTTGCGATCTATCACTACACATGTGCGCCAAAGTGAGTCACACTGCAGTAACTTTCAGTCTCTTATATCCACGAAATATAACTGGAAAGACCATTGTCACGCCACATCACTGACATGTTTCAATATTCTGCTATATACAAAATTAATTTATTTTACAAAACATTATTAAGATTTATTGTTTTTGTTTTATTTTAGCCTTGTGATGTCCAGCATTTATTGGCAAAAATGTCACTTACCTCGTATTAAAGCAGTCCAAATACAGCTCAAAAAACTTCTCAGCTGGTATCACCAAAGCGTTAACTATCAGCTTCAGTGCATAATTCGTTAGCTCTGCTGATGAGAAATGATGCTGAAAGGCAAGTGTAACGTCTTGCGCTGGATGTATCCACTCACGCTTGTGAAATTGAACGGGTTCTCCCATCGTTCGGAATTTATAGACAGCCTGTAGTGATAGTAATGCAGATGGGAGGGGGATCTCATTCATTGAAAAACATCAGCAGCAACGCGTTCGGACGTGCTGTATGACGTCACCGAGGACATGCAGTCAGCGAGCTGCTCGCGCTGGAGAGAGAGGATCACAGAAAATGCGTTAAGACCTTCACGACTCGGGTCCAAAGATATGGAGAATATTCTTTTTATTTCAATTATTCACGAATCACCGTAGCGCTAACATAGTGTGATTAAGGCATCTGAAAAAAAAAAATTCTTAAAGGGTTTTTTTTTTTACCTATAAATTTTACATTCTGTAATCGATCACTCACCCTCGTGTCGGCCCAAACCTATGATTTCTTTCTTTTGTGAAATACATTAAATATATATTTGAAGAATACTGGAAACCAAACATTTTAGGTGACTATTGTCTTCCAATATATTGACAAAACACACAGACATTTCTCAAAATATATTCTTTTATGTCACAATGAAGAAGAAAAAAGTCACACAGGTTTGGAATGGCATGAGGGTGAAAATGAAAATACTTTGGGTCGACTAGTAGTTCAATTTAAGTCTACTGAACAGTTGTCCAATGCAGGTTTTACAGCAGTGTATCCGTATAGTGAATTATAAGATTAACTAAATTTAATTTAGTTATGTTTTGTGTCTTAGTAGAACAAGACAAAAGTAGTGTATCTGTATAGAGATTGTAAAAAGAAAGAAAGTCTTGTTGTAGTTCTCCAACTATTGGAAGAATGTTCTGAATTTAGTATAGAGTGGGTGGGGATAATTTATAATTGATTATTATTTATTAAGTATTGAAAAGAGAAAAAAAAAAGAAGAAAAGAAAAACTGAAGAACTTTTGTCCGTCAAATGAAAGTCAGTGTGTAGTGCAACGTACATTTTTATTTGAAAATAATATATTCATAATGTATATAGGCCAATTCTAAATTAAATATATTTTGCAAAAAAGCAAAAATGAAATAAAACCAGCATCAAAAACACAAAAATGATTTTTTTAGGAGCTTTCAAAACCAGATTGTTAAATGATTTCTTGTTTCTGTCACCCTGCTCATCCTGATTAGTCATTGCAGCCAGAAGTCAAATCGAGTATTCCCGCAGTGAAGATATGTTTCATATCCGGGTTTTCTGAATGTTAACTAGAGTTTAGCAGCAACTAGGCATACACAGAATGGGAATTGAGAATGGCTTGTATGTGTTTGCCCAACATGCAGCCTGTCGTCGTGTAGTTTTGTTCACTATGATTCACCTCACACCGATTGGCTTTCAGCTCTCGTTGGCAATGCCAATCCCTCGTACTTCCCTTGTCACTTTCTCTGCTCTCTTGTCACTTCCGCCCACACCCTCCTGATCCCACGCTCTGCTAAACATGATCACCCACACATACAGCCACCTCATTCACCTATTCCCTGACACTTGGATTTATTTGCTCTCATTTGTGACCTTGTACCTGCTTGGAGTCTTACACTCACACGCCGCATGTGTCCCTGATGAATCACCTGCAATTTCCACTGATTACTCCGCCTAACTCTGACATTAGGCCTCCTTCAAAGTTCACAGCCAGGTGGATATAACCAGCATTTCAACTGAATTATTTGTGTTAATAGGTACAGCTTCTAAAAACAATAGATGTATGTAAATGAAATTGACCTTTTCTACATTCTTATCGACATTCAGTGATATTAGTGTGTGTGTGTGTGTGTGTGTGTGAGAGAGAGAGAGACCTGGTATTCCCTTGGAGCGATGTCCTGATCCAGGACATGTCTGTGTTGAACCAAATACCTTCCACTTCTTAATAATAATAGACTTCTAGGCATTGATAAAGCCTTTGAATTTTTTGTGATAATTGCTCCAGATATCTGTCAGAGGAATGCCTCAGTGCGGCTCAATTTAACGACAGAGCATGAGAGGAAGAGATGGAGAGAGAATACTGATGACTGACTGATATGGGAAGAGGAGGCAGAACTCTGCAGGTGGATGCTGAGCCCCGTGGAGCCTCTCTGACAGACGCTGTTGCAGCATTGTGGAGAACCGGGGAAGCCTGCTGAGGGTACTTTTGGAGACAGGAACCCACAAAAGACACAAAAGAGAGTGGGTATAGAGACTAAGACAAGGGAACATGCTGTTTAAGTATGGCAGTGACTGGGGCAAAGTGAGGGAGATCAGGAGGGATGGAGGTTAGCCTCAGAGGAGCTCTCAGTGACGTAATACTATTTCATATTTAATTCAAGAGACTAATTATGCTCCGCTTGAGATGACTGGAATCAATGCTTGCCTCTGGATCAGCATGACTGTGATTGCTTCAGAGTGCACATCTTTTATTAATGGCACTCTCATAAGTTTGCGTTTCTGCCTTGTTTTCTAACATGATCAGTTCGCAGCTACGGGAGACTCAACTTTGAAGAGCTCTGTGAAGACTGAAGAAATTGGGGAATAAAGATTAATGGGTTTTAAGCAAACTACAATGATGAAAACTACATTAGTTGTGTCCTCTTTGACATTAAAAGAAGGAGAGGGAAAATAAACAGGACTGGTTTATATACATTTTGTGACTATAATTGATGTTGAAAGAGCCTTTTATGTTCTATGTGTAGAAATGCATACACACACAAACACACACACAAAAAAAAAAATCTAAAAAGTAGACATATACTGTACACAGAATCAGCCTCCTTTAAAATAATCCCATTTTGTTGCTTTGCAGCCTGAAATGAAGACAGACACAGTTTTTGTTTTATCCAGCAACATATTACATTGAAGTGAAAGATATAACACCAACATTTCGGAAAGCTGGAAAAAGATTTGTAATGTAATCTCAATCAGGTGTAGCTAATCACTTTCTCAACGGCACACAAATGGCAGATAGCTCCTATGGAGGGTCAGATAGCTCTCCGATTTCATAAAAAATATCTTAATTTGTGTTCCAAAGATGAACATAGGTTTGGAACGACATGAGGGCGAGTAATTAATGACATCATTTTCATTTTAAAGTGAACTAGAGGGTGATACTTGTTTTTCCAAATCATTGATTGTGTTTTTTCTCCTTTTTTTATTTTATAGACATAATGCTGTTATATCTTTCACTTAGATGTTATAAGTTCGCTGAGGAAATACAGCTGGATAAAACAAAAACTGTGTCTTCATTTCAGGCTGCACAGAAACATAATGTAATCATTTTAAAAGGGGTATGATTTTTTTCTATACCCACTGTACAAAAGAAGTAAATGGATCCAGTTTAGAATTATTTAAATGCAGAAATATGAAGCTTATAATTATATAAAAGCATGTAAATTCTTCTGTTAAAATTGTGTATTATTTGAGCTGTAAAGTTGATAAATAGGTTTTAAGGCTAATGATGATGTTGTGGCGATAAAGTTGTAAAATTTGATATACATTGACACTAAAATCCTGCTAACATACATATAATTTACATGTTGTCGCTATACCACTGAAACAGTGAGTATTTAAACATTAAAGGATTGTTCCCATTCACCTCAACTGTAAGTGCCTCAATGTAACCCAAATATTTTTAAGAAAAAAAGGGACAAAGTAATTTTTTTTTGTATCAATTAACATTATGCCACTTCAGTACAGAGATATTAACTATTTTTCTGCAGCATCAACATGTTCCATTTACAGTGTGTTGATATTAGAAACCTTATTTATTCCTAACAAAATAAAATCTACAGTATATCTTTTAGCTGTACTTACCATTGGAAATCCATCTATTGGTTTCAGATTCTACAAAGCCTGGTGGATATTCTCATTCACAGCGAGACACTTGAGTAGATAAACAGCCATGTGTCCCCATTTATTTATGAAAACACATTGCATGCCCCTCCCCAAGTGACATACATCTTCCTGTGACTTATGGCCCTTAATTCAGATTCAAGTTTTTCATAACTTATGTTTTCTGAGCAAAAATATTCTGGAAAGAATGTCATCCTTGGGTGGTGTAGGTGTTATTGGCTTGTTTCTTGTCTCTCTTGAAAAAAGAAAAAAAAATGTTCTAATGACTCAGTGCCTGACTACAAAAACCTTCAGACTGACTCACTCATTTAGTGAGTGGTGAAATGGTAGCATGCATTAAAGCACATTGAATCGATAATGATTTATAACTATAACATGGGTTTAAATGCTACTCTGGTTAAATTACAAAAATGTAAATTAAAAAAGCCTTGACGGAATGTGTCACTGGCGATGTGCTCTAAAATAAATACATAAAAAAATGTTAAGGAGCATAAAACAGAGGCAGATGCAAAGGCACAGCTAAGGCTTCAGGGAAATGCATCAGTTTTTCATCTTAACCTGTTCTCCAGGGGCAAGCATAGAGGAACAGGTCCGGGAAAAGCACCACGGAGTAACAAGACTTACTCCACCATGAAAACCCCTTTTATCATCTCAATTCACTCAGATCTGCTGTGTCTACAGCTCCAGCAAAACAATTCAAAAGGGCTGTGTTTTAAAGCTGCGAGTCATAAATATTCATTAAACTTTACTACTGAGAGCAAATTCTCTCGGTTTTGATTTTAAGTGATGCTGGATACAAGACTTACAAAGACAAATACTACAAATGAAAAATTTTATATGCTTTATCATATGTCATACTATATTAAGCTATATACAGCAACAGCATATTACTTTATCAGTAAATATATATATATACATTTATATTTACATGGATATAAGGTTCATGCATGTCATATCTAAGAAATCAGGGACTACAGTAGGTATTATAAAAGTAGTCCTTACTGTTACATATATTTATATATATATTAAAAGTCAAAATTACATTTAGAATTGCATATTGAGATTTAAATGGACTGTTTAAAGTTTAAAATTTTGGGTATTAAAGTAGTCTTAAACTTTATATTGCTTATAATATAAATACTTTGAAGAAACTCTGAAAAAGTCAAGCTCTTCCATTCTTCAGAATTCATAGCTGGATAGATAGATTTCTTTTTCTCTAACCCTATTGGCTGGAAATGCTGGTGCGTTGTGGGTTTACGCATGCTGAAGTCTCTGAATGCAGCGGCAGGTTTGTGAGTCATAAATGTGCTAGAACAGACGTTTTCTTACGTAGGCAGATAAGATATACCAGTGCTTGTTTGATTCTGCTTCTGACATTATATGGCATATCAATCCTCATATTGAGAGGCCCATGGCCATGGCATGATAAAACACCCAATGTATGACTGGAATGTTAGGGTCTACACTTTTTTTTTTGAATTTTTGTCGTGCCACAAATGTTTAATGTTGCTCTAAACCTGCAGCTTCTCTCGATTTCATATCTAATTCATATGGTCATTTGAATTTTATTTATTTGTTTATTCATTTATTTATTTGGATCAGACTTTGAATTATGGAGGAGAGCTTTACATCTTTAAAGTTATTCCAGAATTCATTCTGTTGCTACTCTGTAGGCTAGTTTGTATGGGTCAGAATTAGTATTAATGCAGCTAATCTTGATTTCAAATTGCAGTTGTAATCTAAACTCCTGACACCCTGATGCTTGTTTCAAATCACATTTAAGTATTAATATGTTGTATTATTTTGTAATATTTTATTATTCACATATTATTTGTCACAAAGACTTTTTGCTTTCAAAAATTAGGAAATCTGTTTAGGTCCCTGATCAGCTGTGCATCCCTGCATCTTAAATTTATTTTTCCGCCTCTAAAACACACACACGCATACACACGCATACACACACACACACACACTGATTGTGCTGCTGCTGTCCCCAAAGAACTAATGACTCACAGGAGTGACTCATCCCCTTTCCTTCCTTTATCACACACTACATATCACTGTACTGTATCCATGTGTAACCTGGAAAAAGATGAAGAAACATGACAATTTTCTTTCTATTGCATATTTCTTATCAAAATTATCTTTATCTCTTTTTGTTGTGAGCTGATGTATTGATAATTGAACATAAGGAAAAATGTGTATGTTCTGACAGGTGGGAATAAGAATAAAAGTCTTTTTTAAACAACACTATAAGAGGAGTAAAAAGTTTTTACATAAAATACATTTTTGCATCTTTGTAAAACCCCATTATTATGGCATAAGTAATTCAGTAAAGTAGCATCTTTAAAGCATTTTTCATGAAAATTTATTCTAAAGGGAAAACAGAAGACAGCTGTAAAACCCAATAGTGCTCAGCGATGAATTGTCCATGCTGTATTATGTTGACTGTTCACAAGTGGAGATGTGGATGTCCAGGTAACATCTATGTGCCACAGACAGAAATAAAAAATGTTAAATTTTGGCCATGCTGCAGTCCCTGGATAAATGGTTTATTTTGTATCAGTGAAATATATAACTGCCAACCTTTGACAACATTTAAGTGTATGAGGAAAATTATAAATTTTTATGTTTAAATTGATATGAGGTTAAAGATTTAATTAATTAGGCATTATAATTAATTATTATAAAACACACATTTTAGAGAATAAACCCAGAAAACACAAAATATAAACACAGAAGATGATTTGTATTTTGGGTTCCTCTATGAATTTTCTATTGGATTTTAAAATGGCAGTTTTCAAGTGAACCACATAAAATAAGGCCTGTGGATCACTACTTGTCTAGATTATAAAAAAAAAAAAAAAAAAATTAATATATATATTTACATATATATATATATATATATATATATATATATATATATTTATATATATATATATATATATATATATATATATATATATATATATATATATATTGTAAATTGCTACCATATTGCTAAATAAACTATCAAAAGGATGTGTTATCAAAAGGATGTGTCTCCAAAATTGGTCCTGAGCTATCTGAGCCTGCTAATCAAGGTCTTACTTAGCAAACTAGAAATTTAAAGGCAGGTGTGTTGAGGCAAGTTGGAGCTGCAGGACACTGACCCTCAAGGACCGAATTTGGAGACCCCTGGTTTACATGCTTGACAAATCTAACAACTGTTGTAGTACGTTTAGCATATTAGCAACTTATTAAACAGCATGTTTACTTACTGTAGTTATCTGAAAAGGGACATTCTCTAGACTTTTGTTGTTTTTATTTAAAAACATTACAATCTAATTTAACATTTACCTACAGATTTGTCACAAAAATTAAGTAGGTATACACAATTCTTAAAAATTCACATTTGAGGTAGCAAATGACTGTGAGCTGCCAAACTTATGTTGTAGCCTACAACAAAACGTGATGGTCCCTTAGGCTACATCATGACTGAACAGTTCTATTTCTGACCATTAGATACTAAAATGTGGCACTAAGTAAAAAAACAAATTGTGACCACTGATCTAATCACTGATCTGTGATTTAGACACATTTTATGTTCTTTTCTAGCAATTTTTAATTAAATGGAAGAAAAAATATTCCATGTGAGTGATCAAAATCTTCTGAAAGATGATTCATTAAAAATGGGAGCCTATTTGGACGGGAAAATACAACACTAAACAGGAACGTAACGTTTATAAAATTTATTATCCACTAGTATTTTATAATGTTGCCAAAACTGACCATACTATAGAGTCTTTTAATCAAATGATTGTTAGTATTTGTTTTCCAACGTTTTTGTCGTTCAACAGAAGTTCTTCTCACCGTATGTCATATGGCGCCACAAGATGGCGGTGTAAGAGCGGGAAATGGAAAGGAAGTCCTTTTTGAGACATTTAAGCTCGTCAATAGAGTTTTTCCCCCTTGTTGACTCATTCACTGCAACTGCAACCCATACACCTGTGGTAAAAAGAGGTCATGAAGGGCGCTAACTGCATACTTGGCTAATAAAGAGGCAAGTGTGATGTTTCTTATTTGATGAAAATTAATATGTCTGCCCTTGGAGACCCTGTAGATCACTGTGGAGAGGGTAGTACAGGCAATGTTAATTGGAATTGGGAACAATTACATGTCAAATATATTATAATTTAATGTAATGATCTAAACTGCAAATGGCTGACAGTCACACATCAAAAAGCCCATAGATAAAACTGGGAGCATATGCCAATGTATCATTAAACACATGGCCCAACTCGTACTGATCAAATGCAGATAATCAGTTTTAGATGTTGGCCTCAGCAAAGCTGATATTAATAAGCATGTATAATAATTTGCAAGCTTATATTAGTCACCACTAATTTTGTGTAAATCATGTATGCACAGCTGCAAACATTCCTCATGTGCGCTCTTATAAATCTGGAGTCTGGAGTTGGCTGAGAAAACCGTTGCTTGGCCTTTGTCAAATTAATGTAATTCCAGCTATTTGAGAGTCATACTGCTGCCACATTTATCCAACATTATTGTCATTTTCTTTTGGCCATAGTGGCTGCACTGGCAGTTCAGACCCCTGTTTCGTTTGAGTCGGACCCACTGGGTTGCAGTTCTGAGGGCGTAGTAAGGTGAGAGATCCAAGCGTGGGATTGGTCCTGCAAAAGAAGTGAGCAGTCTTGGCCCTGGAGACCCATCAGTTTATTAACAGCATCATCTGAGTCATACTGTGGGGGTACATTCATGATGCAGCAGGGGTCAGCATTCATGCTTGACTGTTTATGATTCAGCAGATGCCCACCTTCTGATAGACCCTGAGAGAACGCTGCTCGATTTAAAGTAATAGTTTACTCAAAATCCAAGTTCTGTCATGATTTGTTCATCCTCATTTTGTTCTAAGACCATATGTTGTTACTAAACATTTATTTATTTATATTTTTTCAAAAACTGACGAAACCAAAACACCAAAACCCAAAAGTGGTTCTCAATCAGCGGGCCAGGGGGCCCACTACATTCCCATTGTCATGAAAAACTTGAGTGTGATTTTTTTTTTTTTTGTTTTTTTTTTTGTTGTTGTGACATTATTTTATGATATTCATTTATTTTACACAATATGGCTAAATATTACAGAATTGGTTCTGTTTGCATGTTAATTGTTTTTGAATTGTCTATTCACTCGATTTGTTAAGTCATTGTTAGCCAACACAGAGCTGATTTTGAAAGGGGACACTCTCAAGACATGCTGGTCAAAAATGACAGATATATGTATGGAAAGAGAATGAAGCATGAGCGTTTTTGCGTGTGACCTTAAATGAGCTGTGGTTGTGCTGTAGCTCCAGCGTGGCTAGAGTCACGTCCCTCAGCTGAAGGACGGTGGGAATGTGGTGAGTTCGGTCGAGACCAACTCATAAAACTTTGCACCCTGGCACTGACCGCTTCCCCTGTAGACAAGGAACCAAGAGTGAGGAGGAAGCCAAACAAGCACATCATGTAGGGTGGGGGTTTCTGATACATTTTTCTGTCATACACATAACAGTGCGACTCAGCTGACCCAGAGGTCGTGACCTATCGCTGCTTCCTTCTGTGGTGTTGTGATCTTCAAGTTTCAGTTCATCCATGGGATGTTTAGACTCTGTGCCTTGACTTAACCCCTCGACCTTTCTCAGCTGATGTGATCACTCATATTTACTGATTGTGAAAAACAGTCCATAGACACACTCATAGTGACTACAAAAAGTATTTGAACCCATGCATATCCATCTCTAAAAAAAAATGTAAATAATGTTTGCAAATTACCTTGCTTCACTTATTTTGACATTTACTTATAAAATAGTGGTTTCTGGTGATTTTACTGTATGTGTAATGTAATACACTGGATCGCTATCCTTTCAATAAATGCAATATACACTGCATGTATATATTCCTTATTTTTTTACATATATATTTTTCAATTGGACACTGCTAAAAAAATGCTCAGGGCTCTAAGTTTATGGGGTAAAGGCCCGTTCACACCAAGAACAATAACTAAATATAATGCTAAAGATAGAGTTCTAAAAAATCTTTCTCAGTATTAAAGAACAGCAAAGTCCACACCACAGAGAACCGATAATGCTGGAATCAATTTCATATGGATTTTTTTTCAGGCTGTTGAACGATACAAACATTGACAGGTAGAGAATTTAAAGCGGCAGATGAGCACGTGCTTAGAATAAATAGACGATAGCCTCCATCGGTGTGGAAACTAATATCGTTATCTTTATTGTTGTCTTTATAGTTATCATTCTTGGTTTGAATGGGGCTGAAGTTTGATTCAAACCTCTAATTCACCAGCACGTTGAAGGCTGTTTTGTGAATCTTTATGATTGAAAAATGAAAAAGAACCGTTTGCAAACCAGACTCATGCTATGGAACGTGGAAACACGACTGCATATGAACAGACATACATTTTTTTATTTTACATTCTACATGCATTTTACTTGCCTTAAGCCCTATCAAATCTAACAGACTTAATATGTTGTGCTGTATTTCTTTATTTCAATGCCACTTGTTTTGTTATCAAATGTAAATCAATTCATGCATTATAAGTTACTGTTTGGGACTGCTATATATGTAAATTGTTCTTCATATAAGTGCCATGATACTGTGTTTGTAAAGTTTTCTCAAATTTCTCAAAAAACATCAACTCAAACAAGTGTATCTGTGTGTGTGTGAGTTCATTTAAATGCCAGTTTACAAATGTAATTTTGTGACGAAACTGAACTGAAAATGCACCAGCTGCCAGCTGATGAAACCAACTATCTCTGTTCATCCTGTTTCAACTTAGACAGAATTAACCTGATTTCAGTTACAAAAGATATTTCTCATGCAAAGTGCGCTGATCTAAAAATATTCAGGGAAACATATTTTATGCACGTATCAACTTATTTCAGACATCTACCCTGTTTATTGTTCCTATTTGTCTCTTGTTCTTCTCACCACATTGAACTAAAACTTCTGGTTTAGAGGATGTAGAAGTGTGTTCGAGATCTGCGGTTTGCATGTTGAAATATATTTGTCCTTTCAGCAGACTCTCAACAGCTATAGACAGATAAAGGCATGCATGCTCAGCGTTTTAACAGTCACTATACCAACAATAAGCATTCTCTTTAGACGGGATCAACTGAATTATCCATGTAGAAGCATGAACACAGACAAGTCTCGCACTAAAGACATTTTATGCGCTTGAATGCTGTCTGTTTTATCACATGAAGACACATTGGGTATGAAACTGAACTCCATATCCTTAGTCATCACTTAAAGTCATCACTTTTAATAAACATTCATGTTTGCTTTGCTTCAATAGAGTGATTAGTGTATTAATAACTGTCTTCGAGCAGAATGTTTGTCTCGATGTAACCCTTTGGGTTTTGTCAAAGTGAAAAAACCTGGTTCCAATGCGGTGTACCAATTCCCACTCACACTCTACTATACCCTCAAACCTTTGGAAGGCCTTCTTCCTGCAGTAAATGTCACGGCACTCTTTAAGAAGATATATGAACACTTGGAGCCAAATGATATAATCTAAAAGAGGCAGTGCCGCTCTTTTCGTTTTGGAGCAGGCGCAGTGATAATCATATCTTTCAAGAAAACAAGTATCATTTGTATATAATTAACTCTCGCTGCCTTTTTGTTTCCGCTTCTGAGTTATTGAAATTATGACTAGATTCAAGACATATGGTTGCACATGCAGTTCACAAGAAATGAAACAGCAGGTCAATTAGATTTAAAAATAGGATTTTCATTTGCTTTTAATATGATTAAATAAGCTTTTGTTAAAGCACAAGCACTTTTATAAGGAAAATAAAAGATATTTCTGATGATTTAAATCAGCAAATTGATTATTATTTATATATATATATATATATATATATATATATATATATATATATATATATTTCTTGTGACTTTAAAAGGGGTATTTTGATGGATTAAATGTGCATTTTATCATATTCAAATTTTTCCACTAGAGGAAATTTGCTTTATATATCTTAAATAAAAATACAGGAAGAGCAGCTGCAGCTGAAATCTACAATGAAAATGTAAACATTTAATTGTGAAAAAATTGTGAAAATTCTTAATAATATTCTGAAAATACTTGTTCATGTTATGTAATATATTTCTCGTCATATCTAATATAGTCAATAGTTAATAAATCCAATAGTTAATGCTAAATATTATTTAAAAATTAAATGGTCTTTATTGTAGAGAGCGATTTGTGCACAGACCGGTTACAATTGAAAGTTTGTTGAAAAGAAAGTGGCCATGTTTTACAATTTTAGAGTCCAGACTGAAAAAATAATATATATACATATTTTAAATTATAACAATTATGTATGAATGTTTGTGTGTGTAGCGAGAGAGAGAGAGAGAGAGAGAATGCAAATAATTTTGCACAAGGAAAGTGAATATATGTGTGTGTGTCTATGGCAGTCTGTCACATCTGTGTTTGCCACTATGGTGCAATACTGATATTGATGTCACTTCGGCAAACACCTGTGGTTTTTCCACAGAACTAGGCTACTTTTGCGAGCTGTTTTCTTCCAACTTGGCTGGTTTTGTTTCGCAGACCTGGCAACCCTGAAATATGATTCATAAAGTGAAAGTGACATGACATTCAGCCAAGTATGGTGACCCATACTCAGAATTTGTGCTCTGCATTTAACCCATCCGAAGTGCACACACACAGCAGTGAACACACACCCTAAGCAGTGGGCAGCCATTTATGCTGCGGCACCCACAACCTTTCGATTGCCAGTCCGACTCTCTAACCATTAGACCACGACTTCCCTAGTGAACAAATAAACAAATAAATTATTTTGATCTGATCTTCTGAAGTTTATGATGTTACAGAATGCTGCAAAAAACACTTGCACTTGCTCATCACTTATTCTGCGTAAAGCCTTGTCTATATGTGTAAACTCTGTATCATCTGAAGGTAGACAAAGTTCTGCAAATCTCTGGAGCAATAGTATTATTAGTAAAATTATTAGTAAAATTAACCAGTATCTCATTCTCTGCTAGTGTACATCATGGTCCACTTTCTGTTCCTTTATCAGGGCAACTGAGAACTCTGGCTGGTTGTTTTTGCCTAAAAAGAGTGAGTGATCTTATCATGAGATGTGAAAACCCATGTTTGCTGCTTAGCCCTGATATTAGCATTCAAATGTCAAAAGTCAGAAGAGTGTCATAGGCAGTCGGCGGTGAGGTCTCTGAGTGGTTGAGTTTTTGAATGCATTAATATGGCGATACTGTATATGCAGGTTATTATAGAGCAGGCTTAGAGTACAATGCTAAGTTTTATACAATACGTATCATGGGTCTTTGCTACGCTTTGCTTTCAGAAAAGAGACCCTTTGCCTGACAAAGTTTTTAGACCCCTAATAGGTAGACCAGGCCTGGATCCTCCATTCTAAGACTGTATGAATAAAATGCAATAAGTCATCTACATAAAACATTGTAACACTGTCTCACACCCCCTCCAGTGTGACTTGTTTGTCTGCGCATGTCTTTATCTTATTATCATGCAGGGCATCCCCTGATGTTATTTTCTACCACAGACTTCCCACAGAATAAGGACCTGAAATGCACACAATGGCCAAGTAGTGATGTTCTCACCCTTCAAACAAAGTATTCAGCCACAATGCATAGATTTTTCTTCCATGAAAAAAGACTTTCACAAGCTCATGTTTTTTTTGTTTTTGTTTTTTTAATGTACAATGTCACATCACTGTTTGTCATTACATAAATTCCAATTAGCCTCTCTTTTTGGTCTTTAAGTTCATTAGGGAGATTTTTCAGATTTCCCCTCTTAGGCATGATTCAAAAGCTTTCGATTCTTATTCAGTTGGACAGCTTATATTTACAAATTTTCCTAACTCCAAGGCTTGGATTCTGATTCAATTCTTATTCGTTTTTGGTAGCTGTATTTCAAAATGTGTAAGAATAATTTTTTAACTATTCATTAAAAGAACCAGCTCACAAGAAGCATTATTTTTGCACTGTATGTATTTGACACACTAAAAAAGAACCGGCTCATAATAGTCAATTGTGTGTGGATCGGACAATACTGGTCATACTGTTTGTTTCTGCATGCAGTCCTCAAGGACAACTCAATATAAAAAAAAATTATTGCTGTTATTTTTGGGTTTTAATGCATTGCATTCAGTAAGACTGCTGGCACTGTAGATTTGATGAAGAAACTCCTAATTTAGTACATTATGAAAATATTAATTTTATAAATTAACAACAGGACCTAGATTATGCAGTACATTAAAATGCATTTAACATTGATAGGACGAGTAGATTGATTTTTAAGAGGGACTTTTAAGAATCAATATTGCCATCAATTCATTGGAGAGAAAAAAAAAATTACCCAGTGCCCAAAATGACAAAAATATAACACCATATTTAACAGACACAGGAAAAGAAAGTCTGAGTGGAGGTCAGAGAGAGTTTCTGCACAGGAAACGGTGAATGCATCATCATGACTCACTCCAACTGCTGGAGGTGAAAGCAAGAGAGATTGGTATCGGTGGGAAGGGAGTTATCATCACTCAGTTGCCTTGGTTACCGCCACCCGTCAGCGCTTGCCACATGCGTGCACACAAGCGCACGCACATTCACACACAGCTCCTGTGTGGGAACCGTTCTGGTAGAACAAAGCCGATATGCTTTTTGAGGTGTGTGGTGTTCTCAGCTGTGTTCAGTGAGTTTGCTTAGAAAGGGCAATGGAATGACGTGCATGTGTCTTGCTGATATCTAAGGTTGAGACGGAACCAGTGTGCAATGCGGCAGCCGTCCTTTTCTCACATTATAATGGGCTCTGAGCTCTGCTGGGGGAATTTACTTCTATGCAATTTGTAATCAGATGCTTCTCATAAAGACAATAAGAAACAGCGCACACCGTGGAGTCCAATTCACAAGCAAATAACTCTTATGAACTGGTTGTTTTAACAAGTTAGTAAAAAAGATTTCAGGACACAACCACTTCAAATTTGCTCCATTTCCCTGTATGAGTCAGACTCACTCTTATGAATGTTTAATTGCGATTACTCAGTCCATTTTTCGTTAATGTGTTAGTATGTTAAAACTCAAGTTTATGAAACTTACATCAGTCTATTTAGCTGGTTGTTCATATAACAATGTATATTTAAACGTATATATGTACAAAAGAGTTTCGTTGGGCTGCAAGAGTCCCATTACAGGAATTAGCAGGTGATTCGTTTGATATAAAACCTGCTCATTATTAACAATGGGCTTACAGTATATATACAGCCCACTTATATGTGTGTATAATATTGAGAAACACTCGTATCTCTTTGTTAGTACTTGAGGTGATTTACGGCTGATGAGTAGGTGCTACTGTACCCAGCCAGAGCACTTATGCACTGTAATCATACGTTCTGGGTCACAGCCATTAAAAACCTGTATTTATGTTTGAGGACCACATTCACTGTGGCAGCTATTAGTCATTTCTGGATCGCCGGCACACCTTACTACTGTCTTGTAAAACTCCACTGCTTTTGGCAAAGGTTCGGTGCCCACTGCTTCTCCCTGGTTTATATACAGAAACCTGACACTGATGAGGAGCATGAGGGTGGTCTGATCATTAAACAGAGCTCAAACAGCACCCTTCTACAGCTTCCTTCCATCAGACACAAGATATACTACTGAGAAGCACACTTATGCCTCATTTCACATTGAGTAATTAGAGCGAATTTTAGAATGTACCATACTTTTATTTTAATGGTGTTTTACCTTTTTAAATGTATGTTCTTCTGGCTTTATTTTTTAGAACAGTATCCTATAGAGTAGATAATAGGTGTTAGTGTGGACATTAGCCTAACCTTTTTTCTTAAATCTTTTTTTTTTTTTTTTTTTTTTTGTTATTATGTTTTTGATTGAAAAAAAAAATTGGGGTTGGTTTTTCAAAGGTTTAATGCTAATATTTAGAGATTAGGATGGCCATAATCTGATATAATGCTGAGATATTTACTAAGCATGCATTTGATTCTGATTGAGCAAATTCTTTGGTCAAATATTTTTTATTCTCTATTGACCATTCTGTTTCACTGTTGGCTTTGGCAACTATTTTATGCACTTTTTTGTCACATTTTCTTTCACTTTCTTCTCAGATAATAAACTCAAATCAAAAATCTATCTCAGTTTATTGCTTTATAATGTATTTTTAGACAGTAATTTGCACAAAACAAACTCCTTCATTGTGATACAATACTGTTAAGGGCCTAATTTTTTTATACTGACTAATTGTTAACTATACAGTATAATTATAATTAGGGATAACAAAATAAATATACACAAAATGTATTACTTTATATATTATATTATGAATAGAATAATTTAATTGATTATTTAATATTGTTTTTTAAAATAGAAAGTGTTTACCATCCTATGAGGATAGGCATACCTACTTTCCTATTTACTCTATACGATCTTGTAAATAAAGCCAGAAAAAGTCATGGCACTGTACATTATAAAATTGCCCTGATAAGTCAATGTGAAATGAAGCATAAGCGTGCTTTGAGTGATGATAAATTAAATGTACACAATGAATTAATATCTGAAATTAAAAGATATTTTTTAAAAACAGAAAATATTTAGAATCCTGTTCTTTTAGGTCAATCTGGCACCATCATCAACCACTGCAATATAGTTTCAGAATGACCAAGTATCAGGTGATAAATCGGCCTGGTGTATTACTATGCAGAACCACAGCCTTTCAAATTCATGCTAAAGTCATTACGGCTATATAATATTCACCTTTTTGTTGTAACGGTAACATCAAGTCATATAGGATTCAAAAACTTTAGAAGCTGCTTGAATGAGCTCAGAAAATCGCCTTGTCAGTGTTGATCTCCACCAGCAGAGAGCAGACTCTTCCTAGCAGAACAGCCTGGCACTGAGTCTGTCTCTGCAGTGGACCTCCATGCTTCAGCGCTCTGCTGGCTGACTGGTGCATGAGTTTCTGACACTTTCATTTAACACTGTACATTGACACACAACATCTCTCTCTCTCTCTCTCTCTCTCTCTCTCTCTAACTTCATATCCTCCAGCGTGTCTGAATGCCTGTGTGGCTGCTGTCTCGGGTGTGTGGTGGTTACTGTGTCCCTGAGCTCCTCTGACCAATAGAACTGAATTTAAGGCCAGCGCGGGCCGAGAGGCCATGAGAAAGATTCAACCCCCCTCACCCTCAAACCCAGCTGCCTTCTGCTGCTCTTGCTCTGAGCGCCGCTCCGACACACACACAGTAATAACACCAAAAGAGGTTGTTTGATTTTTCTTTCCTATTTTTTTATTTTATTTCAAAGTTCTCTTTAAATGCCACACAGACACATTTAAAAATGTAAAAATGCCATGTCTTATCGCTGTTTTAATCAATGACTTCTGTTCCCAGTCATTTACGCTTGAAGTCTCTTTTCCCTTTGTTTCAGCAGGCCCCTTAATTCAATTCAGTTCCAGTCAATCCAATTCATTTAAGGAAACACAGAAATTAAATTGTCTACATGTGCAATTCTTATGCGTCAAATAAGGTTTCTTTCTGAGTGTGACGCAATCTCGTCTTTCGTGTTTCGGCTGGGCTCTGACCTCCGTGTGAACTTTTCACCCGGTGTATAAAGTGTGAACTTGCTGCCTCTTCAGGGAGAAGTGAAACCTGTGTGTGGGTTTATGGGATGCATGTTGTACCCACGCTCAATTGAGCGCCACACACCGGATCCTGTGCTGCTGTTTTCACTATTTCTCTTTTCTTTTTATCATTCTGTCTTTCTGTCTCTCTCTCTTTCAAAGTCTTATGATGTTCTGCGGTCACGTACTTATTGGGCCAACCGCACCAGCAGACTCACACACTCCAACACAGGCAGGTCGGCACGTACGCGGCCGTCTTTAAACACGTACCACACAGCACCCAGCTACCTGCGTTGAGCCACTCACACATATACACACATGTTTGCAACCTAGCTTGTTCTGTAAACACTCAGCTCAGAATACAACCGTGAGAAAACTGCATTCTCGGCTCACATTTGTATTTATAGAGTGGCAGGAAGCATGTTTTTGCTGTTGTGCCCTGTGCAATATTTTTATCTCCAAGCTTTTTGCTGAAATATTGACACTATTTGAATCATATTTGTTCTAGTTCTGATTGTCTTGAAGAAATAATTTTTGTCTTTGTCTTTGTGTACTTGCCCGTTCTGAGCAACAGAATAGAGAAATTATGGTAGTTTGATCTGTTCATTTTTTATTTTTTTTTATGAGCAATGAATAGAAATGAGCTTCAAAGCTTCAAAAAGGACGCAAAAGCATCATATAGTTGGTTCATTTGACTTAAAGTCAGAATAAAATGAAATTTCAATTAATCTATTATTACAACTTTTTAGTTTAGGGAAAACATATTTCCTATAACTATGACTTTTGCCTCAAACTCCTAACTTTCTGCTTATTTCACAAACCACTTTAGAAGACTGGGAATGTAAACACTTTAATGATTCTTTAGTTTTTTTTCTCGTTACATTGAAAATAGTGACAGGTTTGAAATAACACAAGGGTGCATAAATAGTGATAGAATGTTCATTTTTTGATAAACAATACCTTTAACTTTCATACAAGCAAGTGACATTTAGAAGTGTTTTTTTTTTTTTTTCATTCAAGCATGCTGTATTGGTTCCCATCTTCAGACGTGATCGTTTTCATTGTGTCAGCATTCAGTCTCTTCTAACAGTTGAGAATATCAGAGTGTGAGAAAGAGAGAACTTGAGAGAGTACAAGAGTGAGTAAGCAGGGGTATTTTTTTTGTTTGTCGCAGAAATTTTTTCCCCTTTAAGATTTTTTTTTTTTTTTGTGAGAACTTTGATGCAAAGTACACCAGATTGTCTTTGTGTGTGTGTGTGTGTGTGTGTGTGCGTGCGTGTTTGTGAAAGAGAGATAGGGAGGAAGTTCATTGCTATCCTTTCTCTTTGTGCACAGTGGAGCTGAGCATGATTCACTGATGAAGTTTCCAGTGTGGGGCCATCACAGAGCTGCTGCCAATATCAACGCCCCCCTCCCCTCCTCCTGACTGTGGGAGTGAAGCATGCTGGGAGTTAGCAGGACTGTTTATGTGGGTGGCAGTGCCCAGGGGCCAGCTCTGTGAGATCTAATGCATGTTATTCAGATCAGTGTCACCAGGGAGTTTCTGGGTAGGGCCGTGAGTGTGCGTGTGAATGTATTCAGAGTTGGCTGTGGTGGTCTGCACTCCACATACAGAGGCGGCAGATCCTCTCTGACAGATGCCACAGTCCAGACCTCATCACAGGAAGTCATTCATATTGCTATTTGCTTATCACAGGCCCTCTGTGGGCTTCTCTGGGCTAGAGTTAACCTCCCGCTTGACAGGACACAAGCAGTACTTCCTCTCATGTTGCAGCTGTACCTGCCTCTCTTTTCCCAGAATCCAGAGCCCTGAACCTCTCATAACTCAGCCGGTCTAATTGGTTGTCCGTGTTTTCCCTTAACCAAACCCACTGCTCATGAACACTGCTCATGTTTAACGGATCCTAACAGACCCTGAAAGGTCAAATGTACTGAGAGATGGATTTAAATGAAAAGCACACGTGTGGATGAGGATAGGACAAGTGCTCAAATCATGCCACATTAAGTGTAATAAAATGAAAGTAAAAGTAATTTGAAGTTCCCGTCACTGAAGATTTCACAACCTCTAAGCACAAGAATTAATTTCTGTGTGAATTTTATCCCACGTTTTGTGCAGCAAAAATTATTGATGCCTTAAATCACACGGCTTGAATTCATCAATTCACTCTTACACCCTTCTTCAATATCACATGCAGTCTGGCCCCTCCGAAGCCCATTTCCTCTTCACAGGGCATGGGAACCCTGATCACTCTCCTCCCACAATCCCTCTCTCTCTTCCTCCTCTTCTCCCCTCTGCGCCCTTGTCCTCTCTCTCACCTCCTTCTCACCCTGTTCCACCTCCTCTTTATTCTCTCTGTTACGTCCCTACTCTGTGGTACCCCACTGTCCTCCTTTTATTCACGTCTTTCTCTTTCTCTCACTCAGTCTTACGCTCTCTCTCTCCCTATCTTGATTTCCTGCCTCTCTTTGTCCATCTGTGCCCAATTTATCCTGAGCTGGATCTGTTTTTTTTCTTGATAATTTGTTTTTGATTCCCCAGAATTAGAAAACCATTGTGTGCTTGCTGCCTCTTGCTCGAACACACACACACAAACACACACACAGTCACATGCACGGTTGAACTCTCACACACACACACCAAGTACACACACATTTTTATTGTATTATTCTATAAAAGTTCCTATAAATCACTGGTTATTAATCGGCCCCAGACGGCACTACCTCCCTCTCTCCCCCTTTTCTCTTGCGCACAAACACAGACCAGATGCAAAGGAAATGGGATGGCAAGCAAGAAGGGCACCCAGGAGACAAACCGTGCTTTTTCTCTGTTTTTTTTTCTTTCCTCTCCTCATTTTCTCTGTCTCTCATCATGCTTTTTTTTATTTGCTTTCATTTATGTATAAATACCCAAACCCAAAACTCAATGAGGGAATAAAGTTTAAATTAAGGTTTAATAAATATAAATCTTCTGCTCCTGCCAAAGATCCCGGTGTGTGGGATCAGGGTTAAACATCAATCCTCTCTTGTTGGAAATGAATGGGCGTCTGATTTCTGGTCACCCTGAGTCCTGTTTAATGAACACACAAACAGATGTAATACAAACACACTTTTTTCTTTTTTACTTCACATAAACTTTGACATGGTGACTTATATTGTTGTTTGAAGAATGTTGCTGTTGTGTGTCAGTAGGTTTTTGTGTGAATTTGTATCTTTAGTATCTTTACCGGACCATGAGCAGCAAGTTGGCTTTGAGACAACTTTACTATTTCTTCTCCTTCTGCTCAAGCTCTCTGATCACTCCCTGATTAAGATATCGAGAGTCACACCTGTCAGTTGTGGCCATGTGTCAGCCAGTGTGAAAGGGTTGTAAACCACCATGGAGGGAAAGGATACAAGTTTAAATGGACATAACTGTCCCAACCAATGGTTTAACAGTGCAAAGCTGGCTAATGCACTCCCAGTGTGCTGTTCGCTGAGAGCACAAGAAAATGTGAGAAATGTGCACCTTGGCCGAGGGGACGGTGGGGGGAGTGCTGGTTTTCAGGCACGGAGGGACAGCCTGCAGGGTTCTGCCAAGAGCAACATGGCGCTGTGCTCATGGAATTTGAGGGGATGAAGGGAGGCTGGGCTGCAGGACTCACCGGGGTTCCTCAGGGCTCTACCTTAGGCCCTTGCCCAGAGATAAATGGGGTGTGGAAGAACTCTTTCCCATGCAGTGCGATTTGGTTAAAGTCAGTAAGAGATCATTCCTGAAACACTCACAGCACAACCCACAAAATCCACATGACTGTTTATCGTGCTTGGGCTTATTCGAAGAAAGGCGGTGATCAACAGTCATGTGTGGGCATGGATTTAGATATTTATTTTTAGTAGTTTTGATATTTTTATACAACAGCTTGTCACTGGGGCACTACCCTTAAAGATTGTCTTTGTAACCAGGGCCGCCCTTAGCTGATGTGGAGCCTAGGAGTTGGGGGGGGGGGTCTTCACCTCGGTCCATTCGTGTTTGAGTTCCGGAGAGGGGTGTGTCCCCTTCGGTCCAATTGCCGCAGGGCCCATTTCGACCGCACCAGTTGCACCCCCCTAAGGACGGCCCTGTTTGTAACTTATTCACCCCTAAAAGGTTAATAGTAGTACTATTGAAGGTGCATATCACTACTATGACAAGTATTTTTATGCACCTTTTAGAGGTAGATAGGGTATTAAGTTGTACCCTTCAGGGTGCTTTCTCAGTGACAAAGTCTTGCACGCCTAAATCTTTGATTTTATTTTATTTTTATTTTTTTAATGCAAGAGCACAAACTGCCTTTAGATATTAGTTATTCAGGCTTACTATAAAATATGTAGTTTTGCACATCTTTAATTGTTTTGACATACTAAATTTCATTGTTGTCTCCCACTGAGGGTAGAATTTGGTCACGGAAGGTGAAGCAATTTGGAAGACTTGAATGAAGAATGCATATGACCCTGGCTAGTGGCTATACTGACCACAAGCTTGCCAGAAAATAGTCTTGCAAATATGTAAATAGGAGGTCTTGGAAAGATCAACTTTTTCCCTCAAAATGTGCAATGCTTACTAGCACAAGGGATTGAAGAAGGAGACAAAACAACCCAAGGACTCCATATAAGGGCCTGTTTAGGCTCTGGCACCATTCTCCCTGTCAGTCTCTTGTGCAGTCCCCTTTTAATTGGGACCCACAAAATGTTTTACACCCTTCTGCTCTGCAACTATATAGATCTCACATAAACTGCATTCTCTTGCACCGTTTATTATGGCATGCACACAAACAAATACATACTTTGCACGCACATTCACTAGAGGCTTGTCAGTTGCAAGGCCGACTTGCTGACACTCAGAATGTTTAGTGAAACCATCACCTCTGCTGCGGTGTTTGTGGCTGGCTCATATCTGTAGTTCTCCGCCCACTACCCTACAGTGCCCCAGCTGAACTCAACGTGCCCTCTTCTGAGGTGATGACAATAAGAAGGAAATACTGCAGAAAAAGCAGAAACCTCACTACTTCTCTTTTTCCATGGTGCTACCTCCTTCTTTGTATGTGTGGTTGTTCGATGTTGAGTATGTGTGTGTGTTGTTCAATGGTTATTAGTTCAGGGCTGGTTGGTTTGTGGGTACTGGCCTGCGATTTCACTTTGAGCAGAGACCGTGTGTAAAGATGGCTGCCACACTGAGACATACTGGCACCAGTAGGGCAGAGTTAGTTCCTCTTGCCATGCAAAACAAGGAACCGAGACTTTGTGTGTGCGCGTCAGTGTGGGTTAACCTGCTTTTGACTTTTTGACCACTTAAATCTGCCTGAACATTTGCTTTATTCGAGAACCGTGCTGTTCATTAACCAGATTAAATCTAAGCCGTTTGGATTTTTACATTTTATTGGCTTTCGTGATGCTGATTGTGATGAAAAGGAAATGTGCAATAAACTCCAAAATCTCTGTGCATAACATAGCCAGACCTTTAGTAGAGGGCAAAAAGTTCTTATTTTACAGTTCTTCGGATTATTCTCAATAAGAAATGGACACTTATACAGAAGTAGCCATCTGAATCACATGTCCACCCTTACGAAAGTAAAATATATTTACCAATATATTTCTTAAAATATATTGTGATATATTGTAATATATTATTTTTCCTTTTTATTTTCTAATATTTTATATATTTGAATACATTTAATAATATATTGATGATACATATATTATATAATATATTGCAAAATATACAAATGATTGCCGCTTTCAATATATTGCAATATATTGGAAAAAATAAATATATATAAGAATATATGGCTAATATATTACATGATATTTTCCAATATACTGCAATATATTTTTGTTTCATAAGGGAAGCCATCACAGATTAGTTTGTTGTTTGGTATGGTTTGCTAGGGTTATCTGAGAGTTTTTACACATTTTACATTAGATAGATAGATAGATAGATTTTTCTATCTATAGATAGACTTTTCACCAAAAGATCATGCTGGTAGATCAGATTTTTTTGGTCCAGATAGACTAGGCTGTTAGCTAAATAGTATGCCATGCTGCCCTCTGGCCCAGATGTGAGGAGGATGCCACCAGGATGAACTGGTAATAAGGAGGCTGATTGCTTTGTCAAGTTTCTGGTTCTTCAGGATGAGGAGGAGGGTTTACTTCCTCCCCCTGCCTCCCTGCAGCTGGTATTGTTCTCCGGGCACTTTAACCCCCCGCTCCCCCAGTCCCAGTCGGCTCTCCATCTTCCATCCTTCCCCAGAGCTGGCAGCAGAGTCTGGGCACTCTCCAAAGCATTGGCCTCAACCCCAACAGGATGTGGAGCTCAGCATTTGTGTGTGTGTGTATGTATGTGTGTGTACATTTCTGTTCTTTTTTCCCTTCTCATTTTTTTTTTTCTCTGATTTTGTGTCTTGGCTGACTTTTTTACCTCTCGAAGAATTTGGAAAGGCAATGAGATTTTTTTTTTCGCCCATGACATTCAGCACAGCTCTTTCTCTCTCACTCTGTGCCTGCTGTGGCTTCACAGTAATAGATTTCATATGTTGCTGTAGTTGACATCAGTCTTAAACTATTTTACATGTGATCTACAATATTTCCTGAGGAAATCTGTCAGATATTTATTAAGGGCTAATAAAATAAACCTCTGTTGTTCTCTCGCTTTTCTTTCTCTTGTTCTTTTTCTTTCATTTGTTACCTCATCCCTTCCTCTGTAGTAGGTCTAGAAGGAGGAGTGATTGTATTATTGGTGTTACTCATGCTTTCAAAAGCTTATTTTTTAGGAAACGGTTTCCTTTCATTCATAAGATGAGCTGCAGGTCAGGCCTAGGGTGAGTTTGTATGTGTCTGGTTGAGGCCCTGTCCGTATCTCACTTCTCTTCCCCTGTCTCCGGTCATCTCTTCCCTCCTCTTTCCATCTCCGTCACTCCCACTAGTGCTCTGCTGCATTTTCAGACTGACACAGTGCAGCGAAAATGCCTGACACTCTTGCTGCGTCTGACTGCATCAAACATAACAATTTAATGTAGGACTGTGACAGTGAATCAAACCATGTGATGCATATGCACAGAGGACTGGTATTTTTACCTTATAAAGACATTTTGTACTTTCATAGGCCAGCCACAGTACAATTGCTTATTGAAAGTATAGCGTGAAGACACAAATTGTATTATTTTGAATGAGATGCTAGTTTATACAACTTTATTTTTCAATGTATTGGTCTTTATATTGACTTTTTTGTAGTAGTAGTAGTAGTAGGAACTGCTACCTTGGACTTTCATTTGTCCATGTTAATATTTTTGCATGTTCTTATTTTGTCCTATTCCTTTTTTCATTTAATTATTTGAATTACATCTATACATTATAAAATATATAAATTTATATTTTAGATTATAATTCATCCTGAATTACCCACTGTATCAATGAAGAGTGTAGAGGTAAAGATATGTATTGTATTATCTATCTCTATCTATCTAAACTGGTTAAAGAAAAATTTAAAACGTATTTACATTCTCACCCACATACTGTACTCACTTCCTCAAACAGTGTTAAATATGACCAATAGACATTATATGTTTTTCATCTCAAAAACAAATGTGAATAATAAAAAGTGCAGTATATTTACCAACAGCCCAGAAGTCTGCATTATCCTTTATGATAAATAGTAATTCAAAATAGCCATCCTCCCAGTGGGTTGTTATGAGATAATTCAACCCATTTTCATAATGAAGTTATTGCCCCTTTTTTTGCTTATGAATGTACCGTATGTCATAAATCACATTCGTTATTTGTTTTTGTTTTTTATGTTATTTTTTCCCCTCCTCATTGCCCGGAAAACAACAGTGATGGAAAACAAACACATCAGCACTTGGCATTATGAACCTTTATATTGCCCTCTCTTTCTTCTCTTTCATCCTGCTTCCAGCTGCACACCCATCTCACTCTTTCTGGTGTCCCCTGGCTGCAGTACCCATAATTCACCATGAGACACAACACCCACTCCAAGCCCTCGCTAAACTTTATAGCGTGGCCAAGACGCAGCAAGAGAAGGAGAGAGGCAGGGGCCTTGTGATGGGGCAAATACTTTCTCTGTGTCTCTTTGGGCCCTTACCAAGAGCAAGGCCAGAGGCCCCCACCAAGAGGGTGAGAAAGAACGAAAGATCTCACCACAGAGACAAGAGAGAACAACAGAGGGAAGATCTCACAGACTGATAAACCCAGCCGTGGTCATAAAAGCAACTGGGAAAGATAAATTAATGAGTGTAGAAGAGAGTGTTAGCCAGGGATATGAGATGTGAGCTGCCTATAAAGGGAACTGTCTTCTAAGTTAGCATCATAACTGAAATGGACCCTTGATTTTGAACATTTTGCATGTGCTGGACCCTGCAAATTTTATGAAAAGTGTACTTGCCTTTTCTCTGCTTATTTTGTTTTAAATTATTTTTAAATACTCAATACTCACACACACATGATGAAATCAATTGATGAAACCAATTAATGAAACCATCGTATGCTCACCAAGGCTGAATTTATTTAAGCAAAATTACTGTAAATAGGCATTTTTAAAATGTAATTTATTCCTGTAATGGAATCATTCTAATATGCAGATTTTATGCTTAAATTTTATTATTATTATTATTATTATTATTATTATTATTATTACTATTATCATCAATGTTAAAAACAGTTGTGCTGCTTAATTTTTTTTATTTTTATTTTTCAAAATTTGAAAGTTAAGAAGAATATAGCATTGCTATGCTACAGTCGTGACTCCTGAAGCCCACACGGAAGTTATTTAAACTGCAATTCATCGACTGGCCGCTAGAGGCTGGCTGCAAAATGGAGTCAATTACCATAGACTCCCCATGTTAAAATACCCAATTTTACATAAAAAAAAAAAAAAAAAAAAAAAAAAACCTTTTTTACAGCCTGGTTCTAAAAACGATTTTGGTATATATACAGTAGCTCATTTTGCCCTTCATGACAACTGTGAGGTGGGTCAACTTATTTTATGACTCATCCGTTTAAATTATATTAAGCCTTAAAGTTCTGCATAATTAAGGGTTTGGCCACTAGAGTGACAGGTGGGTTGGCGCTGTGGTTGCCAGCATCGAGCTCGGTGGGCGTGGTTTCAGCAACCAGCTCCCGCCTTTTTGACCATTTTTGATTAGCCGGGAGTGACACACTGCCAAGATGGCGACAGCCGACTCCGCCCACTTTTGGCTTCAAAAACGCTCTTCGGAAATCGAAGTCTTTGGCTACAGTACATTAAAATTTAACCAAAATATAGTATAATAAAGTTGCATGGCTTTTGAAACATCCGCTACACATCTACAAAGCCTTAAAAATCTGCCTGTGTAGGCCTTTTACTAGGATTCAGAACATAGCAAAGAGAGAGAGAAACATTGGCGATAGGGCACAGGGGTGCCTGTTTGTCTGGCGGAGTGTCTGTGTGTCAGTCTATGGGGATTTATGTGTTTGTTTGTATCTATGTCCCGACTCTGTCACTTCTGCTAATGTGTTCCACATTTTCGCCTGTCATACAGGCTGAATCGCACAGCACCCATAGGAAAGATTACCCCACCCCTTCCCTCCTCTTCTCTGCTCCTCCTCCTCTTTGTGCTCCTCTAGATTCCTTCCTACTATGCAGGGCCAAGTTTAAAGGCTCCCTGTGCATCTGCGTGTGTCATTTGAGTTCAGGTGTAGGCTGACATCCACCTTGTTGAGCTGAGGTCATTTAAATGGCAATTGAAAGATGGGGTCTTCCAAAAGGCTTCAGCTATTACGTGCGGCCAGTTTAATCTGGGCCGCTAAAGAAAACGTCTTTTTGGACTGTTGGATTACAGGATTTTGGGATTTAATGGCTCAGACATATTTCTGTCACACAATGCAAAAAAAAAAAAATATATATATATATATATATATATATGTATATATTCTAACTTAGAATTTTTTTCTTGTTTCCCATTACAAATATCTAAAAACTCTTAAATCATAATCTATTTACTTGTGAAGGAAAATTACTTGTTATTAGTCTTGTTTTTGAAAAATGTGTTTAATTAAGTGACAATGCTTAAAGGGGTGATTCACTAATGGCAATATAGGGTTTTAATAAAACTTGGCTATAGAAATATGATTTTTCTACATGTCTAGAGAAAACAGACAATGGCTGCAGCAAAAAAAAAAAAAAAAAGAGAGAGAGAGAAAAAACACCCATAATGCATTGCGTTTGATTAGACTATCTGTGTGTGGGCATACAAAGATGTGGAAGTACGATCTGTAGTTTTCATCCAAAACCTGGATGTGTCAAAAGTCCACCTGATGATGCATTTTATGTCATCTGGTGAACATTTTCTGGGATTTTGCTGATATCGGGGTGTGAATAACACAAAAAATAAAACACATTGTTCATTTACTTATACTACTGACACTGTAACAATACAAAGCTGGTTGAAATTCATTAAAATTACCATTTAAAACAGGAAAAAATATCTAGTTTTCCTATGAATTGAGTTTGTTTCTCACACCATTGGCAATATATATATATATATATTTATATATATATATTTATATATATATTTATTTTCAAACACGACTTAATATATGTAGGATTTTTACATATTTGTAATTATGGAAGCCTGGAAAATCAGAATCGCTTTATATAAACTAATCTCACAAGTTAAATCTCACAGAATTCCAAGTTTATATCTTTCAATTCTGACTTTTTCCTAAAAAGGTTGCAATTACCTTTTTTTATCCTGTGATGGAAACAAGCTTATATGTAATGGAAAATAAGAAAAAAATACAGAGAAAGAAAATAATTTTTTGCAGCTCATTTTATGTTATCTTTCACTTGTCCAGTCAAAATCCCATGGGGCAAGTATTTACAAATATTTTCTCTCTGTTGCTTATCGGCCAACTCACACTAATGCAAATAGCGGCATTTGGATGTGTCAGGGTTTGATAAATGCAGCCCTGCTCTCTCTTGGTGCAGATTGTGTTAGTGAGAAAAACTTCTTTGAACAGCTCACAGAATGTGGTCATAGCTGGGAAGATGAACTTGGGAAGATGTTTGTGCGATCGAGAAGAAGGGCATGTGTTGTTATCAAAAACGATTGGAACTTGGCTCAGATCTTCTCTAGCTTAGGGAACGGGCACAGCCCTGTGCCTCTGAGGTCTGAAAGTGCATCGTGTAGAGGATTAGAAGAAAGAATTAAGTCATTTGGGCTTCACTTCAAGTCACACCCCGGTTCAAGTAGAAGGCAAAGCATGCTGCAATGTAACCCAAAGCCCCTTCCAAATCAATACAAAAAAAAACGACACTGCCTAAATCAACCTTCATCCCATCCTCCCTTTCTCATTATTTTCTCCTACCCCAGGGTATTCTGTTTTCTTGGCAGTGCTCAGGAATAAGCCACCTGCACTCCCACCGCCGCCCCCCTCTGCACTTCTTCGCAGTAAGCAATGGCTTTCAGACGCTGAGCTCCACATGCATGGCCACACGCTTTCAGACTGCCCAAACACTCATAATGATACGTCCGCAGAGAGGGTGTGAGTTTCAGACATGGCTGCAACCTCTCTTTCTCTGTCTTTCACCCTTCCAGCAGGACAGAGCGTCCCACGGCACTCTTCAGCCCAAGTCTGAGAACAGAAAGGGATTTTCCACCCACAATATTCAGTGAAAAGCCTCCTCATTCTTCTGATCTTCCACTCCCTTTTTCTCTGTCCTGTTCTACCTCCTTATTATTGTGTGCTTGCTCTCAAGATGCCACTCTGTTTAAAATCTCCACATGACTATGTGTGGGTTTTTCTATTGTCTATTCTTGATGGTTCAGGTTCAGGACAAAGTGAGTTCCACAATAAACCCCAAAACATCTCCTTGGGCAAAGTGGCTTTTGCTCCATGTGAGTTATCTTTGAAGCCTTTTGTTGTGTGTGCATAATTATTATGCATGCACCGTAATGTACTCCTAAATGCTGACTATTGAATTGTTTTTCTTGACTTTTATTAGAAATGGGAATCGTAAATTATTGAACAATTCCAGTTCTGATTCTAATTCATCTTAACGAATCTGATTCCTTAATGGGATAGCTCATCCAAAAATGAAATTCTGTTATCATCCCACCCTGTTCTGTCTGTAATCACCTCATATCCTTCCAATGCTAAATTAATTTACTACTTCTGTGATATTTTGAAGATATTTTAATACATATTTCAGGGTTTTGTTTTGTTTTTAATTGTTTTGATCCAAGAAATGGTCACCAGAACTGTTTGGTTGCCAACATTCTTCAAAATATCTTTTGGTCTGCCCAAAAAAAAAAAAAAATTCATATAGAGTAGGATGAGTAAATTCAGTAGTGGTGCTGTTATTACCCACAGTGTTCTTTTCACTTCAGTTGTAGAATGTAGATCTTCAAAAACCATTATTGGAACCTAAAGTCATCAACAACAACTCATTCAAATGATCTCTAGAACAAGTGTATCCCTATAATACTGCTTGCAACATACAAGTCACAGTCCCTTTGACATGTCTTGGCCAAGTTTCAAATGGTAAACACATCAACACAGGACATACAATTCTGCACACCAAGCTATTGAGTGGGGCGTTTGCTTCATTTGCTTTGAGGTCATGAGAATGAATTTACTCTATTAAATTAAAACACTTCCAGATTGTTGGTAATGAGCGAGGCCTCGGCCCTTCACCTTCACACACCTAAAGTTTGTTTCCGTGCGTGTGTGCTGTGTATTCTTATAAAGTAGAAACATGAGACCCAGGACCAGTCTGCAGAGTGTGACGGATTGTAAACCAGCAGGACCTGGCTAGTTTCAGCATGGCGTACTCGGTGTGCGTAGGCAGCACGTTAATGTGTGTTGATGGAGGATGGAGTCTCTCTGTGTCGCAGGACACGCTCGTATGTCACTACACGACTGCTCCGTCTGAAGCCTCCCCAGGCCGAGCGATGTGTTTATAGTGCAGGGGAACACATTTATTGCATTTACATGGATTTATGCAAGGTGTGTTTTTATGTGGCTTTTGTGTGAAAGTGTTTTGTGTGTATGTCTGTCTGTAAGTGTTATGTGAATACAGAATACACATATTTTTTTAAAGTTAAGTGTTCTTGACTAGTTGGTCATTTGTTGTACGATGTGGCAGAAGTGTGTGTACAAGGATGATACTTGTTTTCTGAAAGTGACAATGATACAGTGCAGGAGGATTCTGGGTCTTTTTCCACAGACTCCAAAGAGGGTGATGCATGCAGACAGATGTCTCCCAACATGGAGCAATTCAACTTTGAAAGATCTCCAGATACTCAATTATTTTGAATGCTAGAAATGTAATTGAAATATCACAAAATTATAATATGAAAATGGATATACATTTTGAGATTTAGTTAAAGATTACATTGAACAATGTTATTACATTATTAGTGTATTTATTTAAAGATGAATTTGAACTGAGTGTTAAAAGATGGCAAAGGTAATCTAACAGTAAAAACAGAGGAATTTAGCATGTACAACTAAACATATGAAATTATACTTATATATAACCAATATGATAACAATGTATCATGCATCCCATTTTTGACCCTATTGGAAGGCTTGCCCTAAAATTTGGTTTGTTGATATAAACGTTATTACAAAGATGTTTTTCCAGGAATACATGAAATCGCTGTTGCATTTACAGTAAATCTGTGAAGTGTGAAACTGTCACACCATATGATGTGAGTCACTGTATACTGCTCATGTGCATTTCTGTGTGCTGTGATTTTCATGTGGGGTTCCAGTAACTTGCAGAGATGGAGATATGAACATTGGTTTTGTGGTCGGGGCATGACCCGGATTTTACACTTATAGGTAAAAATAAAACAACTGATTTCCTGAATCAGTTCCAGTTCACAAGTTCACTGTTTTGATATTGATTCTGATTTGTTTTCAATAAAAAAAATAAATAAATAAATAAATAAAAAAATAAAAATAAAAAAATAAATTAAAAAAATAAAAACCTAACCCAGTCTCACTAGAAAACAAGATGGCAATTTGGAATATTAAGAATATAAAATGTATAATATTTAGGAAAACAGTAAACAAGAAGGTTTGCCCCTAACCCCATCATAACCATCAGTAGGGTATCAGATTGCACGAAAACGTATGTATTCTTAAAGTTTTGTAAAACATTTACATTTCATTCATCAAGTCACAATTTAGGAAAAGTAAAATTGAAAAAGAAGAGAAAATGGCACAAGTGAATGAAAGAAAAATGAGGGTGAAAACTAATTATTTCCAACTTTTAATAACATGTTATGAAAGTCTTTTTTATATATATATATAAAATCTATTGTGTTTAAAAAAAAATTGTTTAAATGTTATTAAAGCTGTTATGGAATGACAACATTTTTTTTATCTTTTTTCTTTTTTTTCAGTATTGTGATAATACCGTGTACCATGATAAAAGCTTCAGCTATGATCGAAACATAAAAAAGCGAACTGATTGGATCAAAAAAGTAAGTTAAGCATTCCAGCCATCAAATCTGTAGAAACCATTCTTACAGGCTAAAATCTCGGACCCACTTTATATTAAGTGGCCTTAACTACTATGTACTTACATTTTAATTAATAATTTGGTACAATGTACTTATGTGTACATACATGTTTTTACATTGTACTTATATATAAAAAAACATGTAATTACATCTGTATTTAATTTCTGTAATTAAATTTATAATTACACTGTTGACCCATACTTTACACCTTAACCCACCCTTAAACTTACCCATACCTCCAACCCTCTCCCTAACCTTACCCCTATCCCACCTCAATAGCAGCAAAAGTGTTTTACAATACAATATGAACACAATAAGTACATTATACTTATTTTTTTATGTAAGTACATAGTAGTTAAGGCTACCTAATATAAAGTGGGACCAAAATCTCTAACCTTGATTTGGAATCTCCAAAAAATGTTCCTGGAAGCGGTCTGCTTTTAGTGAGGCATTATTAATCAGCATGTGTCAGCTACGGCTGACAGTCCTCTAAAGCCACACTTAAATGAATGTGAAATATGGATTTCTTTTTTTTTTTAAGGTGTGACTGTCTGATCAGAGCTAAAGTTCGGGAACTGAACTGCTCCTACATTCACACACATTGAAACCCCAGGCCATTTTTGCAACACTACAACATAGAGAAAGTGTGTCAAAGGAAGAACCTGTTGGTGTGCATGTAAACTCAACCTCAATGAGTTTTTCTGGGGAAATACGTATAACTGATCGCCACACAAAGCTGAGACGTTGTAGATGTGCTGGCTCTCATATTCAGCCCATGTCCGCGTTTTGAAATCGACATTTTATGCGCGCAAGTATGTGTATGGTAGTAACAAAAATTAGTGTTTTATTAGTATTTGGGGAATTCGCTTATCGCTTCTGTGTCATGTTTACACTTCATGTGAACCAATAATGTTGAGGATCTCTGGTTGATGACAGTAAAACTGCAATCTTTTGTTTATCACAGTTTGTTTGCATGTGTCCCGCTGTTGGTGTTGGTGCTGCTCACGGGCTTTGCAGCTGTATCATGGTGCTGTTCCAGCAAGAGCTGGATGTGTGTGTGTTTACTGGCAGAGATGTGTCAAGGCCTGCTTGTGTGCCCATGTGCTCGGGTGGGTCCATTCCTTCTCCATATGGCCAGTGTGTCATCTAGGTTTTATTGCATTGTGTGTAGGGCAACAGGAATGGCAGTGTCTAATAATGAGTCTTTCTCACTCTCGTTCATATTCTGTTTTTTTTTTTTTTTTTTTTTTTAATTGCTTTATATGACAGAATCAGGGCTGCATTATGGATCTGACCAGCACCTCAGGCCTCCAAAAGCCTCAGGGTGAACAGGGTATGAAGGCAGTGACTGTTCTGGTCAAAAAAGTATCAACGTCCCGTTCCGTTACTTTGTTTACACATATACATAGCTCCACAATTAAAAACTTCCAACTATTTAATTTAATTATATTTTCTATAAATATATTTATTATTAAATATATTATTTAATATATTTGATGTGAATATATTTTTCTTAGATATAAAATCATATAAATATTTTCTTGAATAATATATTTTTTATTAAAAAACGAATTTTCCCATTTTTAAGCTAAATCAACATTGTTATATGGGATAAGGAAACAGAATAGAATAGAATTTTACATAAAATATATAAACATTTTTAGATAAAATACAATTGCATAACATTATACACAATTTTTATATAATTTTTTATTAATGTTGTATTTGTATTATATATATATATATATATATATATATATATATATATATATATATATATATATATATATATATATATATATTGTATTTTTCTATGTTTTTCTGTTTATTTAAATAAAATTCTAAATTCTGAAATACATCTTTTTTATATAAAATATAATATAAAATAACAGAGATAAACTTGGGAAAGGGATGCTGAATTTGCCACAACACTGTTTATAGTCTTAATAGTGCTTTTCACTAAAGACTAGCAAGACAGGGCAACAAAAAAATCTCTCTGTGTCTTTCTAAGTGCCGTGTAAAAGAAATGCGCGATGACAGTCCTGCTCTTTTGCTGCTTATGGGACTTATCACTGCTGAACAGACTAAACATGCATTGGCTGGTCTTTTTCCATCTTTACCCGAATTAGAGGTGTCTGCGCAAACTTGTCTAGAAGACACACTGCCTGAGTGTCTGCAGGCCTGCTCCACAAAACCCATCACAGCCAGAGACATACATCATGTCAGTACTCTCCGTGATATAACTGCACGATAATCTGCTATACTTTACCTTCATAAACATTTAGCGATTACAGACCTATAGTACTAGAAACGATGGTTGCCACCATACAATGATCCTAAAATATATTTGGACACTTAAAGGAAGACTTCATCCAAAAATTCTAATTACTTATGTCATTCCAAATCTGTATTACTTTCTTTTTTCTGCAGAACACAAAAGAAGATATTTTGAAAATGTGAAAATTTGTTATTTGTCCATAAAACAAAAGTCAGCGGATCCAATGTTGTTTTGGACTCTATTGGCTTTCACTGTGTCAACACTGGGTGAGCAAAATGACTGCCGTTTTAATTTTTAGATGAACTTTAAGCCACGCTTAAAATCTATTAATGCCAATGCATTAAGTAAAAAAGTGACATTTAAATAAATACAATTGTTGCTAGTATTTTTATCCAGCTTGGCCCTCAGGTTCATCCAGGTGTCCTGGCAGAAACATTAAATATGGAAATATTCCTCTAAGTTTGAAAACCAGAAAGTATGCAAACACTTTGTCTTCATTTGAAGTTTATCTTTTGTCTTATCCTTTAAAGCCTTTTTGTGAAATGTTTTGCTTGAAAAGTGCACCTGTGCTGTCTGTCTGTCTCAAAATAAATTCAACTACTTTTTGGGGTCACTGTATGTTATGTTACAGATGCTATTCCTCATGGACTGATCCATACACATATCTACAAATAACTGACAAATTAGTGAAATCGGGTCTCTTAGACTGATCTGACTCAAATAGACAGGTTATAAATGTTGTTGTGGCTCATTCCCCATCAATAATTTATTTATGTATACAATTTCTATTTCAGATTTAGAACTATTTTGCATATTTAGATTATTTTATAAATTAATTTTTTTTCTCTCTTGAAAAAAAAATGTATTCCTGTGAAATGCAAAAATGTACTGGTTACTAGAAAGATCTGCTAAATTTGGCTGGCTGTATCTGGTTTAAGCATTTTTCTTCCGAATAGGACTGTAATTTTTCTTGATAAATCTGGAGTTGTTTAGTTTTGTTCCCATCTGTATATCGTGAAGTTCCTTTCTCTTTTAAAGCATCACTGCGTGTTGCTGCCCCTCTGATGCACTTATGTAGTGATTGTGTAAATTAACTGGAATTACAGCTGCGTTCCCCTTCCTAACTCTCATCGAAATGACATGTTTGAAGAGATTGTGACCCGTGTGGGAGGGTGTGTTGTGTGTGTGTGTGTGTGTGTGTGTGTGTGTGTGTGTGGGAGCGAGTGAGAGTGTGTGTGCAGAAGTGTGTCTGTTTGTTAGTGAGATCACATCTAGATATGCTTATTACTTCTGGCCTCTAGAGCCCAGCCTATGGAGAGCGAGAGAGGAGAGAGAGGAGAGAGAGAGAGAGAGAGAGAGAGAGAGAGAGAGGGAGGGAGGAAATTGCTACAGAGCGGCTAGTCAGCTGTGTATATACTCCTCAAGGATTTGAAAGTGGCCGTGTACCCATCCTCCCTCTATCTCTCTCTCTCTTTCAGGCGGCTGGGGGCAAGTTTCTCCCACAGTCGTGAATGCTGGGCTGTGTGGCTGCATGTTTACATTGGAGCCTGGACTTCCTAGTGGCAGCCTGCACCTATCTAAACATCCCTCCGGCCGCTGCTCTGTGTTCCCGGCCTTGCACAGCCTCCCTCTCTTCTTCTCCTTGTACCGCGCTTTGCTCTGCTCCGGGCTGGAATGCATCGGAGAAGATGACTGAGAAGAAAGAGACGGAAAGAGGCAGAGTATTTCACATGCAGACATTCCACTCTTTTCCATTACATATCACATCCCTCTATTTATCTGAATGGAGGGTTCCTGAGATTCTCCGACCTCTGATTTCAGCAGACTGTTGTTGCACATACTCACACGTTCAGCTTGTAATTTAAAAGTGAATGTTCAGTCCTACAAAAGAAAGATGTGTTAATACACATAAATCAAAACTGAGTTAGCTTGGGTCTCTTAGATTAGAAACTCGTTTATGACACACCAGTTTAGGTCAGCTACACTCAGATTCAGAGAAAACGAGTTTGACAAATGATTTTAGATCAATCAAGTTTAATCAGAAGAAATTTACTAGCTATAGTGTTGGTGGTTTGTTTTTGTTGAACAGCACAAGCAAAATCTGTACGATTTACTTTTAGACCACAGATTAAACCAAATCTTAACCCTTCTCCCTTTTTAAAAAAAAATACAAATGTACAGTATGAATCATTTTTCCTTGAAGCAAGTTCCTGTACGTCTCAAAGGGGAGTTTTTGTCAGATATAGCTAACTTTTGAGGAAAATTGTTTTCCCATTCACCTACAAAATTTGTCAAAATTTCTTAAAAAAACAACAACAGTAAAAAAACTAATATGAATAGGATTTTTTAAATATTATATTTATTTAATGCCAAGCTATATATATATATATATATATATATATATATATATATACATTTTTTATTTTATTTCATTAATTCAAGTGTTTTGTTATGTTGTTTTTTGGCTACATAAACCCTATATACACACTCAAAGAAATACACACATCCAAGCATAAATGTATCTTTGTACACAATCACACACACACATCCCAGATCAGTTCTTTGTTTGATTTGATTGTCTGCTTCTATATATCAAAATGATGCAGTTTACTAGGTTGTAATACAATAGCTTGGCATGCTGTTTGGCAGAAAAAGAGAGTGTTTAGTAATTGAAGCTCCTCGGTCAACTCCAGAAAGAGAGAGCGAGAGACGTAATGAAATCAGTACGTGACATTGATCGATAAGTGAATGATTACAGCAAACACATTCACTGCTTTGAGTTCCAACAACACGGTGTTTGATTAAAATACCGTTCAAGCATTGGATGAATATGAAAACAATGTGTGTGTGAGGAACAATACCTGTCAGAGTCTGTTTAACTCAACCAAAGTGAGCTAGAACATGAGAAACACAACGTCTTACACGCAGACGCTCCAGTCCATTATGAACACATGTGCATATGAAATGATCACAGTGAAGGAAATAAATTATTGAGGGGTGTGGTGGGGTCTCACCCGCTTAATTAGTATTTTGTGTGTGTGTGTGTGTGTGTGGAAACCATGATACGTTTTTCAGGATTTCTTGATGTATAAAAAGTTAAAAAGAACAACATTTATTTGACAGAAATATTTTATGACATTGTACATGTCCTTAATGTCACTTTTGATCAACTTAATGTAGCCTTGTTCCATTGATCTTTTAAATGAATTTTTAAAAACTATTCATTGAAAAATATTACTGACCCCAAACTTTTGAAAGGTATTGCATTAAAGTTAAAAGGTTTCAATTATCCACTAAAGTTACATTACAAGTTATACAGAGTGCTGGTAGTCATTGACTTCCATAGTATTTTTTATCATACTATGGAAATTAAGGTTTGGTTACAAACATTCATTAGAATATTTTCATTTGTGTTCAAAGAAAATCTTAGAGGTTTGGAATAACATCAGGGTGAGTAAATGATGAAAAAATGTTCATTTTCTCCCTTTAATTTCAGCGCAGTTAGATGTTTAAATTGGACTTAAAGTGGCAAGTTAATAAGATACTTTTTGCATGAAAGTGGCACAGGTGTTTAGCTAATTCACCCCTTAATGTTTTCTTTAAAAAGTCTCAAAGATAGTTGACTTTTTGCTAGCTGTGTAAAGGGTGCCAAAGACAACTTTGGTTGCATGAGATGAACCTCAACAGATTGCACCCCAAAATTGCAGCAGAAAGTGGACCCCCCTGAAAGACGTTGTGTAATTTGCACACTGATTGAGTGTATTAGTCATAGGCTGTGATAGGTGTAACAACAGCTGTGGAGCGTGTGGTCAGTGCAGGAGTGTTGAGGAGGGTCTGCTAGGGCTGCCAGTGAAAGCTGCATTGAAAGCTTAGCATCGCTGACAGATGAATTGCTCTAATTAGAAATCCATAACATCCTGCCACATGGCTGCCTTATCCCCAACACACTTCCTGCTTCAGCCTTGCCTGCATTGTTGCCAGCCTGACACATTCACACAGGCACACACACATGCTGAGATACTGGGAATACAGACAGTGTGTGTGTGTGTCACCTCAGCCATTTGTGTCTGATTCTCACTGGCTCTGTCTGTATGACTTCCTTTGTTTTTTCTACCCCACGCTCTCATCCGCTTGATAACTATCATATCGCCTCTGCTATCTTTTACTGTCTTGTTCCCATCTTCCTCTCACACACACCATTCTTTCCCCTCAACCTAGTCAGTTAATACAGTCAAACAGTAATATTGTGAAATGTTTTTACAATTAAAAATTGTAAAATGGGGTGGTGTTGGCGCAGTGGATAAGACACATGCCTTTGGTGTTAGAGACCCGGGTTCGAACTCACTGTGTGACACCAATGTGTCCCTGAGGAAGACACTTAACCCCTAGTTGCTCCAGAGGCATGCAACCTCTGACATATATAGCAATTGTAAGTCACTTTGGATAAAAGCGTCAGCTAAATGAATAAATGTAAAAAATAGATGTGTTCTATTTTATTATATTTTAAAATGTAATTTATTCTTATGGTGGCAAAGCTGAATTTTCAGCACTCCAGTCTTCAGTGTCACATAATCCTTCAAAAACATTTCTAGCGCTTAAGAAATAATCTTCTTATTGTCAGCATTGAAAACAGTTCATATGTTTTTGTGGAAACTGTGATTTTTCTTTTTATGATTATTTGATGAGTAGAACAACTCATAAAGAACCACATTTTGTTAGAAATGGGTTTCTACAATGTAATTAAATAGATCGTAACAATGTAATTTACTGTTACTCTTGATACATTTAAAGGGGTCATATGATGCGATTTAAATTTTTCCTTTCTCTTTGGAGTGTTACAAGCTCTTGGTGCATAAAGAAGATCTGTAAAGTTGCAAAAACTAAAGTCTCAAATCTAAAGAGATATTCTTTATAAAAGTTAAGACTCGTCCACACACCCCTAAAACGGCTCGTTCTAACACACCCCCACATCTCTACGTCACTATGGGAAGATTTCCTTAACACCGCCCAGATGTTCACGCAAAAGAATAATGTTTACGTTTCATTCTCGTTGTGGTATTGTTGTTGCCGCTGCTGCCATGTTGTATAGACACTGTGTGTTTCACTGTGAAAGCGAAACTACTTTGTTTGACCGTCCAAAAGAGGACAGGACTAGAAATCATATTTATATTATGTTTTTAATGGGTTTTATGCGCTAAACATGTTTATGTCTCGTCACTCCGACCGGACAGGGAATAACAATATGTTAAGGTGCATAACTTTTCCATCACACGCTTAAGGTATTAAGCCAATCACAAAACCTTAGATAGCTGGCCTTAGATAGTCTTGTAAAAATGAATGTGTTTCAGAAGGCGGGGCATAGAGGAGAAACAATAATGTACAGTATGTGGAAAATAATGTGTTTTTTACCTTAAACTGCATAGACACATTTCATCACACCAAATAATGTTCTTTTTAGCAGCATCATATGACCAGTTTAAAGGAATGCTTATATATTATAAATACAATTGTACAATTATACAATTATTGGCTATTGCATTGCATCTCACACCAAAAGCATTTTTAATACAGCCTACAGTAAAAACTTGAAAACACATGTCAGAACCTCTGCATTCTTTTTTTATTCCATTGTGCTCCATCCAGCTGTTTAAATGCAAGGACATATCTTAAATAAACACCCTACAAACACATGTGATCAGGTTAACCAAAACCTATCTAATTATACAGTCTTACTTTAGACGGATTATTAAACTAGTCTACTGACTTGTAAGTTTATACAAAAAATAATAATAATAATAATAAATCAGTGTTCTGATATTGAATCTTGAATGTTGAATCATTCAAGGGTTTTGTGATTAATTAATTAATTCAAATAAACAATGCAACAAGACATGGAACTCATTTAAACTGGCCCTAAATCTATCGAAAACGTCACTTTGACATTAGTTTCTACCTTCTGTGACATGTATATCTGATTGGTTTTCATGAATTTTATTCATCTTAATAAATATGACTAAATAACTGTGAATTGTTTATGAGATTTTTTCCCCACGTTTTTCTGCATGATTTCTAGTTTAATTTAGTTTGTACAGTATATACAGTGGTGTGGATTGTGCAATATTGTATGTGTACAATCCTGTCATGCTGAAACGTGTGTGTGTGGTATGTGAATTGTGGTGTATTGTTATTCCACCAAACTATATTGTTAGTATTAATATTGAATATTGCTCATAATTCTTGATAACAGTGGTTTCTATCTTCATGTATGTGGGGTGATGCTGTCTGCCTGGCCGCTTGCTAGAACTTGCATCTGTCTCCGCTAAATTACTACGTGGGTACGCTTTGGGATTCATTACATGTGAATTCTGTCATGGCCCACTCAACTTTCACTCCACTCAGTGCTGCTGTGGTCACTTTCCGTGTCGGATCACAGCTCTCCTGTCCTACAGTGGGATTAACGGCGCTGCGCTCTTTTAGAGGTCACAGCAACTCCAAGGTTTACACATCGGTCACTGTCAACCCCTTAACACTGAAAGTGTGAGTTAATGATTAGTGAGAGGTGTTTGTGAGAGGGTGCGCGTGTAATTGACCCCAGTTGGCCAGCAGAGAGGTCACGTCTGGGTAAATGCTTAGTTAGACTAAGTAGAGGGCTCATGACCCCCTTCTAAAAAGGTGCTTTCACACTGACAGGGAAGTTATTGCTGAAGTCTTGCCAAATCACTGTAGTTTTGGCTGTTAGTAAGGTGTTCCGAACACCAACTGTTGTTAAAAATGAATGAGTTTAACTTGCGTTGTCACTGCAAATACCTGTCAGTGTTAACGCTCCTTTACATCGCATCAATACTACAAATGAGAGACACAACGAAAACACTCCTGAGACACTCCCTCTGAATCTGTCTTCAGCACCATGGTGAAAGTAATCATTTCACCCGAGTTGTGAATGAGAGTTTGCAGTGTGTATTGAACATGATAAACTAATGGCAAGACATTGTTGTTCAGTTGCTTTGACGCAATGTATTTTGTTTAAAGCGCTATAGGTGACTCGACTTGACTTGACATGTTTGCATATTGATAACTACGAACTCTAATTTTGCATTCAATATCAAACATTTATATTCTCAAAGTGACACCTGATTTCAATGTAGATGAGGTTAGCTCATTACAAGCAACCAGACACACACTTCAGTAATGAAATTCACAGTAGTGGATGTTTTCTGCAGTCTTTCAGAAAGCCATTAGAAGGCTTTAACGCTATTACGGTGTCTGACAGCAAGCGCACATCCCCCTCAAACATAATAGTTTTTCAGACATACACAGTGTACCATTCAATGTGGTTTAGGCAGACTGTAGTGCTATTTTTCTTTTCCGTTTTGTTTTCCTCCTGACCTCAAATACACACAAGCACAAACTCTTGCATATGCTCATGGCTGGCTTCATGTTAAAAGTATGCTGTTTTTGCCTTTTGTGTCGGCTGAGGGAGAGCAAGACAAGGGGGAAAACAATTGAGAGTGATAAATGGAGAGAAAGAAAAGGAAGAAGGAAAGACAAGAGAGAGAGTTGAGCCACAGAACAGCACCGCGCGGAGCAGCTGTGGCACTCCCAGATTTCCCCCTGATTGCTTTCAGCTGGTACTTGAACCCTGGGTCTTTTGGGTTTTGGAGGCCAGCCCAGACCCCACAATCCCCCCAGTGCCCCATCCAGCTGCCTGACCCCTCTCTGACCCCACGCCGAGGATAGGAAAATATGAGTCGTGCCAAGCCAGAGAGACTCTTTTATTTTGCCTGCTGGCATGCTGCCGGTGACCATGGCTTACATAATGGGAAACATAGCAGGACCCAGGAGAAACCAGAACCCCCCCACCCCACACACACACACCCAACACCCCCAACCCAACTCAACAACCTCTTTTTTTTCGCTTCACCAATCTATCCACCACACCCCCCCCCCCTTCCCTAGCCGATGCACTTTGTCTGCTCTCCCTCTGCCTGTGATATATCTTTCGGGCCCTCACGCTCGGGCACATCCATTACACATGTCCCCTCGACACAATCTTGAAGCCCAGCCACACACAAACACACACACACACGTGCATGCACGAGATCCATCGCGCACAGCCGTTTTCACACACGCACATGCAGGCGGTGATGCACGCGCACTCCAACAGATGCTCTCGTGCAGATGTCTGTCAATACTCCACTCTTTCGCACACACATATAGCTACAGTACGTGGATGTTCATATTTGTTCAAGTAAAAGTGTGATTTTTGTACGTTCAAGCCAGATGCTCACTTCCAAATTGGAAATATGAGTTTTTCAGAGAGCGCGTGTGTATGTAAGCTTGGTTAATCAGGATCAGGATGAATCCTGCTGTGTAGTAACTGATCCCCAGTGCCACCCTGGACACCTCCAATTGCTTTTCTACAAGTTTGATTCATGAATAATGACTCTTATGAGCACATTATTTTTAATGAATCAAAAGCATACAGGTTGACAGAAGTAGCTTGATTTGCAAACAAATATATTTTTTTATTGAATCAAATATGTAAAGTGTAACTAATGTCGTCCGATTCACCTACAAAGCACAACCAGTTATTAAAAACATAGGCTATACGAGATCAGTCCAGACTCACAAACAAATGACTGATCCCCAGTGCCACCCTGGCCTCGTCTGAATGCTGCTTCTGTGAAATCAGATGAGCCTCTGCTTCACTTTACCGTGTGCGTGTGACTCCCTTTGCCAGAAACCTTGGAAGCAGGAGGGTAAGAGTGTGTGTGGGTGGGAAGATATGACCTGGGAGTCTGTGTGTGTGCGTCTGGCAGTGAGTTTCTGTACATGTGGCAGTGCGAGTGGTTGGCTAACCCAGTTGTGAGTGCCAGCTCGCTAGGAGAGCGGTCCATCAATCACATGTCCTCTCTGTAATCTAATCCTGCCCAACATCCAGGCAGCATGTCGGGACTCTCTGCATATCATAAAACATTCTTGAGCTGTTTTCCGGTACTTTACGTGCTTCTCTGCCAGGCTCTTTCTCCCAGAAAAGTGCCCTGTGTGTCTTTGCTCGCAGACCCTCCCCATTCCCACCAGCTGTGGAGTGAAACCAGCTGACTCTGCAAAGGAGTCGGCGTTCAGGGGTATGATGGGTGAAGCATACCAACTCCAGTCTCACCATATCATACAAGACCCACTGCCAGAGCCTGCTATCAGCACCTGAACATTGATCGTGAATGGATTTTTGCCTGTTTCTGTATTTCCACAGAAGGAGCCCAAGGGTTGGTTCACCTGCCGATGTTCTGCGATGCTTAACACCCTTCATAAAGTCATCTTTTGAGGTATTCAGAAGTGGCAACAATTTATTCAGCTGATTTTTAAATGCTTTGTTATTATTAATTATGCTTGCTAAGGCTCGTCTGGATTTAAACTTCAAGTATTAAACTCTGATGCCTATTTCAACCAAATCTGAAGGATTCCTCAAATTATTCATCTTTTTGTGGAGAGTTGTGCTATTACTTTATATCAGCATTTCCCAAGCTGGGGTTTGTGCACTGATGAAAAGCTAATTATGTCATAAAAAAGCAATAAATAAATAAATAAAAAATTAAAACAAAAACAATCAATGAACATGCAAATGTGTTGTTCAATTATAAAAATATATTAACTTAAAAATCTCAAAAGATATTTCAAGAAAATATTTTCAGTCAGATGGGTTCAGCTGACAAAAAAGTCTGGATATCCCTGCTTTATGCAGTAATCAGGTTTAATTTTTATTTGATGGGTAATGAAAAAAAAGTGATCGGAAGGCATCGGAACATCATACAGACTTGAAAGTTTGCTGTTTTTAATATAAACAACTGCTTAGCAGCCATTCAGAATACTCTACACTGCTTAGCAACACGCAACCTGGGAATATATAATTTTAAATAATTTGTTTAGTTTGTTATGCTGCTGTATTGAGGTCTGTGTGAATATCTAATGCAAGCAATCCAATACATTTCTTTCTGGTCTTTTTGCCCCTTTTTACTGAGAAAGAACAGGAAATTGGGAGAGAGAGAGAGAGAGAGAGAGAGAGAGAGAGAGAGAGAGAGAGAGAGAGAGAGTGAGGGAATGGGATCAGGATCAAGGCCAGGTCAGATTTGAACTTGCATCTCTTGTAAGAGCCCAGGGGCCTGTTTCACAAAGGAGGTTAAGTGAAAACTCTGAGTATGTTAACCCTGAAATGAGGGAAACTCTAGGTTTTCTGTTTCAGAATGGGAGGTTTGTCAAACCTGAGAAAGCAGGGTAAGTCAAACCCGTTTCTGAAAGAGAGCTTACTTATACTCACAGTCAGTTACCATGGTAACTTTCTCTATTAACCTAGCCTGGTCAGGAGCTGGTTTTCTTCGCTCTCCTCTCCCTTTTTAAATACTTCATTGATGCACGCTGGAAAAATGCTCTTCTTACTAACCTTTTTTTTTCTTCTTTTTCTTCAGTTCAAATATAAAAAAATGTATAAAATAAAGATAAGAAAATGATATAAGATACTTAGTCTTGTTTCCTGGGGGATCTAAATTAAGTGCATTTTACTTAAGTCAAATTATTTGCTAGTGTGGTAATAAAAATAATCTTAATGCAAATGGAAACAAGGTTATTCTGAGTGTCTATTACTAAGAGCAAATCTACTGTAGCTCCGCCCTCCATCGACACATAAGGTTAAATAATACACATGTGAATAACGGCTTCAGTGGTGTAGGCAGTAATGTTTCGGACATGGAAAACTAGCTTGTAACGCGATTGATTGGGTTAGAGTCTGGCTTTTGCCGAGCTCGTTTTTCTTACTTTTCCCCATCACATGTCATATTAGAATTTATTTTCAATAAAAATGAACAAAACGTTCTAAAAGTGGAAGTAGAGTGCCTAGCGAGTGTTTAATAATGATCCAACTATTTATAATTGTAATAAATATAATAATTTACAATCTGTTATTATTGAATCCCGTTAATGTATAACAATACTAAGGTACAAATGGGCCTAGTATGTATCTGTCAGTATAAAGTATAACTAGCATCTAATTATTATTTACGCTTAGCCTGTTGCAAAGAACTGCTACTTTTACATGGTAAATAGAATATATCACGATTTTCACTGAACATTGTTTCTGTAAATAGTATCTAGAGCTACTTGCACTTAGCCTACTGAAAATATGATCTATTTTTCTTACTCCATTGGCAGATCATTTGTAAAATAAGACAAATGCACTTAAAATATGATTATTAATATTATTATTTTATTTTTTTATTTTTTTGCCCATGAGATACCATAAAATGATTAGCTATTAGTTCATTAGTCTAACGTTCTGCCAGTTTTCACCTGTGATATTATAACAGTGATAGTTGTGGTGCACGCGCTTAACTCAGAGTCAGTAAATTTAGAGTTGATTAAACCAACTTTTCCGTTGTTCTGTAACCGAAAACTCAGAGTTTCCCATCTCAGGATAAGTCAACTCAGAGTTCAAGTTTAAACTCAGAGTTGGTTGAACCTCCTTAGTAAAACGGGCCCCAGTATGTTGAAGCATGAGTATTTACTTTTTAACCACAACAATTTAGCACATTTAGTGTGATGTTTAGATATAGTGACAAAAATCTTCAAAATGACAAGATTTGTGGTCTGAAGCCAAGTGGAAAAATTAAATATTAATAAATAAATAAATAATAATTATACAATGTAGGTTAATTATGTATAAATATTAAATTAGTATAATATTCTGTCTCTCTCTCTCTCTCTCTCTTTCTCTCTCTCTCTCTCTCTATATATATATATACATATGTATTGGTTTGTTTAGACAATTCACATGATTTGAACCAAGATATCCTTGCGAGCCAAATTCCCCTGAAATTAAAATAAATATATGAAAATAGTATGAAAATAAATAAATGAAGAAAAATAGTTTTGTTCTTTTTTTCATGTTTTGTGTTGATAGGAAAACAAGTAAGGCAGGAATGGTGCGAACAGACGAAAAGCAGTTGAATGTGCATAAGTAACTATTGTTACAATGTTAAATAAATGAAGGAATAAGAACAATTCATTCTCTGCACTAATAGTGCCTTCTGAACACCTTTTACCAGTCTTAATGTTGTTTAGTATAATGGTAAAAAAGTGTTTATTTAATCTGCCCATCCTTTTTCTTCCCGTCTCTCATCCTTCCCGTCGTAGCGTGGTCGTGTGAAGGTCTTCGTCTCAGAGCTCTATAAGATTATGGACGGGTGTTGAGGGAAAACGCTGACCTCTTATCCTCCCTTGTGCTCCGTCTTGTATTTTTTCGGTCCCGTCTACTACTTCTTCGTCTCCCTCATCTCCTTGTGTTCCTTTATCCTTGCCCTCGTGTTTGCCCCCAAGTCTCATAGATTGTAATAATAAGAACAACAATAATAATGGCAGTGGTGGCCTCAGCGGTGATGTAAAGAAACACAATATAACAATAACAAACACACTCCGCAGCCAATGGCCAGCGACTGAACTCAGCACTGATAGTGTGTGTGCGTTCAAGGGGAGAGCGAGGTTGCTGGCATGCTGTATATACGGTCACTTCCTCCCCAGTTTAAACAGAGCAGGCTGTGCTGGCAGCCTCCTCTCTCTCCTCCAAATGGTTTGCATCATGTTTGAACCCCCTTGCCACTGCGCCCCCTCCCTTTTCTCCTTTTCTTTCTCTTCCTCTCCCATAAATCATCAAATATCTAAGACTTTATGTGAATCTGAAAAGGGGTGAAAGAGAGAAGAGGGAGAGACCTTTTTTCTCTCTCTGCTATAGGGGCATAAGAAAAAGTCATAAAGTGGCTGGCCAAGGATCTATTTCCAGCTGTACGTCCCCAGCGAACAGGGCTCTCTGGTATCACTGCTCTGGTCCTTTTCTCCTCTCAGCACACGCACTTTCGTGTAGTACATCATCATTTAGGACATAAGATCCATTTGTGTTGTGATTATCTTCTTTTTTTAAGACATTCTGGATAGACACAGCAGGGAGAGACAGGAAATGAAAGTGAAAGAGTCATGTTGCGGGCAAGACTGAAAACTGGATGACCTGTGGAAACTACTGCACCACAGCTCTGGCATACGTACACTTACCACAATTACACCACATCATAATCAGGTGCAGCACAACATGATAGCAAGAAAAGATCTGAGTGACTTTGACAAGGGTCAAATCGTTCTGGCTAGAAGGCTGGGTGAGAGCATCGCCAAAACGGCAAGTCTTGTGGAGTGTTTCTGGTACCTACCAAAAGTGGTGCAAGGCAGTGGCAGTGCCAATTATTATTGTTTTTATTATTATTATTATTATTATTATTTGCTTAACCACTTGGTTAAAATGGCGTTTTGGTTGCTTTTAGTCAGAAAACGTAAAGAAAATGACACATACAACAAAATAATATAATTTCACTTACCTGGCCTATCACTTGAAGCAAACATCCATGCCTTTTTTAAAAGTCTGTGTTAAAAGAGAGCTGCCTGTTGTGCTATTTAATTAAACCGACTATTGTAGCCTATATCCAGCGTAGGTGTGTTGTTTTTAGGCGTCCCTTTTTTTTATGTACTGTGTGAATGACAGCTTGGGTAAATCTGTTGGCGATCAAATATTCGGTTGCACTTTATTTTACAGTACGTGTACTAACATGTACTTATAGTGTACTTACAGTATATTTATCTAAGAAGGTTCTGGTAACTACATGGGGAAGGGTTAGGTTTAGGGGTAGGTTCAGGGTTAGTACCTAGTTACTACATAGTTATTGTTATTACTATAACAAGTACATAGTATGTACAGAAGGAACAGGACTGTAAAATAAAGTGCTACCAAATATTCAGTATCTCTACTCATCATAAGTACTTGGTACATTATCAGCGCAGCGCAAGACGTTCAAACTAACAGCACGTAATTTACGTCTCTGATGATTGGTTGATATACTGCACCAGAAGGGAGGCTAGCCTCCCATACGAGGTTTCTTTTTTCAACACTTTTTCAAGATTCGATGGTGAAAAACTTAATGCTGTGCCTGTCAGTGATAGAAATACAATAGATACATCATTCTATCATCGTTGTTTGCTGCATTTGGGGCTGCAGTACCCCTCTCAATGGGCATGTGAGCATTGGAACTAGACCATGGCACAATGGCAGAAGGTTGTGGTCTGATGAATCATGGTTTCTGGGTGGGTGTGCATACCTGGGGTATGATCTGGACATTGTTCTGTTGGGAAACCTTGGGTCCTGGCATTTATGTAGGTTTCCTTTGACACGTACCACCTACCTAAAGATTGTTGCAGACCATGTACACCCTTTCATGATAATGATGTTCCTAGATGGCAGTGGCCTCTTTCAGCAAGATAATGCACCCTGTGCACTCTGCAAAAATTGTTCAGGAATGGTTTAAGGAATATGACAAAGAGTGCAAGGAGTTTGAGGACTTAAAGGATCTGCTGCTAAGGTCTTGGTGCCAGAAACCGCAGGACACATTCAGAGGTCTTGTTGAGTCCCTGCCTGTTTGGGCAGGAGGACAAGGGGGACCTGCATGATATTAGGCAGGTGGTTTTAAGGTTGTGGCTGATATAGACACCAGAATATCAGTGAGAGTTTGCTCTTTTGACTGTAAGCAGCTGATTTGCAACCACTCAGAACACCCTAGAAGCTGCTAAGCAACACTTACATTCAAAAACCACTAAGAATGCCTTGGCATACACATAGCAACACACTAAAAACCACTCAGGACACCTTAGCAACTGCACATTAAAGCCATGACAACCTTAGATTTTCAAAAAAAAAAATAATAATAATAAAGTAAAGGCAAAAAAGGCTTTGATTTGTTATCTAAAACAATGACATTTAGCACTTTTATTCGAGCATGGCTATGGCGCTAAACTAGTGCCAGTCACAGATATACGTACATCTGTTTGTATGTAAGGGAGACAAACACAGCGCTCTGCGCGAGGATGAGTTGTGCCTGTTGGCAGCGAGTGTGTCATTTGCCGTGGGTGAGCTGACAGTGTTCTCCGCCTGGCTTCACGACCCCCCACCCATTGTTTAGTCATAAAGAAGAATCACTGTAAATCCAAAGGAGGTCCTAATAAATCAGACCATAGCTAACAGTGATCCGCAGCCAGGCTGGCAGTGCATGTGTGTGACTCTGTGCTGCTACATGGGTGGGCATGCATTATTGTCAGCAACAGTCTCTGATTAAACAACTCTGGCTCAGTGAATAGAGAGAAAGGGGTAAAGTAGGGACATCCCCACACCCTCCAGCCTTTGGCTTTCCCCCCCATCTAGATCATATCAGTGCACCTCAAAGCAGCATCGAGATCCATTTAAAGTGATTTAAGTGTTTTTGAACAGCAAACAGGTGCATGCAAGGTCTCACTTTCAGAGTTTATCAGCTACTGTACACATTTGAATTCATGTGCCTCCCACACCGATCGCTTTACAGGAGCCCCGGGATCCATCTGAAATGTTATTAGAGCAAAACATGTTATAGTAATTACTGGGGCAATTTATCGGCATTTCCACTAAAATGACTAATTAATTTTTCTTCCTTTTATTATGTCAGTGGAATGTCTTCCTCTCACTTTCAACCCAGTGAATGAATGCTTGTGTTTCTGAAAATATACCTGCTCATTTGTATTTCAAAGGTAGTCTGCTGCCCCAAGCATTCGCTCAGCCGACTAAACTTGTTCTTCTCTGGAGATGGATCAGATAGGAGCTTTTTTTTATGAGACCTGGAGAGAGAGACACATATATCCACACATTTACCCCAGGGCCTGGCCCAGGTGGGACATGCAGATGAAAGAATCCTTTCTGGTGAGAGGCAGATGACTCAAAATCAACTGATCAGAGGAAGTCTGGGTTAACTGGCTGCTATAGAGCACCACCTCCTTGTATGACTTTATGACCCCTTTTTAGTTATTACTCTAGATTTCCACCATGCACGAATGTGTGAAAAGTAATTTTCATTAGTGCCTCTCCCCTCTCCTACTGTCATTTTAGTTTCTGCCTCAACGGATCTTGCGGTTCCCACACGAATGTGTTCTAGTAGTGAATAGCTTCTCTGACAGTGTTTGTCTCATCTGGCTCCTTTAGCTTTAATGGTCTCAGTCTGTTTTTGGGTTATAATGTAGAAGCATAACTGTGGTCAGTGGCTTTTTATGATGATTATGATGGCAAGTCAATCGACAGGCATGCTTTATTTGTGCACTCACAAGTCGGTTGAGTAATTAACGGCAATTACTTGGAAAATAATTAGATCTGAACTGTGACAAAGAGCGGTAGCACTTTATTTTACAGTCCTGTTCCTCATGTACATACTATGTAATTATTATAGTAATTACAATAACTATGCAAAAACTATGTACTAACCCTGAACCTACTCCTAAACCTAACCCTACCCCATGAAGTTACCTTGTGTTACCAGAACTTTCTTAGATAAATACACTGTCAGTACATTATAAGTACATGTAAGTAAACTTACTGTAAAATAAAGTGCAACCGAAAGAGCTTTGCATGAAATGAATTCGGGTCATCCAACGAGAAAATGTAATGTTTTGTAAATAAAAAATGAAGCCATGATTACACTTGGTAGCTCTGGTGGTTCATCATTTTTGTAAATTAAGTTTAAAAATGTGAAAACCTCATGTCATTTTTTTTTATAGCAATTTTTTTTTGTGGTCAGAAGCAGTAAATATTTCCACATGAGGTTTATCGTGTTAAGTGCAGTAACTTGTATTTAACGACCTTGAGGATACTTCAAATGATAACTCAAATTGTGCAGCTTGTTGAGGAAAGGTGTGCTAGTAACATTTTGATGGGACATGTTTTGCCTACTAAAACTTCTGTTCAGCAAGGATTGCATTAAATTGATCAAAAGTGACAGTAAATACATATAATACAACAAAATGTTTCTATTTCAAATATGGTGTTCTTTTGAACTTTCTATCCAACTAAGAATACTGAAAAAAAATGTATCATGTTTCCACAGAAATGTTAAGCAGCACAATTATTTATATAATTGATAATAATCAGAAATCTTATTAGTCTTTTTTTAGCACTAAATCAGTGTATTTGAATGATTTCGGATGGATTAATGAGACACTGAAGACTGGAGTAATGGCTGCTGAAAATGTAGTTTTGCCATCACAGGAATACGTTTTAAATTTATGAAAGTAGAAAACAATGATTTAAAATTGTATTTACATTTCACAGTATTACTGTCATTATTATTTCTGTTGATAATATTATTTTTGATCAAATAAATGCAGCCTGGATGAGCATTAGAGACTTCTTTCAAAAGCAAAAATAAAATCTAACGGACCCCAAACTTTTGATGTGTACTGTATATTCTTTTTGTATAGTATATGCATATGCATACATTTTAGGTTCTGGTTCCTTAATAATATTCTACTAAATGTAGTACCATCAAATAAAATAAATAAATGAATAAATACTGTTTTAAATATTTTTTTCAGCTATTTTACAACAATTAGTATAGAACCGACTTGCAAATAAAAAACATACAAATGGCATGCAAAATTTCAATGAAGAACGTTTTCTGTGAGGTTACAGTACGTTTGAGTGTTGTGGCTACAAATATCATTAGTCCATCATAAAATCATTTGGTAAAGTTAATAAAAATAAAGGTCCTACTATGACAGAAAAAACAAATGTGTATGCCTGTGTTTTCATATGATCATTTGTGTGAGAGAACAAGGTGGCGTTAAACAGGCTTACTGGTACTAACCTAACACCCAGTTAACCCTATGGGTAATGGAAGGCTCATGACCCTGAAACCCAATCTAAAAGAGCTCTCACTATGCCAAATAAACCACTGTTTTTATTGTAGGCAGAGTGCTGGGCATTACATGTGGCCTTGATATAGGACAGCAGTCCACCCACACCGCGAGATAAAAGGAAACCAACCCTCAGTTTAACACCAGTGATAGACGTTTCGTTAAACAAAGAATGTGATATTTCACATGCTTTATTTACTCTTCTGTAAGTGCATTAAAGCAGGATTGTTAAATATTTCGATTGCTGTTACCTGTTGTAACAAATTAAAAAAAAAATGCACAGGAAATAACACATAGGCCAACAGCTTTACAGAAAGAAATAGCCAAGCCAGGCTCTGTAAATAATTATTGTGGCTGTGTTTTTGGCCTTTCTCCACCTCAGCTAGTTTCGTTGCAGGATCTCAGAAATGCATCAACGCAGGTTAAATCAAACGCAGGTTATCACAGGAAATGCTGCAAATGTGCACACGAGTCTGCATAGAAACGCTGGACTCATATGGAGATGGTTATCGTCCATAACTTCCTGGTTCTCCGTAGTTATCTTATTGGACATTTGCTGATGTGCAGTTTCTATCTAATAACAGATGGAGTTGATAGGAGGTTCTGAGGAGGGTAAGACGAGGGCTTGTTTGTACTGAGGTGGAGGCAGTGATGGGTGTGTCTTCTCGAGTTCCTCTCACTCCTACTCCCTTGTGACCGGCAGCATGGCTCTCCCAGTGCTCTCAACAGTAAGTCATGAGGTAAGGTCATGTCCCCACACACCAGCTGTTTATTATTCTGCTTTTACTCACTCTGGGGGGAATTTACTAAGAATGAACTGCACTCACCGATAGTGGCATTTATTTATGCACAATGCCGTTTTAACATCCTAATCGCAAGATGACTGTGCAAACAATACAGCAACATTCAGTTTACCACCTGTTTTCCAGTAAAATAAGACTTTTGTGAAATAAGGTCTAACAGGCCTAGTTTAGATAAAAAAAATAAAATAAAATAAAAAAAAACAGTTGTCCAAGTAATAAATGACAATGACTGAAATCATTTAAATTAATATTAACAAATATATTTAGTATTATATATATATATATTGTATTATATATATATATATATATATATATATATATATATATATATATATATATTATTATATTATATTATATTATATTATATTATATTATATTATATTATATTATATTATATTATATTATATTATATATAACATATATATATATAAAATAAATACTACAATGCAAAATATTTTATATCATTAAAAGTATTGTCTATTATTATTATTATTATGTTGTTGTTGTTGTAGTTAATACTACTACTACCAATAGTATTAATAGTAGAAATAATTGCAATAATAATTTCATTATTATCATGTAATTGTTTAATTTAATACAACATTTGAAATGCATTGCAGTCTGCTTTATTACATGACAAAAAAATTCAAATTAAATCGGTAACATAAAACAATATTGCAAATAATCAGTTAATATTAATATCAATTAAAAATATCAGTAATGGAAAAAAAGTGTTTTTTAATATTTAAGTTATTATTATTATTATTATTATTATTGAGATATTGCAAAAAAATATTTTTTATTAATTGTAATTTTTTTTGTTATTATATTAGTTATTTTACTGAATATTATTGTCAACTGAAATAACATTTTAAACTAAGAAAGATGTAATGAATGTAAACAAAAATTAAATTAAATTAAAATATTTTAAATTACTTCAATAACTTAAATGGCCTAATATTAATTGCAGAAGAAGAAAAACTCTGATGTTGTAAATGAGCAAAAGAATTGTCAAAATGAGCTTAAATATAATGTTGAAGAGAGATTCAAGTCATACAACTCACATATGACTAAACTCTTTCTCTAGGTATGGCAGAACGCTAGCAAACAGTGATTATACTGCTTTGTTTTCCTACTGTACAGCCAAAAGTGTATATCTGTGTTTGTTGTTGTTTGTCTTTGTGTTTGTATATGTATGTGCATGTTTATGTGTGTGTGTGTGTGTGTGTGTGTAGTGCGATGTGGGGTTCAGCTCACAGACAGCCTCCTGCAGTACTGATCTGGCTTCAGTGTGGTTACAGGTGCTTCACATTACTGCTCATAAAACTAAAATTACTGCCACTATTTGTTTGGGAGAGAACTAGTGAGCAGGAATCTGGGGAGTTCTCTGTATATGGATAGAGTATTGACAGTTTAATTCACAATCTCTTTCCCTCTCTCTGTCTATTTAATGCTTTAGCGATGCATTCCAGAGCAGTGCCCATACAGTTTTTGAATCAGATTTAGGGATCACTCCGAAAGGCAAGAATGTAACTGTTTTTAGTGTCAGTGTGTGTCAGTGGGTTTTTTATGCCCGCTGGACCCATGCCATTCTTCTTCAGAGTGAAGGTCACAAGGTCTGTGAGTCGTGGAGAGGTGAGAGCAGAGAGAGGAAGCAGCCTTAATCTAAAAAAGACTGGCAGTTTCCTGTCTGGAGAGCATGGCACAGAGAGCTCTCTGTCCCATCTGACAGCCCCGCACTCTCCCTGCCTGCTCAGAGCGTAATTCAATAAGAACCTGACATCTTCCTCTGACCTCCATGAGTCACCTCGCGAGCACCCCCCTTGATGCGCACTTCTGCCGAGTCCACACTAGGGCGAGCTCCGCAGCAGACTTCTACCCGACAATAAAAGCGGCATTACATCGCAAAAGTGTGGAATCAGAGGAAGACCTGTCCGATTTGGGACAGGGCCTCAGTGTTTACACTACAGAAATTCCTATTTATACCATAAAGAAAGATGAATGAAAATATTTGCTGTTGTACACGATAAACTTATTTAAATTTAGTTAATTTTACACTGGTTTTTATGTATCATTTCGGTTTATTACAATTTTTCACTATTATTGCTAGTTTTAGTTTGTAGTTTCATGTTTTCTTTTCTTTTAGTTTTAGTAATTTAGGGATGTTGAATAGATTTAAAGCAGGTATGTAAAAATGTATATACTATAAATCAAAAACTAAAAAATTAAAAAAAAATTCAGTCATTTTTAATTTATGATAAAAAAAAAACTTCCGTTAACAGAAATACTTTCATTTAGTTTTTATTTTATTTTCTTGCTTATTTACATTATTTATTTTTTCTAGATGATAATACTGGTCTATTTTCTGTTTCAGACCTATTCTAATCAGTCTCATTTCTGACTGTATCATCTTTATCTCAGTGCCAGTCTTAACTCTCAACTGTCTTGGTCTTATTTATTTTTCAGTCCCATTTCCATCTTAGTCTCATCTTTATCTCAACACTAGAGCTGGTCTCACCTCACAATCAAAATCACATTGAAAAACTCTTTTAAATTAGACTGAATACAGCATGATCATCTATATATTTCATGTCTGCTGAAAACAGGTGTTACATAAGTCACATGCTCTTCCTCACACAGATCTCAGCTGTAAATAGGTTCTTTGTTTTCCAGACTCCACTGCACCAATTGTGTATATTTCAGAGCACTGATTCGATCCAATCCACAGTCAGTCCCAGCACAGCTAGGGCAGCAGGACTCTTAGCAGCTGATAACACATCTCTCTCTGTTAGCCCTGACCCGCACAGCTGCTTTAGAGCTTTAGTGGTGTGGCACACAGGTCCGGCACTCTGCCAGTGATTGGGGTGTTGGGTATCTTTATGAGATCAGAGGGGTTTACGGTTACAACCGCAACACATAAAACAGGAGAAACAAGACGGTCAGCCAGCTATTGTTTAGTTTCACCCGTGTTGATCATCAGTGTGGTAATCTACTGGCAGAATAGAAGAACACTGACAGAGCCGTATAGAAGGCCAGAGGCTGTGCATAAACACACAAGCTTAGTCATCTCTGGCTTCTCCTATCTCATTAACAGTGGTTTTTGGAGGTCCACAGCTCTCAGGTTTTTAAAGGGATTTATACAGAGGACAGGATTTGAAAAAAAAAGCACTAGAAGCATAAATCAAGCATATTATAAATGGCAAATCTTAAACAACACTGGCACTCTTTTTGGTACTGTTGAGAGACTGACAAACCCCCTTAAGTCAGATTTCCAGTGAAATGCTCTCCGACAGCAAATGCAATGAGTTTGCTTCCTTCTTTTCTGAGAAGATCATTAATATCAGGAAGGCGATTGGCACATCCTCAAGTTATGCAGACGTCAGACAGATTCGACCACAATATCAAAAAGAAAACACTATGTCTATTTTCGAAGCAATTGATAGCAAAATTTTGGAAGAACTTAAAACGGTTAACCTGCTTTCTTGACACACTTCCCAAATCTTTTTTTCAAAAGTGTGCTAAACTGTTTAGAAGCAGGTCTCTTAGAAGTGGTGAACGCTTCACTTCTTTCTGGGACTTTTCCAAACTCGCTGGAAACTGCACTTGTTAAACCCCTTCTTGCACCGCTCTTGTTTAGCCTGTATATACTCCCGCTAAGTCAAATAATGAGAAAGAACCAAATTGCCTATCACAGCTATGCTGATGATATCCAGATTTACCTAATCTCATCTCCAAATGACTACAGCCCCATTGACTCCCTCTGCCAATGCATTGATGAAATTAACAGAATGTTCTTCAGTTAAACAAGGAAAAAACTGAAGTCATTGCATTTGTAAACAAAGTTCTCAAGGTGAATGCATACCTTGACTCCAGGGGTCTAGCAACTAAAAATCAGTTTCAGTATTCATGTCAAAGCATAAACTAAATCAGCATACTATCATCTAAAAACATTTTAAGAATTAGATGTTTTGTTTGCAGTCAAGACTTGGAGAAACTTGTTCATGCCTTTATAAACAGCAGGGTGGACTAGTGTAATGGTCTCCTCACCGTCCTTCCAAAGAAGACCATTAGACAGCTGCAGCTCATCCAGAACGCTGCTGCCAGGATTCTGACTAGAACCAGAAAATCTGAGCATTTCACACCAGTCCTCGGGTCCTTACACTGGCTTCCAGTTACATTTAGGATTGATTTGAAAGTACTTTTACTCATTTATAAATCACTCAATGACCTAGGACCAAAATGCATTGCAGATATGTTCACTGAATATAAACCTAAAAGAACACTCAGATCATTAGGATCGAGTCAGTTAGAAATACCAAGTTCACACAAAACAAGGGAAGTCTGCTTTTAGTTACTATTCCGCCCGCAGTTGGAATCAGCTTCCTGAAGAGATCAGATGTGAACTAGCCACTTTTAAAAGAGTCAAAATGCATCTGTTTAGCTGTACATTTATTGAATGAGCACTGTGCTATGTCCAACCTGATTGTATTGTATTTTATGAATTGCACTGTAATTTATGCAAATGTTATGTATATTTAAATCATTTTCAAAGTTTTTAAATTCCTTGTTTTATTTTTGTGTGTATTTTACTATTTTATTATAATTATTTGACTTTCTTTTATGTAAAGCACTTTGAGTTGTGATCGAAATGTGCTATATAAATAAACCTACCTTGCCTTGCCTTGCCATCAGCATGTGTTTGTACACCGTTTGTGTGCGAGAGAGAGAGAGAAAGTGTCATTGAGTGTGTGTTTGGGTAAGGACAGTGGTCAGCAGGGGACAGGGTGGGGTCAGGGCTGGGGAAGAGTGAGGAGAAGGAGATCAGGGTATTCATTTTCCACGAGGGACGTCCTGTTGTCCTGCGTGTACAGTCCATGTAGGTGGAGGGCACCAACCCCACACCCCTTCACCTTTGCATGTTCTTTCCTTCATTCCGTTTTGAAAACACACACATGGACAAACACACCCCTTTTGTCCTCAGAGCTCTCTCCTCCCACCTCTCTCATTCTTTCAGCAGGAGAATGAATGGTTTTTGGAGTGAATTATGTGTGGCTAAGAGATGATGGTGAATGAATGGGGTTGTGGGAGTGTGAGAGTTGAGCGAGGAGCTGGAAATCATATTGATGTTTAACATCAGATCAGGAGACAGCTGTTTCTAATGAGTCTCTCCTCGTTATTTTGTCACAGTCTGCTGAACAATTATGAGGTGAGGAAGGCGGGACAGGAACAGGAGTGTGGTCCGTTTGTACATACTGTGGTTGCAGGTGATTTGTTTAGAAATAAAAGAGCTGTAAGCCAGTAAATGCAGTGATGGAATTTGGAGACATGATGATTTAGCTGAATGTTAGAGACTTTGACAGTGAGGTAACATACAGGGGTTATTGGTTCTCCCTCAGCTTCCATCAAGTGTCATTCTTCTCATTGTCTCACTCCCAGTCTCATCTCTTTCTCAGTTTCATCTCTATTTCTGTTCGGTTTCTTTTGGTACGTTTTTCATCTTTCTGTGCTACAGTCTCATCTCTGTCTCGATGCTAGTCTCATCTTTCTGTGCCGGTCTCATTTCGATCTCAATGCCAGTCTCACTTTTGTCTCAGTGCCAGCCCAATCTCTATCTCAGTCCAAAACTCATAGACTTGTCTCAGTCCCAGCAGTGAGGAGCTCACTGTCATTTAGCTCTAATGAGCAAAGCAAACATGCCACTTCTGATCAAACTCAGAGAGAGACAGGCTCAGTCATGCTCTCTGGTAGAACTGAAGGAGCATTTGAAAGCCATTAAAAAGAGCCTCATATTGTGTGACTGAGACAGTATGTACAGTAAGGACAGACACTGCAGCTATTGTGTGCTCAAGTCCATCACAGATGTTTAATCAGGCCACCATACACAGAATAAACTGAACATGAGAGAAACGCCCTCATCGACTGATAATTCTGGTCATTTGTTTGGCTTTTAACTGTATACTGTTAAACCTCAGTAAATATGTTGCGTTATATTTTATGCATGTATGTGCATGTTTTTATGCAGTTTAGCATGTATTTGCATCTACAGTATTTGAGATTTTTTAATAAGTGTTCAAGTATGTAGTTTTTCTTTTTCCTCCAGGTGTGTGTGTGTGTGTGTGTGTGTGTGTGTGTGTGTGTACAGATTTAACTTACATTAAAATTTATGACATTGCAGGGACCAACCATTGGTTCCTATGAGGGAAAATACGAAAATAATGTTTATCTGAAAATGTAAAAGTGTGTGTGTGTGTGTGTGTGTGTGTGTGTGTGTGTTAGGATTGTGATCAGTTCTGAATTTAAAAAAGTAACCTTTTTCGAATCACAAATTGGATTTGAAATTAATTTAAATAAGATCTGAATTGGAAGCATTGAAGCATTAAAGGTAAATGAAAGCTATTATACTATATATTATATTATATTATATTTCTCTAATGTAAATAAATGTTTGAATTTATATTTCAATTAAATTCTCTGTCATTTCAATTCAATTCTTTTTTATTCATTAATATCATGTTGTGTGGTGTTTCATATGTGTGGGCATTTCATAAAAAATATATATATATATATATATTAATGTTTATTTAATAATTATTTGAAAGTCCTTACTTGGAATTCCATTCCATTCATTAATTTAATTTCCTTGCATCCAAGTTCAAATTACAGTTCTGTATCCTGTTTGTTACTTTACAACTCAGTTCAAATTCAGTAATTGTAAAATTCAGTAGTCAAATTGCCATTCTTAATTCAATTCCGGATGGAGGTCAACCCTAGAGTATGCGTGCATGTGTGTGTTTGTGGTACGTGCTTCTGTAACAGTCTCTTGTCTCAGAAGAATTAAACTGATTGAGGAATGGAAGAAAGAGTGAGAGAGAGAGAGAGAGAGAGGGTGCTGGGGTGGCTGGGCAAGTGGACGTGACATCCCCAGCTGTCGTGTGACATCACTGCACTGGGGACAGGAAGTGCAGGAGTTATTGGGCAGGCCAGGAAAACAGGGGGTGACATCAGAGTGCTGTCTGGGTTGCAGAGCTTTCCATCTGGATAAACCAGAGTGAGACCCACTCTCACTCTCCACTCACTCCATTTTTCTCTTCTTATATAATTAGAGATATAATGCTGTCCATGTCATGTTTTTTCCTCATCTCATCTCCTGTCAGATTACTCTCAGCTCATTCTTTCAGTCTGCCTCCCTCAGGGGCTCACACACACACACACACACACACATTGCTGTCTGCCCACCGTCCACTCATACTGCCCACACACACACACACACTATATTTCTCACTGCCTGTCATGCATTAAATACAGCACGCACAGGGAAACACATGCTCATTTACTCAGACATGTGACCTCATTCTCAAGCAGACACATGTTTGCACCGACCACACATAGAAAGATACATACACATACGTTTACACTCTCTATTTCCCATAACATTAGCACATTTGCACGTAGAGTCTGTCAATGATAGAGAAATGTATGCCCAAACTGTTCAAGATGTGGGGAGTTTGTCAGCTGATGCCGAACTGAAAACCTTTGGAAGAAGATTATGGTTGATGTTAGACAGCATGACAAGGACCAAATAGCTACATCCGTTACAAAGTCAGCTCCACCATCAGGCCCTAAAGTCAACAGGAAACAGCTTTCCCAATCCGATTTACCTCTGAAATGCCATATATCTGAGTGAAACAAGATATTCAATGTAGAAAAAATATGGCTGGACTTGATTTTATTAGTCAGAATTAACTGGATTGTGGAAGTGGTCTTTATATGAGGAAAATAGGACTTGTCAATCAAAGATGAGTCACTTCAGGCGGAGTAAAATATTATATTACTAAGTATTACATTACTGTTCTTTGGAATGACGCTGATCAATGAATTGTGAAACATGAATTAAGGAAGTGTGTATATAGTCATTTATTTAGACAAAATATTATAGAATTTTAATACTGGTAAATTATGTTATTATACTGGTCATTTATTGTTTTGACCAGCATTTTAAAATCAGTGCATCCTTTGTGTTCATCTTTTAGATATTATTGGAAAACTAAAATAAAAATATCAATACATTTATATTTCATTAAATAAAATGATAAATATTAGTGCAGTCTATTCCAATATTCACTGTACCATCAATTAAACAAGATACTATGATAAAGCAATTAAACGGCTGTAAAATTAGACTGATTTACCTCAATCTCACCTTTGTAGTCTTTTCGGTACTTTTATGTACGTCTGTTTTTCACTCGTTACTATCATTTCAGCCTGTGCCCATACAGATGTGTGTGGTAAAGTGCAGTAGTGATTATCCAGTTAAAAAAATCTCTTTTAAGTTGACACACCATCCTTTATTAAAATTTGTGTATAGGTGTGTATGTGTGTGTGTGTGTGAAGCAGAGAGAGGTGGCTAGAGATTTCCACATGGCCTGAATCTGAATGTGAAACACATGTTGATGTGTGGGTGGGAGTGTGAGGAGAATATGTGAAGGTCCATGTCTAAGTGTGTGAGAACACCCCACTCTACCATCTGCAGGAATAGTTAATAATGTGTGTGTGTGTGTGTGTCACAGAACGTTTCTTCATCTACATCTTCTCACATACTTTGATCCCCATCCGGATATTCTCCATGCAAATGGTGTTCAGCACCTCATCTATAGGGGTCAACACCGCATATGGACCATAATGCAATGGGGTTTGTGGGATTGACACCGAAGCTTTTGTTCTGAAACTTATGGATTGTATGCACTTGAGTATCTGAGTTTTACCTGAGCGTGTTGTCGATTGTTGTCTGTTTATTGCGGGATGGACAGTGGGAATGTGCGATCTGTGTGTGTGTGTGTGTGTGTGTGTGTAGTCTGCACTGTGTGACTGTATCCGTGGGTTTATAGTGTCTGGCAGAGAGTGGTGGTGCTGCAGATGGCAAGAGGTAAGGAGAGGTGTGTGGTTGCATTAATACGGCCTGCAATTCTCGTTAGCACTAATCAAGGGCTTCCTGTACAGAGAGAAGCCTGGGTTCACCTTCCCAAGCCCTGCCAACAGCACACTCTCTGCCTCTCCTTACATAAACACGCACACACCCACTCTAACTCTCCCCCCGGGTTCCACAGAAACATATGCTATGTTCCGAATAACATGCTAGCATACTAGTCTTGCTATTGGTGCACAATAGCAAGACTATGTAGTGTGTATACTTGACAAAAGTATGCAGAAGATTTGTTTGCAGGGAATGACCTACTACGTTTGCAGTGTAAACTGCAAAAGCGGACATTAAACAGAATGATATATCCCATAAAGCATTGCACTTGACCTTGCATTTTCAGTTTGCAATTTAAATTTGCTTTGAAATTATGTGTATTGTTAAAGTGCTATACAAATACATGACTTGACTTAAGACATTTTTACACAAAATTTCCTTTAAAGAGGCAAAATAACCTTTTAAAGATGATAATTAGGTACCCTTCATCTCCAGTGTAATGAGGTCACGTAACAGCAATTTAGCAATACAGTCTTTTGATGAAAATATCCTTTAAATTTGTTTCATGTTTGTCATGTCATGTCAACATTAATTTTAGTCTAATTTCCTAACATTAATGTAGGCCTATATGTCTGATTAATCATGTACTGTAAGTATACGATGCATTTGTTTAATTAACCTGGCAGAAAAGTGATGTAAATTTTGTTAACATTGCCAAAATCAAAATAACTGATGATCATTAAAAATGTCTGTATTCCTATAGCTAGAATCTTAAATCAATTCAGTAAGTGCTTGTCAGCATAGATGTCTATCGTTGTTGCCATTTCCAGTACTTTACTGTTGTTCTGGCTCATCTGTTTCTTATTCAAGTGTGAAACAACAGGCCAGGGAAGTTTCTTATTTAGTGCAAAAAATTTAATACATGCTGAATGTACAGAGCATGCACATTCAGAAAACTCTGGTTGCATGTATTCAATGATTGAATATACGATGATTAATGCTTCCACTCACTATGACTGGCTCACTTCCCTTTCTGACTTCCTGGGCCTATTCTACAATCTCCCTTCCCAGTGTCTAGTTGTCTCTGCGTTCCACAAAATGAGTTGGAAAATGCAAAACTTTGAGAGAAATCTTTTCCATATTCATTCGGGCTCCCCACCCGCTTCATGTCTGCTAGCCAAGATGAGGTCTGTCTGGGTTGTCCCTGTGTGAACTCTGGCAGAGGTCACAACCTTTCGTCAGAATGGAGAAAGTGGACCACAGAGCATTAATTAAAACAAAAGACCTCTTTACAGTCATCCTGGCACAACAGGGAGGTGCAACTTATAGCCAGTGCACACATCCTGCACTTTCCCACACAATGACTTGGACTCACTTAGAACTGTCGGCCGCACAGCTTGTGACGTCAAGGCAAACATCTATATCAAAATAACAGCTCCTCTGCAAAGAAGAGGGCATGCATCATTAATGCAGCACACATAAAGTCGGAGGGGTGATAAAGCTCACCTCTTAGTATGTAAAACAATGACCGTGAGACTGTGAAGTATGTTATTCCAGTCTACTCTGTTAGTATTTTTCTTCCTAATGCTGTGCCTGTCTTCCCCTTTTCTGGATTCTTAAGTAAATGCTTGGGTTAAAAAGATTAATGTATTTAAGATGTGGAAATCAGGCTTGTGCGCCAGTCAGAACTGAATGAGAATGCCTTTCAGATTCTAACTGAATTCCTGAATTTAATTTTAGGTTGCAAACAACATGAAGAAATGCAATGACATTTTTTTCATTCGTTTATTTGAATGGGGCCAATAAAAATAAAAAATAAACATGAAATTCAAAGAAATGCTTATACCTAATTTTTAAATACTGTAGATGGGTTGGATGGATGGATGGATGGATGGATGGATGGATGGATGGATGGATGGATGGATTTATGGATGGATGGATGGATGGATAGGAATCAATGGAGGGATAGACAAACAGATATATAAATAAGACATTGAAATCATCATTATACTCACCAACCTCTTCCAGGTTTCCTTTTTTCTCACTCAGTTTTTCTTCTCTCCTTTCCTTTCTTCATTTAGGCCCTCTTTAATGCACTTTAATGATGTGTAGGGAGACACATTGATAGATAGATCGAGAGGGACAGAAGAGATTTGGTTTAACTTGGTTTTTTACTTCTTACTCTTTTGGCTGTACACTGCATGTGTGTATATGTGAAGTCCTTTATTTTTTTTTACAGTGCCCTGGGCTTTGCAATGGATAGCTTCCCCCACCCTCTTGTTCCGAATGACCACCCCCACCCCTATAGTGCTGAAACCCGGCCAGCCCCAGCTGTCTGTCCAGATGTGGGAGAGAAGGAGAGGCAACGTCCAACAGGGGATGAGGGCCTGAAACAGAAAAGGACTCCAGAGAGAATGGAGCAAAAAGAGAACCAAGACAGCAATAGAAAGAGAGGAAGATGGAGAGATGTCAAGGGGAAGTCTGAATTTGTTCCCAGGGTCTTTTAAGTGAAAGGTGGACAAGGAATGGAAAGGTGTCATGATGGCTTCCAATTCATCTCTGGATGGTTCCAAATGAGAGGATCAATGACACCAGACTGTGCCTTCTTCGAAAAGTCAACGCAATCAAGTCTGAACTCATGATCTCAGTGGAGTGGAACATCCCAGAGAACATAGACTTGGCATAGTCGTATCCATATAGTTGTTACTGCTTGCCTGTGCAGGTCCTTCCAGGCGGTCCTGATTTATGAACGGCCTCTGAGCTCTCACTGCATCCTGGAGGGGCTTTTTGATTAGAGATGGAGAGGAGAGGGCGAGTGCAAACACTCATGCATCCACTCACACACCCCAGCATTTGGTTCTAATTACACACAGGGTGACTCCAGGGCCGGGTGTCATCTAGAACACGGAGCTAGATTTACACTTGACATGTTTTATTCACACAGGTTGGTCCTGGCCTGGTAATTGCAACATATTATCTGGACTGGTTCATCAAAGGGACCAGCCTGCTACAGTAAACGTTTAAACGAACGACTCATATGGGTTGCAGACGAGAAATGTGCAGGGATTTATTAGCACAAAAAAAAGAGTGAACCAACAAGTACAGTCCAAATGCTGGGGTAAAAGAGGTGTTTGTGAAATGTTTGTGCTTTTTTTTTGAGGAATACTTGGAAATGACCTCTGTTTTTGCAGAACAGGACTGAGATTTGATCAGCCATCATTTGGGGACAGTAAATTAGGTCATGTTTAAACCAATCTTGAAATAAAAAATGTGGCACATCAGATGAAAATATCGCTTCTGTTATGGTTGTGAGCCAAAGGCTACCCCTTGCTGCTTTAACAGGAGTGTTAATATGTGAAGCCAGTAAACACGCCAGTGGAATCAGAGAGTTAAACACACTGCCCTGCACTTAATGCACTGAAGGCCTTAATTCATAGCAATGAATTGAAATTTAGGGGAGATACAGTAATTATGTTAATGTGTACATCAGGGTTGTGCATTAAGTTAGAACTGAACTGATCATTTCCTAAGTTCACTTCCTAAATTTGAGTTCAGGTGGGAAACAAGATCTGGAATTGCAGTGAAAAAACTGAAGGAGGATTAAAATTAATTAAAATTAATTGGATAACTAATTTTTAACTATAAAATTCTGACAGACAGACGAATGGATGCATGGATGATAGATAGATAGATAGATAGATAGATAGATAGATAGATAGATAGATAGATAGATAGATAGATAGATAGATAGATAGATAGATAGATAGATAGATAGATAGATAGATAGATAGATAGATAGATAGATAGATAGATAGATAGATAAATAGATATAAACCAGCTCCACTACATGTGATCCATCTGGAGCTCAGTCGTATGCACGCTAAACATCTTTAATGAAAGAGAGAGGTTCTCCATGAACTGGGACTTTTACAGTCTAATCCTACTGTAATGAGTTGGGTTGCGTTACATTTAGTGTCCGCCCCCCACGGCAGTCTGCTCGAGCCCCCCAAAGAGCATGACATCAGAGTACAAGCTAAGACTGGAAATGCGGCAGATCCCGCCACACGCAACATGCGAGATGCAACCCTCGACACGTACGATGCACACCATGCCACCGGGAAACCCAGGGACACAGCGGCACGAGCTTGATGGACAAACCAGACCACCACACACACATGTACATTCTTGCGAGAGGAAAATTGTAACAGTCAGTCCTGTACAGTAAAATAGAATGGTGCACCTTCATTGTTCTGGCCTCTGGCCTCTGGCCTAGCTTCCTGACATCTTCCGTTTGGGCTCGCACACAGATGGCCATGGATGTACAGGAACAAGTGCGTCTACTCCGCCTGTCTAGAATAGTATAGATACTCATATGTGGCCAAGGAGAGGTAAAGGACTTCTTGCTGAGCTGGTGTGTGTGACGCTATTAGTGTAATACTGCCCATATACCCTTAGATTAGATGAATCACGTTATCTCATGCAGGGAGCATTCTATTTCAGGAAAACTCATGGAGACACTTAATGCACATGTTTTTATGTAAGTTTGTGAGGAGTCGCGGGGGTGTCACTGTCTGACAGGATGCATGGGTCAACTGTCTACGTGTGAGTGCAGCCGGGCCTGGGCCAGCAGGTCAGGGTTGGGCAGCCCACAGGAAATGGCCAAGACATTCTGGCCCAGTGCAGGGGGACTTAACCCTTGAACTGCCGGATTGGACAGGCTCTTACTGTTGCCAGAACAGAGACTCCAAACTCCAAACTTTTCGAACTGAGCTACAGTGCAGTTTTTATTTAACTTTTCTTTTATCAGAATTACAGTAAAAACTGTAATAATGTGAAATATAATTACAATCAGTGTTATTTTAATATTAATAATATACTGTCATAGTTTTTGTTAATATTATGGTTCATATTTTATTTATTTATATATAAACATATTTTTTATTTAGTAGTTTTATTTATTTTGGTATTTCAGTTTAAACAAAATGAAAAGAAAAATTCTGAAATATATATATATATATATATATATATATATATATATATATATATATATATATATATATATATATATATATATATATATATATGTATGTATATAATTTTTAGTTAAAATGTATTTTATTTTAAAGTTTCTTTATGATATAAGTTTTAGATAACGATAATAACCCTAATTACAATTTAAAATGTAATTTATTCCTGTGAGGCAAATCAGAATTTTCAGCAGCCATCACTTCAGTCTTAAGTGTCCCATGATCCTTCAGAAATCATTCTCAACACATTCCTTTATGAATACAGCTCTACAGTCCTTTTTGCCAATTTAGTACCTTTTATACAACATCCTTACTGTATAAAAATTTGATTTTTAAAAATCATAGTCACCTCAAATTTTTGAATGGTGATATTGCATAATAGCATATTGGAGCATTCGTGTATCCATAATCACAGGAACAAACACAAGTCCTCATAAGAATGTTTGGTATTTTCTTTCTAATTTTAGTCTCTTAGTGCTCCTCCTCACCCTGGGTGTGACAGTCCAGCCTTTCAGACTGGAAACAATGTGGAGCAGCACCTTCCCCATGTAATGCAGCACCTCTGTGTCCCCAGCCCTCTCTAGAGTGCAGTACAGAAGGGGGGACTGTAGCGCGCCTGTGGTCATGAGGACACTTTGCACTGGAATATGGGGACAGGAAGTGACTCTCAGAATGTAGAAATGTGCCACCGTCATCCTGCAGAACATGTTTACGTTGTTCCGTCTAAATGATTTTTATAAATAGGTCACGGCTGAGTCACTCACATCAGTACTTCAGGATACGCGTCTGCTTACTTCCTGGTGCCACACAGAGGGTATCGCTGCTCAAGAGCTCCCTAGATAGCGGGCTAAACTTAAGCAGGGCTCATCCTGTTTTGGGATTCTGCTGTAACCTTGAGCATTTTGACTTTCCTGCATCTGTCAGCTGTTATCATTCCAGCGTCGTGTTTGTACCCCACACCACGATGTTAGCCGGTCACTCTGATACTTTACGAGCAACTGTTTGTTTCTGAGGGAGACGTTCTTGACCGTATAATGTGTGCATTCGTGTCCATCTTATCGATGGCTGCGTTCCAACTCTCTGCTTTAGCCAAAGAGGGCTTTCTTGGATTCACATCCCTCTTCAGCCAAACACAAACACACACGTCCGGCCAGCCTGACCCAAGCTGTCTCTCCGCCTGCGAGTGCCAGACGCACACACACACACACACACACACACACGCCCTGGACCCTCCTGCTCTTCCCACGTTCCTCCTCTCCCTCTCCTTCTCTTCCCTGTTCTTCTCTCTTCTCTGCTTGCGTTTCCTTCTCTCCCTTCCTCTGCCTCAGCACCCTTGTACATCTCATTGTCTCTGGTCTCTTCATCTTTCTCCACTTCCTGTGTCTTGCACCCCGTGCCCTCTCACGCCCCCTGTTTCAAGCTCCCCCTGTTTCTCTCCACATCTCTCTCTCTTCGCGACGTGACTTTTAGCACAGACATTGGGGCCGCTGCCAGTAATCTGGGGCAGAGAGATGAGCAGACAAACACACACACACACATACACAGACACATGTAGATATAATAGAGAACAGTCTAGGATTGTAGGACTTTAAGGAATATTTAAGGAATATTTTAGATTTGACTCCATCAACAGAGTCTGCGGCCTACTTTTGGTTACTCCTGCAAATTGCTAACAATAACACTCCACGAAAACAAGCATTGTGTTTATACATTTGGAACAGCCATGGCCATTGTAGACATGTTTTACAAAGTGAGGGATGTCAACTTTTTTTCTAATTTTATTTTTAGTGTTATTTCATTGCTTTACATATGTATATTTATAAAAATGTATATATGTTTAATATATGTTAATATTGCATGTTGTTACATATATGTTTATATTTAACAAAGTATACATAGTACGGTATGTATATTAAATATGCATTACATTGCATGAAAGGTGAAAATGTATCCATTACCCATCTGTTTTATCAGTATGTTTTCTGGGAAACTAATGATTGCTAGTGCCATCTTTCACTTTTTGTCTAAGCAATAGAAGCACTTTAGTCTAACCATTAGACCTCACTATGTTGTTGCAATGGCTTTTCCATTTTAAAGATATTTTAACAATGTAACCATAAGCTTTCCTCACCCCACTTGTATTTATTTTGCACAAAAAAAAAGTTCTCATGACAGTTCACATGGTTTCCCATCCTTACTGAGTTATGAATTGTCTCTCACTTTGACTGGCACTGTCTGTGTCTGCTTTCTGTGCTTTCTGTCCATCTCTCAGCTTTACTCTGTAACACAGACACTGTTAATGAGCCAGACATTCAGTTTTAATGAGAGAGAGTCATGTCCCATAACAGGCTTCGAAGCTATGAATCTAGAATTACTTTGTGCTGTTTTTCCTGAGTTGCATGAATCAAAAGACTGACGTGATATTGAGAACGGAGAAGTGAGAGAAAAACATTTTTGAGAATGAAAGAGAAAGAAATGATCAAGCCACAGCTGGCACATGGTCATTCACATGGTCCCTGTAGAGGAAGGAATCTCCCTTTGGTTTCAAAGAAGAAAGAGAGAAAGTGAATGTGTATCGATCACTCAACAGATTTGAGACACATTTGAAACAATCTTAGATAGTCTAGAACAGAGCAACATTTCATTTCATTTAAAAGTCTGTAGAGTCATCCTCTACATTATCAGCTGAGACTGAATCCATAGTGAAGCTCATCGCTCTCCGTTCACCCAAACACTGGACAGTTAGTATTACTAATGAAAGCTCTAATCTCCGTTTCCACCAAACACACACTCCCTCTCCTCCTTTTTGATACACGTTCACAGAGACACATGTTCTTGAAGTCTGTCATCATTTTAACATCGGTTCTGCTGACCGATGTTCTGAAGTCAACATGTCCCCAAATTACTAATATAAAAGAAATGTACAGCTCAAATAAGCTGTTATCGAAAATCACACTCCTCCATGAGATATTTCAGCACCGCACCCGACTTTCTCGGATCTTTGTGAGATAACATAAATTTCACAATCTCACAAATAGAGATCAGTATGATCGTTCATGTGTGATTCTTCTTCTTTTCAGTCCACTGGGACACTTAAAAAAAAATTATGTTGTTTCTTAACTTAAAAAATATCTACTTTTCTTTTATTATTGACATTTTGAATGAAATGTAAAATGTTTATATTACAATAATTGTGCTGCCTTTTTACAGTCATTAGGATTTTTGGGAATAATTTAGTATAATCACTTTAATCACTTTATGTTCTAAGCTAAATGACTGCCAGCTAACTTTTTGTGCAAGTAACAAAAAAAAATTCTCCTAATAAGTGAAAATTATCTTATCATTACACATTAAACCAAATTTATTCTACAAGGTCATGATAAGGTACATCTTAAAATGAACTTTCTTCCTCTTTCAAAGGGCCCTCTAACACCCACGTCCACATTCTACCTTGTTCCGTGCCCTTGTAATGTGGCGAACGGATGGGCGCGTTTCTTAAAAATGTGTGACTATGTTGCCTAAAGAATAACACCCGAGTCGAGAGCTTTCGCACATTTCTTTGCAGATACACCAACACCTTTCCAGCACAGATAGGGGTAGAGAAAGTGATAGAGGAGATGATAGCCCTGCACTAACTTCACACACTCTGAGATCACTGCACTTCACTGACCGTCTCTGACCCGATCCTGGCTGATCTAACAGTACCAAAGTCCTACTTCTCCTCAATACACTCGTATGCATCAGCACTTTCACATATATTCTTTATAGTAAAAGGATTATACATTATTATACAGGCTCACTCATTCCACTCCAAGCATGAGTAATGTGAAAGTAGAGATCTGAATGTGGCCTAGTAAAGGTGTGTGTGTGTGTATTCTCTGTACAGTCAAGCAGGGGCTCCCATAGGTTTACTGGCCTCGGGCCCCTCAATACAGCACAGTCTGGACATGTACAATCTGCTTTGCAACTCCGACGTCATTATTCGTGTGCATCTCAGTGCTGCAGCATTACTTATACACTCTTCTCTCTCGTTCTTCTTAAGTATCTGTGTGCAACTCTGTGTGAACATTCTGTGTGGAAAAAGAAAACAGGTAACAGTGTGTTTGCGCATGATAATGCAGTAAGTGTTCAAAAACACAATCTCTCAGTTGTTTTGACACAACTCCTCTGGTAATTTCACAGGATGGGTGGTTCTGTATGGGTAGGTACCCACAGATGTGTGTCAGTCATAAGACCGGAAGTGGCGCTGGAAGTTTACACAACTCACACATTCACACTCCCACCCTTTACTCTTTAAAACACACACACACACACACACACACACACACACACACACACACATTGATTGCATATGTTGCTTTGTGTGGCACATGTGGTTGTTTACTGTGTAGCTACAAACCTTGTTTATGTTTTTTTACACCTTACAAAGTGTGTTTGAGTAGTTTATCCAAAACATGTCCATTGTTTACATTAATGTCAAGATTTTTAGGTTCAAATCTATGTAAATGTATAATAATTTAAGGCAATATTTCTTTGAACTTGTCACCATTATATATAAATGTTCAAAATGGTCCTACGTTGGGAGAATTCAAATATCCAATGTTCGCTCTAAATTTGCATTTGGTCATAAAAGTTGCATGCATAATTTTAAATGGTATGTAGCAACCGGCGAGTTCTACAGAACGGGAATCCCTCTGCTTTGCATGACTGCTTAAGATGCCAGAAATGACTTCACAACCAAGCCAACAGCTTTTAGGTAGTGAAAAAAAAAAAAAAAAATTAAGGAGCTGTTAACGAAGAACATTTGCTGCTTTTCCATTGTTCTTCTTTGTAAAGTACCATTAGACTGACATGTTTGACTGCTGCGGTCATGTCATTATTATAAAAAACATATATATATATATGGGAATGTTAGTGTTATTATTTATGCATTTAGCAGACGCTAGCAACTTACAGTGCATTCAGGCTAACAATTTTTAGCTAACATGTGTTCCCTGGGAATCAAACCCACAACCTTGCGCTGCTAACACAATGCTCTACTTGAGCCACAGGAACACTGTTAAATGTTTTGATAAACATTTTAAATATATATATATATATATATATATATATATATATATATATATATATATATATATATATATATATATATATATATATATATATATATATATATATAACACTAACTAAAACATTTAGGGAAAAAGGATACATGATTGATGAATAAGTAATGTTTTGTGCTTAAATTTTGAGACCAGATAACTTTGAACTAACTTCTATTAATGTTATATATATATATATATATATATATATATATATATATATATATATATATATATATAAAGAATAAGTTGTAAATACAATAAAGGAAATACTATTTCATTCTTTCGAATTAAAAATTCTATTTTTAATGTAATGTGAATCGGTGAATGCGGTTTCTTTGCAAATTGTGAAATTTACTATCAATTTCTGAGTAAAAATTGTTTCTACATCAATAAAAAAAAAATCAGTGTACTATAATACTATACAATAACATTTCCATTTGCAACTTATGCAATCAACCACTGCTGTAAGTTAGTTACTGTGGTTACATGCACAAATGTGGTAGTGCACACCGTGGTGCAACATTAGCAAACCATTTTTGCAACCATACTGCATCTTTTTCATTACCACACTCAACTCCTCTTTTCTCAGTTACCAACTCATTCTTTTCATCCTCAAACCCCTCCGTCTTCCTCTTTATGGCACAGGCTGCTGTGTGCATGACGGCTTGGCTAAGAGAGAGACAGCGGTGAGAAGCACCGCTAATACATTACAATCAGAGAGTGTGAGGTTTTCTTCAAATGAAAACACGGAGAGATGAATTTTCCAGCTCCCGGGGAGGAAAAGCACACTGTGAAAACTTAAAGAGAATTGGGAAAGAGAGGAGACCAGCAACTTGGAGCTGGAACAATGCATATCAAGTTTTCCTGAGATTTTTCTCAATTTGCATTTGTATATTGCTGTGTTTTGATGTGATGTCAACCATTCAAACCTGTTACCAAGTTAAGAAAAATAAATCATTACCAAACTAATGTTTCCTTTCTGCCAAATAAGGTTTATCAGTAGCTACAAACTTTTCTTTTTCTTTTTTTTTTTTTTTATAAATTGTTTTTAAAATCTTAAAAGTTATTTAATATTTACTAGAGCATGGTTGCAAAAAAAATAGTAATAATAGTAATATCATGTATGGTTTACAGTCCAATTTTTCTGAAGGAGTGTTTGAGAGCGTGTTTGTGGAAAGTGCAATGCACACACCCTGTTTCTGTGTGCAAGCATCTTTGGGCTGTTTTGTGGAGCATGCTGTGTTGGTAGAGTTTATTCAGCCCAGGGTCTTGCTGTGTGAGATGTGATTCTATCAGCACAATACGCCCTTTACCCTCAAACGCCATACTAGTCCAAGGACAGTTCCTCCAGTGAAACCTGCAGATGTGTGTCTCTATGTCTTCCTGAAAAAAATTATCTAACAATAAAATAGACACAAATATTTGTTGTCAGTATGAATATAAAGGTCATCCAATTGCCTTTTTTACAGACATGTTAATATGCTGCTATAAGGGTTTGTTTACTGTGTGTTGTACGCACTGCTAAGTTCAGACTGTTTGTGTGATGCAAACATGGCAGAACTCTGTGCCCTATGACATTATCTGACATGGGCACGGGGCACCACTCATTACATGACACCAGATACTTCAGAACTCTGGCATTTGAGTTGCGATGACACCCAGTGGCAGGAGGCAAGGGCGATATGCCAGAGAATCCAGCCTGGGCACTCTGATCCGCAGCCCTTCAGGGTGGCTCTGTTAGCAAAAACATTATCCTTGTTGAATATATGAGAAAGAATGTGGGGAAACAGAATGCATTCACCAGCAAGATCCTCTTAAAAAAATAATAATAAAGTAACATAAAAATTACACATATTTTAATTAAATTAATGAATGTTTAATGTTTGTAATTAAAAATTATTAAAACATTTTATTTTATATAAATTTAATTATACATGTGTGTAATAAAAATTATATTATGAAATTATATTCACGTAAATTATATTAGATACAGATAGATTTTTTTATAATATAATTCCTATATACAATATAATTAAATATATATGTATGCCTTGACTATGCTCTGGTTATTATTCAAACACTCCCAAATGATAATAATTTTATTTCTTTAATACATTAGATTATAAAAATATGTAGCCTTTGAAGTAAAAAAAAGTAGCCTTAGAAGTCAATATATTTCTTGTTGGGTTTCTTAAATTAAATTAAATTAAATTAAATTAAATTAAATTACAATTCAATTACAATTTCTAAAATCATGATAATTTTCTTTCATAAAGATATAAATGTATATATATATATATATATATATATATATATATATATATATATATATATATATATATACATACATATATATATATATATATATATATATATATATATATATATCAAATTGAATTCATATATTTCTAAAATGATGAGTTTTTCTTTTAAAAAGACATTAGATTATAAATAGAAAGAAAATGGCCTCAGAAGTCAACATATTGTTGGATTTTTATAATTGATTGTATTAAATTAACCGAATTAAATAAAAAATAATATTGTATTTCAGTAATTACTCAATAATTAAATGTAAAAAATTAACAGCCCTAATAAAGAAGGAAATTATATCCGTTCCTCTCGTACGAAGGCAACACGTGGTACGCAAGGGTTATCAAAACTGCTTTTTTTAAATCAGAAAACATCTGTGTTTAATGTAAATATATGTTTTGCCAGTCGCATAAATGGGTCTTTCAAAGGTGACTAACTCTCTTAAGTATGCAGATTGAATTCATCAGTGTAAAGAGTACAAATCAGAGCTCATTGTAATTTGCCTTAACACGTTGAAGCCCTTAAAGTTCAGGGTCTTGGCTGCAAACCTTTAACAGATGGCGTCTCAGATCTCAGTTCTGAAGAGTTACATTTATTCTGCTGAAACTCCTGGAACCGCTCCTCCTGTCTGCCCTTACTTGTTTTTATAAACTTTTTGTGACTTCATTACAGATCTATAAATTGGACTGTGTTATTACCACCACCCCTCCACATCTCAATAAGCCACACGTGGCAGAGTCCTGGATGTGATTACGTTGCTGATATTTCCAAGAAATACGTTCTCCAGCGCTGTCAAAATGTTAACCGAGAGATGATCAAGTGTTTGTCTGTAGTATTAAGGAGTTGTTGGTTTCAAGGTGTTTTCAGATGTGTTCTGGGAGGATTTCTGCATTGACTCCAGCTGACAGAGTAAATGATATGAAGAATGTGGATCTTTGTAAGTTATGAGATTCATTCAGAATTTCTCTCGTCTTTCTTCTGGACTGAACTCAGCTGGTTAGCTGCACTCTAGTCCAGATTGGAGTATCTGACTCTTCTTCACATTCAATTCAAGCCAATCACCGCCAATACAAACACAGCCTGATGACCCACATCTCCATTAACAGAAATAATACAGTTTCTGATAATAATGTAAATTATAAATACACAATATATATATATATATATATATATATATATATATATATATATATATATATATATATATATATATATATGTCTGCATTATAATAAAGTATATTCATTTGAACTAGTATTTTGCATAGAAACTACATTAAATATGGACTGAAATTCAAAGAAATCCATATTACTCATTTTAAGGTTATATAGAGACAGACTGATAGATAGATAGATCATAAAAAACATCATGAACTTTCAGTGAGTTCTTTTATTGCCAAGATGATTCAGATATTAAATGAAGAAAAATGACCTTTTCACAATGGCTTTTAAAACAATTAAAAGCCTAATCAAAGTCATTCATTACAATTTTGAAATTAAAGAACAATATTTTTATATCCCACAAATGAATTTTATATAAAAATCTTATAAAACATTTGACATGCAATAAATACATTCATTTCAGTAAAAGCATTTCCATTAAAGAAAAAAGGACGAAGGAAAACTATCGACAACAAAATTTAAAAATGAACTGCTCAAATTTTTTTTTTTTTTTATGTAAATCTAGCAAGAAAGCACTTGAAAGTGGCATATTAAATTGTGTTATATTTGAAACAAGTTCAGAATAAGAAGTAATGGTGATCAGTGATATCAAAGCAGACCTGCTGGTGTATGACTTGGCTGGAGAGTAATGGCAACATTCACAGTGAGCTGGGTGGTTGAGTCTTCTTTTACACTGTTCACACTGTTTTTTGTACTTTTAAATACCTACAATTGTTTTAAGTGTTTGGTTGGTGTCTGGTTAATGTACTGGCCCTTTTTTATGTTCTTTACCACGACTTCACCCCACTTTTATAGTCCTCATCATACCACATACTGCAGCTTAAGATTAACAAGCTTCTTCTGGATGGTCTTTTTCTTGCTTCATCTCGTAAGTAACACTGGCTGGGTTTAAGTAATGGCTTTTTAAACTCAAAGTGACACTCCAAAAGGAGCAGGGCAGCCTAATTAAATCTGACCTAATCTGGAGCAGAGAGAGGGACAGGGCTGACTGCCATCCAGCTGCAAGCGTGTGTGGTCAGGCATGATTACAGCGGCACGGTCCTATCAGGCAGGTGCTTTACTGACGTTCTCTTTTGTTTACATGTTTGGTTGCGCTCTACAGAATTTTTTTGCATACCTTCTTGAGGATGATAAATGCAAACAGAGCTCAAGACTGTGTGGCCTGGACTCTCACTGGTTCGGGTCTCTGCTTCCAGAGTTTTAGCTGCGCTCCAATCTAAACATGCAGAAGGAAACGCTGGTAGCTGCTGAAGCTCACTGCCAGCACAAAGACAGGCTGTTCCTGTCACACTGAGATGAGGTGATCATTTAAGGGCCTTGTGAAAGAATACTGATAGCTGGAGTATAAGTGTCGCAATGTGATCCAGCGCCAGTGCCACTCCGAGAAAACAACTTAAACTTGACGCTCTCAGATATGTTTCTCTGCTTGCTGTTTAGCGATCCATTGCAAGGTCAGGAACATAAGAAGACGGAGTTGTTTCTAAAATCAGTCCCACATGCTGATAGAAAATGATATGTCATAAAAGTTATTCCTGCATGCTTTGTGCACTTATGAAAAATCTATGAAAGAACCAACATAAAGAAGCATTTCAGCCCCAATGAGTTCTTAACGTGAATGGGTCCATGACAAATAATCATGTCTGAGATTATTTAAAATTTACTTATTTTACATCTAGTATTATTTACTAGATTTTACAAATCTAACATTATAAAGGTGTCTCTATCAAGTAAAAAATACTAAAATATTTTCCTTACACCTTAAATACATTTGAACGCATTTTTTTTAGCTTCTACTTAAATATGCATAACAAAATAAAACCCAAATTCCCAGTAATTTCTTATTCTGTTCTTATTCATGTTCTTATCATTGAATTTGTTTACATTTTGATTTATTGTAGCAAAGCACATTTTGAAAAAAACAACTTTTAAAGGTGCTATAAAAAAAAAACAGAAAATTATTGCATTATTATTATTATTATTACAGAACCCCTTATTAATGTATAATTATTGTACGATAATATAATTATTATTATTGAATTTTTATTTTTTAGACTACAGTCTCCAGATAGAAATTCCAAAACGATGGATGTTAGTTCATAGAAAATAATTAATTTTTTCACTCAAATGAATTCAAAACAGACAGAATTCAAAAGAATAAAAAAAAGCACTGAGGTTACTGTATGTATAAAAATACCTTTCTATTGTATTTTTTGATAACTATAATAGATCCAGACAATCATCAGATCATGTCATTGAACGATATATGGTTGTAAGTTGAACAATCAATATAATAACAGAACCTTTCCTTCTTTCTTTCTGTTTTAATGTGCCATATTGAGATTCCCCCTCAGATTCAGTAGAAGGCATGAATATCTATGGGACCAAGCTGAAATTGTTCAATCCTTGACATTTTGGCCTTACTGGCAAGTCTTGTATGAGTATGTAAAGTTCCCTTTTATAAGGTCAGCTTTCTTTAATCACAAAGTTCCTCTTTTATCTGTGTCTTTGGTATATATTTATAGCTATTTTGTCAGATAATGTTTATAAAGCCCTTGTTACCCCGCGGAGGATATGAGCACAGGCTTTTAAGCTCACTCTGGAACTCGATTGGGGCATGAAGAAAAAGAGAGTAGTTATTCACATAAACATTTAGACATCTGTCTTCTTCAGCATGAAAACAGCTGGACGCCACTTCATCAGAGGTGTGGGCAAGAGCTGAGCATTGTGGGTCATGCTATAAGAGCTGAGATTGGGAAAGAGTGTAGTGAATGAAGGGAGGAGATTGAGTGGGAAGAAGGAAGGAGTGGCACGAATCAGAAGAGAACTGAGAAAGATAGTCACTGAAGTCATGATTCAAACATCAAGCCACAAAAATGGCGATGTGAAACAGATGAATGTGAAATCATATCAAAACGCCCTCACTCCCTATCAAACAATGAGACGGACAGATGCATTGTGGGTCAAGACATCCCACAATCATTCCACATGCCCCCAGATGACTCATTGCAGATTGCTGAAAATGAGTCAAGATGAACAAATTATGTTCAATCTGGGAGAGAAAAATTAGGGTAAAAGTTGCAAAATGTTCAGAGCTCCAGCTGTATGAAGGAAGTGAGTGACGCTAGTTTATCGATAAGCATTTCTAAGAACCTGTGGAGATTATCTCTGAGAGAGGATATGCAGAACTGACATTTATGCTACCAACGTCCTTCCTGAATTTAATCAGACCTCTTGTGAATCCACAACAGAAATTCTTCATTCTGTTTTTGATTAATAAATACGTTAGATCGTGTTCTAAATGTTCTAAGAGTATATCGGTCCCTTCTATAGCTTTGGTTTAACACTCTGACTGAGTGGGCTTTCCTGAAACTGAGAGGAATATTTCCCTTGGACACATTTATGAAGCATGGTCAGACTCAAGAGTATATTGTTCCACATTTTTTTTTACATATCTCAAGTTTTGTTGTTTTCTTTGCAGGGCCCAGGTCAAAAATGGTGACCAGTGGCTTAATGACCACCTCCATCCAATTTTAAAGAAGATTGTTAAAAGGTTATTCTGGGTTCAGTACATGTCTATATATGTTGAGCTTAATTGGCAGCATTTGCCAATTGAAAATATATGCAGGTATATGGATATATATATATATATATATATATATATATGCATATCACAAATAATTACAAAGAAATGGCAAGTATCATTGAACTAAAAGTGAAAAATTTGAAGTGGAAAGACTGAAAGAAAGAAATCTCTTGTAAAACATACTCCAATATTTTTATTTACAAAGAAAAAAACATTTTCACAGTGAACATTGTGTGGTAAAACTTGTGTACTATTTGAGTTGTGAAGCTGAAATCATTTTGTTAAGCAACACAAAGTTGTAAAATAACCACAAAGTTCAAACATAGCTTAATACAGATACGTTTAGTAATTGATTTTTCAAATTTCAGATTTCATTTTAAAATAATTTTAACATGCATATTGTTTAAATCTTGTGGCTTTACTTTGGAAACAGTGAGTAATTTAAAAATGTACAGATTTGCCCCATTTACTTTTCTTTCTTTTTTTTTTTTTTGCTTTGTATTTGAAAGAAAAGTATTGACAAGTCAAAAACTTTTTTTTAACCCAGAATATTCCTTTAAGAAACATCTTTGAGGAGCAAAAATCATTGATGGAGGTTTCCAGTCTACTTTTCCATAATGGCTGCAGTCCACCCGACAAACCTGCTCTGTTCTCTCTCACCCTCAGTAGCTTTCTCTGTCCCTCTCTCATCATCTGCCTATCTGCTTTTGAGCAGAACCACACTAAACATCCTGCTCACTGCTACTACAGAGTCAAAAGTTCACTTCCCCGGCTCAACTTTACTCCTTAGTAACTGCTCCATTAACAGAGCCACTGTGTTTCAGCTGAAACATACAAAAACACAAGCAAACATCTCACCTGGCCCCTTACTCACACACCTCTATGTTACGAGAGCCGTCAGAATGCAGAGCCACTTAATATTTCATTTAATTTTCTCTATGCTTTTGGAACCAAAGTGGGATAGCAGGAAAGAGAGAGCGATAGATTTTCAATGAGAGCGAGCTAATGAATGATGGAGAAGGGGAGTGTGAGATTTATTTTCCCACCACTGAAATCCACTTCAAACAGGCTGTCACACCATATTAATATGTCTGCGGTCAGATTTTTAATTGTTATGATAGTTGTAATATTGTTCTATGCCTCGAGTCAGAAGATTTGTATTCCGTTTACGCTCTGGGTTTCATTTGAATACAAACAAACCGCTGTGCCCAGACTGTTTTCATGTGTTTTGCAAAATTAAGTTGAGAGGAATTTCTGGATCTCGGCTGTCCACTTAAGAGTGTTGGGAAATTTCAGCATCTGTCTCGCCCCAAACAAACTGGTCTCATGCGTGTGGTTTAATAGTACTTGTATACAAAACCTCACTGGGAGTCTTATCCTGCCTCCCGGCAAATAGGTCAGCTAAAGTTTCTGCTGGCCGGCCCAGAACAAATGGGTCAATCAACTTCAGAAACTATGCTTTCCTCCTTACCAACTCGGCCAAGTGTTTATCATTGCGGCAAATTATTGATAAACACACAACATTTTTTATACAGCATAAAGTTAACAGTAATCGGACTTGCTGTCTGGCATTTCTTTTAGTTCATGCGTGAGTTTCAAACTATGCTGTAAAACTTCAAGTACCTTCAAGTGTACTGAGAAAACATGCTGATTTTTTTATCAAGAAATAATTTTTAATTTACAAATTTGCCTTTCATGATAATAAAGTCATTTCCCATTTCATTGTGTAACTACAGTATTTTCTGTAATGTAAAAATAGCATACAGTTGCATAGGCTAAGAACACACAACAAAAATAAAAACAATCAAATACTCATTTCAGGGAAAAAAATGCATTTTTAACATTCTGAAATAACCACAGTTTTAAAAACAATACGATGCCTTCAGAAAGTGTGCTTGAATTTTAATGTATGATACAGAGAGATAATTTTTGTGATTTTGTATTAAACTATTATTAAAGCATTGTGTAACCCACATTATGATTGGCTTTGTCCTGAGGTAAGCACCAATGTCTTTTTGCTTTGATTAAGAGAGTTCAGTTTGACCAAAAAATACAAAAGAAAACAGAAAATAAACACTTTGAATAGTTAAAATGTGACAGAGTAAAGCCCAGGAAAGCTGTCCCAAATTACATGTTCAGCTTTGAGATTCACTTGTTCTTTCACAGTGCATTCACGGTTTAAGTTTTCACATTCACCAACTGAGGTTGCAATTAACTAGTGGTTAACTGTTTCACAAGGTCTGGCAGAGAAAGAGACAAAATGTCAGCATGGTCTTTGGAATAAAAACAGTGGGCTGCCGTATCTCATCAGAACATTTACATTTACTGTAAAACAATTTATTTAGAGGCAACGCCACCCTAACAGGCAACTGTGTTTTATGTTACTTGAAGGATTGATTGTTGTAAGTGCAGCTTATGGTACATTAGAGGGGTAGCTGGGGGATTAGGGTGTACTTTCAGATCACAGGGCCTGGTCAACTGGCATAAAATCTAACATCAGTGGGACAGACAAGTGTGGATAGTCTTCTCAAATTGGAGATTTCACAGGGCTTGCCCTGAGTGGACCAGCTGCTGCTATCTGTGCTCACAGTATCAGAGAGAGAGAGCCCTGCTCCTCATGTTCAGATGGTTGTCACATTAGCGGCTGTAAGTGTGTGTGAGGCACCGTGGGGTTAAAGCTGTCATATTAGCCTGAAATGAACTGCACTCTAATAGGGTTGATGAGGCTCTCTCAAACATTTCACATGAGCAAAGATCTTGAAGGTGTTGCCGAAACAATCACTTGTTGTGACAATGTCACTGTTTGGTTCATATGCAATAAAAAGTGCCTTCACTGGAACTATTATACAACTATTTATGCGGAGAACCGTTCAAAGGGGTTGACTGCGATGCAGTTGAAGCATATAGACTCTGCTGTAAATATTACTGCATTTTCAAAGGCACCACCCATTCCTATTCTGTTGCACCAGATGGACCGTAACACATGGACATGATCGGAATATGCACAAAGATATTCCAGTTGTGAGATCACAGGGCAGTACTTGCTACTTTTTCAATAAGCTAAAGGCACTTGGCATTGGAGGACAGGAAAGGGAACAAAGACACTAAATAGCTGGAGACCATACACCTGAAGGTAAAAAAAAAATATAAATGGTACTAAAGGGAATAACTACATCAATGCAGAGAAAAGCTTAGATCACTTTACCTAAGTCCTGGAACAAACACACTCTTCAGTTAGTTCCTCCCTTTAGTATGGAAAAAAACTGGGCCATTCACAAAGTTGGAAAATCAGATACAGGTGATCCAGTACTCCAAAAAATAGTCTATAAAAAGTCCTCCAATTATAATAAAATCCCAAAGATTTGGCTTTTTCTTTCATCCAGATTTCCCTTTCCATTCTGGACAGAAGCCCTGATTATTGTTCATATGTGCTTTTTCATTCTATATACACCAATAATACTTATAACACAGGTTTAGGGTACGATTGCAACGATCTTCTGTAACATTTGACATTTTCTCTTTGGCTTTTCCAACAATATAAAAAAAAATTAATGTAAAGAAAAATAAATAAAAACAATCTCTTTTTGGTTTTCAACTGGTTGTTTGGCTCGGTGATTGAACAAAAAATAAGTTGTTTTTATATAAATACTGCATTTTCTGAGTGTCCAACGGTCAAAACAGATTATAAATAAAGCAGTTTCCTCCTTGTAGGAAAGTAATTATAAGAAATGCACATACTGCAAAATCTGCAAAGAAAGGCACGTTCAGAATTAAACCGTTTGTGTGCATTTTTATGGCCAACACTTTCTGGCCTCCACTCTTTGAGGTGCAGGTTCAAATGAAGATGAGGTGAGAGTTGAATACTGTGAATGGTATACAGTGATGTCTCTTTGGAAAGTATAGTTAGTGGTTCCCCCCTCTAGCTGGGAGAGTAGCAGTCAATGGTGCGGGACTCTGCCGAGAGCTGCTGGGAAGTGGGTGGCAGTGGCTGGTTCAGGACGTCCATCTTGTTGTGGCTAAAGCCGAGGTGTTCCACAGCCAGCTTTGACAGTGGGTAGAGGCTCTCCATGACTTTAGCGTCAACCAGCAGGTGCTGAGAGGCTGTAAGAAGGTCTGAGGTTTTCTCCTGCTTCAGACCCAGATGCTCAGCTGTGTACTTGCTCAGGGGATAAATCCCCTCAGAGAAGTCTATCTTAAGATTGCCATCAGGAGTTACTCCTCCGCCACCTGTTCCACTGTTGTGCATCTTCATGTGACTGATGAGGTTGCGTTGCTGAGCAAATTTGCCACCGCACACCTGGCACTCATAAGGCTTCTCTCCAGAGTGGATGCGCATGTGTTCTGTCAGACGGTACTGTCGTGTAAAGCGCATGCCGCAGGCATCACAGGCAAAAGGTTTTAGGCCCAAATGGCTCCGCATGTGGCGTGTCATGGTACCACGTTGGGTGAACTTCTTGCCACAGATGCTACAGGGGTATGGGCGTGTAAGCCAGTGGGTTTTCTCATGTTGCCTCAGGGTGGCAGGATCTTTGTAAGACTTGTCACAGGATGAACAGCGATATGGTCTTATTATCTCCCCAAAGCCAATGGAATGGAGGTTTTGCGTCTTGCTATCTAGGAAAGGACTGTGAAGGCCACTAGAGCTATTCAAGCTTCTAGGTCCATGGGCATTGGTAAGTTTGGTGTTGCTGTTGTTGTCCAGCTCACTTCCATTGTTAAGCTCCTCCTCTGTATGAGTTTCCACATGTGCATTGAGCTGCTCTGAGCTGGGAAAGCCTTTGTCACAGGGGATGCACACATACAAGTTATCTCCGAAACTTTCTGGCTCGTATGGCATATGATATCTTCCACCAGGAGCAGGGGGAGATGGACGACCCTCACTGCTCCCTGTCTCTTCGCTTCCAGTCCCATTCTCATCCTCTCCATCATCGCAGGTCCCTCTGTCATAGCCCCGCTCATTCATGTTCAGCTTTTCCTCCCTGTTCTTTTGGTGATTCATGTTCTGGTGTCTCTCTTTATCCTGCTCACCGTTTCCTCCACTCTCATCCTCTTCGTCTTCTTCATCTTCATCCTCTGGGTTTGAAGGTTCATTCTTCACCCAGCGATAGATGTTGGATCCATCTCGGCCTTGTTCTCTGGAGTCCTCCATGGGTTCTGGGCTGGGAGGGCAAGGGTACATTTCTTGGCCCTGAGAATGGTGAAGGTGGGGAGGATGGGGTGCAAGAGGATGGTTGGGTAGAGGGAAAGGGTGTGGGGTGAGAGACCCCAAATTTTGAGCTGTCTCCATTTTTCTGGTGCCATCGTTGTGATTAAGCAGGGGGCTAGTTCTTTGATCTAGCTCCCCCTCTGCCTCCTCTTCTGGGTGGATTGACTGGGCTTGACCAGAAGGAAGCTGGGACTGGGAACTTGGACTTTTCTTGGACAGGTCAAGGCCATAGACGGATGAGCAGCTCCTTTCATTCGGGTGCAGGCCTGACTGAGGCGACAGGGATGTCTTAGCTGGGGGGTAAGGTGGCGGGCCCTGGGTGGGAGCTGGTGCATAAAGTTCTCCAGCATGAGGGGCCAGTGAGAGGGGGGCCAGGTCCTCTAATGGTGTAGGTCGAGGGGTGCTAACTACTCCTCCAGGGTAGCAGGAATGGATGACAGGGGTAGATATTCGAATCCTTCCTCCTCCCATGCCACTGGAGTTTATCTTGTAAGGAAAAAACCCAGGGTTGGGACGTAAATGGTACTTCCCATTTCTTTTCAGCTTCTTCTTGCATAGAGTCACCAGATCCAGCAGCTGCAGATAACTTGCAGCCGCCAGCACTGCTCCTATATTTGGCTCAGTTGGAGAGGTGGGGTCACCTTCACTTAAGCGTCCTGTGTAGATATAGTCAAGAATGACTCTAAACACACCTGGACTGACCATTTCATGGTCCAGATTAATGAGGTTGTCATGAACAACAAGAGACTTAAGGTAGAGGCTACTGGCTGCCAGGATGTTCTTGTGAGCACGGAACAATGCATTCTGCACCACGATGATAACATCACACAAGAAGCCTTTGGTCCGTTGTGTGTTCAACTGCAAGAGGAGGTGCTTAGTATGACTTTGGACTTCCATGGCATCCAGCATCGACTTCAGACCAATACCTGAAACAGAAGAGACATGGAAAAATTAAGCAGAAGCCAGAAAGTTGTTGCAGACAAATGTAAATGATCACATTTAGAAGTTGATTAAAACCAGCTGGATTTTGCATACTTATTTGAGTACTGTGGTATAAATGGCCTTATAAATGGCATCTTACCATTTTTTTAAATAGCTGTCTTCTGAGATAACACTCGTTACTGACACATCTGTTTGTGTTGGACTGTCTTGTAAAACTTGACTGGCAGCACTTGACATAAAAAGGAGCACTTAAGCTTGTGTGCATTTACTTGATCCTTAATATAATTCTTCATTTAATCTTTGGTATTTTTTAATACTCCATGTAGGGGATTGAGGGCAAACAATTCAGCTTCTCCTTAAATACAACAAGTATCCTAAGGACTCCATAAAAGTGAGCTATAGCTGACTGAGTGGGACTGTGATAGTTTTGTTATTATCAAGATACAAACCAACGTTTAAAACTTGCAATGAAGTGCAGTTAAGAAAAAAAAATGAATAAAAGAAGAAAAAGAAGAAAAAAAGGAAAATGCCAGTATAAACATGTTTTCATATTGCTCTCTTCCTGATAAAGAATTCCAGAGGTGGAGTGTGGAGTGTGGAGTTTTAAACAAAGTCAGAATGAAGGTTTTGCACATGTGATGAACAGCAGGCATAAACTAGTGGGGACAAAAAAAATGCTGCAAATTCATGACAGGACACTCTGCTGTATCGAAGTGTGAGTTACAAATGAAACCATTTTCAAAAGATCACTTGTCAGAGGATGCCTACAAATTACTAAATAAACATTCCACTAACAATGCCAAGTTTAAATTCCAAGATGAATGCAATGGTTCCTGTCATGCAAACATAATAAACGTTACAAATTTACCAGAAAATATTATTTAAACCCTGCTACATGAGGATGGTCTGTATATGACATAAAATGGATAGTTAGTCCCACAGGGGATGGTTTTGCTGATGGGAAACAAGAAGCTAAATAAATAGAGTCATCCCAACATCAGTTCCTGTTCTCATTGTTTATTTCATTGTATAAAATAATCCTCTTAGATGAATACTGTAGTTTGTAGTCTTAAGCTTCCATTTAATTAGCCCTTAAATCCAACAATGCAACTCTTCCCAACCACAGCTCCTAACATGAATAATACTTAACCACACAGCTGCCAAAAAAAAACAAAAAACTTTGTTTTACACAATGTGAATTATTCAGTGACTTTCAGGGGTTTGACTTTTTAAATACATTTCTGCCTGTAACTTTATAGTTAGACTGGTCTTGTTCTGGTTAGATTCATCCACTGGAATTTAAGACATTAAAACAACATTCAAGAATTTGTGTGTGTGTGTGTGTGTGTGTGTGTGTGTGTGTGTGTGTGTGTGTGTGTGTGTGTGTGTGTGTGTGTGTGTGTGTGTTCATTTTTTTTATTATTAAATTAAATTAAAATTAAAATGTCAGATCTTCCGAACCCCCCATAATGCCTACCCTGGTTGTGTATTAAAATTACTACAGTAAAATGTGATGTAAATAAAAAGCTGCGTCTCTGACTCACTTTAATATAAACTCACTGTACAGAAGCATGAAGACGTGCTTGTCATTCTGGCTTCTTCACTAGAAGAACTAGACACAGTGGTTGAGGCAAAGAAACCATACATGGACAGAACTGAAGAAAAAAATAATTACTGTATACATATATTTAGAAAACAATTATCTGTGTACATTTTTGTGTCGAAACTATTAATTTAGCCCGGTGCTAAAAACATTTAGGCCTACACATTTGTTTAGAAAAAAATATATATATAGGCCTATATATATCAGCACAGATCCAGGTGAAGCCTAAAATCAGAAGTGATGGTTTTAAATGGTTTTGGAACATTTGCCTTTTGTGGAAATATTGCCTGCAGCTGGTCATTTATGGTCTGCAGTGCACCTGTACCTCCCCCTTTATGTCAGCCTGAACACTTTTGAGTTACAGGTTATTCATTACAATTTCCTAATTCATAATACGTGTATTCCGTTTTATTTCCAAACGAGCGTCATTTATAGATTTTTAACGATTATATAGTTGAATCATTTGTAATTATATAAAGAGGTTACACTTTCACTAACGCACAGAATCAAACAGTTGGCATGTTATTAATTTCCTGTTACCTTAGCAATGGCGCATCTCAACCAAACAAACACCACCCGCAACATTTCCTCTCAGTCCGCATCAGTCTTCAGCCTGTCTTAAAAGTAGGCTACTGAAGTTTTGTAACTCTAATCTCCTCCCCTGCTGCCCACGGACACGTCTCATCACTGACAGGTGTATTTTAAGGTTTTTTTAACCATTTTTGGCTCGTGGTTTTTCCATTGAGAAAGCAGCACATAATGTATGCGCATGATTTATAGCGATTCGTGCCGTACTGTCAAATGTGCTGCTTTCAAGAAGCACAAAAATGATAAAATAGAAGGAAAATGTAAAGAATATAAGCATATAGGACGGAATGGAAACTAATATCTGTGGTTGAGCCTTCCCCTGAATTTTTTTATAAGGAAAGGAAAAGAAAGAAAATCACTCTAGTCAGACAACAACTGATTTTGTCAAAATGCAGGGAGAAAAATCATTCCTTTAAGCTGTCAGAGGTTCAACGCGTTCAGATTTAAAGCAAGTGATGACAGGCGTAGTCTAAATGTTTTGAAACGGCTGTTTGTACTTCACATCCTCTCAAGCCTGTCATCCTGTGGATTTACATTATTCGTCTTTAAGAGAATCCGAGAATTCGAGCGAAGTTGAGCTCATGTAATGACCGAAACATTTAGTTAATTAGTTATTGAAGTAGGCTATTATAGACATCTCATCATGAAATATAGATATGAGTTTTGATTCAACCTTTAAAAACACTGAAAGTCACATTATTTAACTAATCTAAAAAAAAAATATTTGTCTGAATAAAATATATACAGTTAATAGTGAGAACTCATAGGAATTAAACGATAAAAGCTATCAATACTCAATAAAATATCAATTGTTTGGCGCATGCGACAGCTTGGTCTATTTGCTATATTTGGTAACCAGGAATTGATTAAAGACAGTGCATGGGTCATATTTTAGGTCCTTTGGTATTCATTAGCCCTGTGTTTTGTCTCTGTTGTCATTTTGCTTGTTTAGTGGTGAGGCAGGGGTCTGCTCATATTAAGACTTCCTCCCTCTCTCTCTCTCTCTCTCTCTGTCCGCGTCTGTCATCTTTTTACCGCAAAAGCGTCCTCCCTTTAAACTGAGTCTAATGTAGAATAAAGGAACAAACAGTCAATCAGTCACAAAGCATGTCTTTTAAATTGGCTAAATTTAGTTTTATTTTTGAGGATGAAGAATGACACAAAACGGGGAAAACATAGCCTATATAGACAAGTTATATTAGGCTATGTGTATAATTTAATAAAAGTTGACCTTGTTTAATTGCAGAATAAAATTTACATTCAGTCACTGACATGTGTGCGAGAAATCAAACTAAAATAAAAATGTTTTAAATTAGTTTTTAATTGATGTAATTTTAAACGTGCGTTAAAAGTACTCCCTGCAACTTAGTTTTCAAGTTTTACTATTTCCCAAGACGTGATTGTTTTGTGAATGAAGGTAAAACTTGCGCAAATTAAGTGTTTTAAACTCAAACGGCAAAACACCTGAGGTTTATCGATCATTTTGCATATAATTTGAAGGTAAGAGTTAAGCGCATATCATGCGCTACAGCCTCCTCATTCTCCTCCTCACAGCTCGTCTTATTGCGCTCTGCGCTCATATTCTCTCGCGCGCTCCTCAGCAGACTGAATATTCATTCATTAATACCACTAGGAGGACAGCTCACCATCCCCTAGCCTATATGTGGCCTCCATGGTCAGAGATGAGACAGAAAAATATTCTAGCCACATATCACAACATCTAGCTATATCTGTTTTATGTTCTGTAGTCTACCACAATAATATTTTGGATAGAATATAGTAAAGAAAGATAACCTACAGTTCATAATAATTTATTTCTAAGCAAACGATTCACACAGTGTCGCTATATGAGCATTGAACACTTTTAATTAAAATTCTAAATCAAAGCGAAAAAGAAAAATAGCAATTAGGCCTATAATAGGCTATACAATAAATATAATCCCATAAATTACTTCTTAATTTTACATATTTGTGGTCTTATAAAAATGTATGTTTGACGCTTTATAAAGCACAAACTGTGCAATTATGTCCGTCCATTAAATCCTTTAGTTTTCTATGAAGAACTTACATTATTTAGAGCTCGTCTTGTAAACGTGTGGAGATGTTTAAACAGAGTATAAACACTATAATTGTTCATTTACGTTCAGACTGCATTTGCATGCAACACACAACATATCTTTCTTTAAAATCGTATCATTCTCTTTTAAGTCAACTCAGTAGCATGTGAAAAAGACTCCCTTGAATTCTGAATTAAGACTGAGAGCCCCGTCACTGATGACCACACCGCCATACGAAATCACACAATCACCAGATCACTGTGTACTGCAACACTCTTGGACTCATAATGCAATTACAAAATTGACTATTTATAATGAAGTCCCTTTTTCAAACACACACACACGAAAAACTTTACTGTTTCTATTTTTTTTTTTTTTTACTTAATTTCTGCATCATGTAGCCTATTTGCATTTTGAAAATAATAGTGTTGATACAGTAGCTGCTATATAATACTTAAATGTGCAAAAGAGAGAGAGGGAGAGAGAGAGAGAGAGAGGCAAACAATCGGGTCTACGTTTTTAAAACTTTTCCAACCGCAAATGATCCCCCCCCCCAAAAAAATTAAATAAGATTCAACAGTTCGGATTATTATTATGTCTATTTAGATCAATAAAGTGTTGATAAAGAGGCTATAGGCTACTTAAATGTTAAGAGCATTGAACGTTACCTGGATGCCCGATCTCTTCTGCCATCCGATCTAAGTCTCCCTCAATGATCATCTCAACAGTCTTTTGGAGTCATTTCTGACGTTTCAACTTTGAACTGCCAGCCTCCCAAAAACCATGCCAGTTTTCCGAGCACGACTGCCAACTCTTTTTTATTATTAATTGCAATGAATTTCGTGTTGCTCACCCTCCCTCTTGCTCTCGCTCTCTCTCTCCTCCCTCTATCTCTCTCGCTTACTCACTCGCTCACTCCTCCAATAAAAATACGCGTGTACTCCTGCATACGTTTTCCTCGTTTTTTGTATGTTTTGTAATATCCTTGACTATTTCTGCATGGACGTAATAACGCGGCTGGAGATGATCATGGGCTTTTGGGCTGCGCGAGTGTTTTAGCGCCTCGGCTGATGTCAGTCTACAGTAAAACTAAAAGGTAAAATCGAGGGCAAGAACTTACAGTGACCCCAACTTGAACTTCTCAACACATCGACGCTTAGTCTTAAAGAGACAGGCGTTTTATTGTATATCACAACATAGTGTACGTTAAGGAGTAGCTGTTTTTGAGTGCTGACATCTTTAATGCAGATGATGGTGACAATAACTTCTGTATATAATTCATTATAATGTAATGGAAAATAAATATTGGATCTCCACATCCCTGTCTGTACCTGTGAATGCTTACAATCAAATAGGCTACTGGTTACCTTTTGCATAAAACTGATCTTATTTAAAATGTAATTAATTTAATACAGTTGGTTGCACAACAAAAACTACCATGTTTTTAATTTAATATTCTTGGAAGAACCTTTAAGTAAATGAAAATAACAGGATATATCTCAGTACCTTATTATTATTATTATTATTATTATTTATTTATTTATTTTTGTACAGAAACTTAGATGTAAGCAATGATCTAATATCATACAATTAGCTGCAAACTTAACATTATAATTGTAATGTTTTCCATACAGCTGTTTTCAAATTAAAAGATTGAAAATAATGACGCAATTGCTTACTTTTACACTAACATTTATCCTTATGTTTTTAGACAGAAAAGGTGCAGAAATGATGCATAGTCTGCATTACACAACACTAGTTATATGGCATGAATACACCATTGAAATTTTTGTAAGTTTCAGTAAAATGTAGGCCTATGTGTTATCTTCCTTAATCAAGTTGATTGTTTATTTTGAAAATTAAGGCTTAAGTAAGATTATTCTATACATTAAAATCGTCAATTTGTCATGGCTTATTGCAGCGACCGCAGTTTAATGTAAACTATTAATGAAAGTTTGAATTAGATCTTATTATTATTTTTATTTATTTTTTGTTTTTGTTTTTTTGTTTTTTGCTTTCAAAAACAGAAACCAATACACTGACCTAAAGAATCCTATAATGTCAAATAAATAACTTTTTTAATCTGCAAAGAACAATATTTAATTCAAGAACTATAGCGTTTTCTTATAAGGTGGGGGTTCATTGCTGAACTTAGGAACTACTAAATAACCTTTATTTTTAAGAGTGTTTTGGCTATGGATCGGTTTTGTTTTTAACAGCTATTCACAGACGAAATTAAATATGTAAGAGTTATTCTGGTTGGTAACAAGTTGACAAGTATTTTGTTTTGTCTTGTTTGATATCAAAGTTCAGGATGAAAACATTTCAAGAAGTTTGTTTATATTTAAATGCATAATAAGTGGTATTAAATATTCGACTAAAAAGTGCAAGTCCCATCTCAAGCTGTCCAGACATGCCTTCATCACGAGCGCCAATTATGATAAACTATCAGGTAAGTATGTTGGCAGGCGCTCACTGCGCACACCTGAACACGCAGCAGGTAACTCACGCGCTACATGCATTAACACAATCTCACCTCGGATTCATGTCTGATGCTCCTGCCGATCTTGATCTCCCCCTTACGGGATTCCAATGTCCACGGAGCCCCAATCGTCTAAATTCCTCTTTAAATGGTCAACTATTCCCTGTGTTCCCAGATTCTTCCACGCTGTCCCTTGTCTTTTACCCCTGTCCCCTGCTCTCTCTCTCTCCTCGTGTTAGACTGGACCAGACGCTTGAGATCCTGGATGGACTCTGATTGGCGTTCGTCTCCAGAAGCAGCGCAGGCTGCGCGTGCAGCGACACCTGATGGCGCACATTACAGTGCCGACGGCAGAGCGCACGAGACAGCGGAATACATTCATATTAAAATGGAAATTAAGTGGCATAATTTCTGACCTAACATTAAGCTTTTGTTTTTGTTAGATGGGTGTAACTAATCGTGGTAGAATTTAAAATCTAAGAAATTAAGTATTTGAAATTTAATATCAGGAACGAAACAGAACTAATGTGAAATTAACTTGTCCAGGTTGCTTGTTTAATGTATTAATCTCCAATAACTTCTTCATTTTATTTTTTATTTAAAATTTTTAATTTTAAAACGTCGGCACAATAAAGCACTGAGTTCTGTAGCCCTTTCTTACTCCTTGATTTCTCCACTCCACATTGCTGTTGGTTTTATCATCAATAAGTATTTTTGTTTTTTTCCCACCTTTTTATTCATTTATTTTTATTATTATTATTATTTTGCTATGCATCAGAATTTGATTTTGTCATGTCTCCTATTCTTTTTTTTTTATTATTATTATTATTTTATTTATTTTTTTATGGGAATATTTTGTTTCAAAATTCTTTGGGACTTTTCTTATTAGACAGAGTATTTTATGTTTTAGAAGGCCTTTATTAATGCATAATCTTGCTGCACACAGTGTAAACAGTCAGAGCTTATTAACCAGTCATTAAGTGCTTTCTATTTCTTATGAGAAACATGGCAACTACACACTGTCGGTCTGACTAATGGATTTCAGACAGATATTCCCATGGTGTCATGTTTTGTCATTATTTTTGCTATCACTTTGTGGCTTCCTGTTTGTTGTGGATTGCTGAGATGAAAGTGGCTCTTCATCGGGCATTCACCTGGCAGAAGTGTTTTAGTGTCACAGTCTGCCCCTCAGGTCTTTGAATTACTCTAACAGCTGACTGACATCTGTTTTCCTGTCTCTCTCCTGAAATGACTGCAGTTCTGTTCAAGATGCTGCTTTTTAATTTTAATGGTCAAAGTCATAGCAGTCTGGCTTTACTGAGGAGAACGTATTGTCTTTCACTTCCAGTTTCTCATGATGAACTTGTGATAACCTCAAAAACCAGAGATAGCCAGAGCTAGACAAAGGACAGATTAGGGTGCAAACAGCACCTGGATGTTTTTCAGTTCACTTTTAATGTTGGTATAAAATTCTCTGCCCATATGTTAAAGAGAAACAATAGGTATTATTGGCTCGAAATAGCTAAGTTGTTAAATATAATTGCAAAATTTGACCGCTGTTACTCTCTGACCTTGACTAATGTGACAAGTCATTTGGCTAAATTGTCTCATTCAGTTGACATAAGCAAGACTTTCTGAATGATTTACAAACAAATTCGCTCTACTTGTGTTTCATGAATGAGGCTCAGTGTGTGGACAAGCAAAATGTGAATTCTGATTTGGATGTAGGTTAAAGTGAAAAATTTAGAAACAAATTTGCAAAAGGATGTGAATTGAAAGATCTCAGGAAGTGAAGACGAACCGTAACCTCTATTAGAAGCTGATCTGAATTCCTAATGAGCCAACAACAGGTGAATGCCTGGTGTTTACAGTGATTAAGTGAATGAAAGCTGTGCTAAAAACGTTAACCAGGTCTGCCACTGGATCGCAGAGCGCACTTACACAACCACTGACACTTAACATTCAGCCAGCACCTCTTACATAACACACCTACTTTGGTTTATTTGTATTTGCACATGTGTATGTCCGAAATATGTGACTGTGTGAAAAAGTGTGACAGGTGTGTATGCAAGAGTTGGAAAGACTGCAAGAGAGCTGAACAAATTTTGTTTTAACAAGTGGGATGTTTATGTGCTGCGTGTTAAACTTTATTGGCCGTGTGCATGAGTGATACTGGTCTGTAAGTGGCTCTTTGAGACTGACTTGGGACTGAAGCATTGAGTTTAAGTATGCATAAGGAATGACAATTAGCATTCCACTCATGTTATTATAACGTTCTTGTTTTCAAGCATAAGGCCTACAGTTAGATTACCTCCTGTGAAGCCTAAAGGCAACATTGTCACGGCATCACTGTGAGATGTAACAAATAACAATAAATCATCTTGAATAGATCAATCATAATATGAAGTTAAAATAAATAAATAAACATTTCTAAAATTATAAATCATTATGTAGAAATTAAATAAAGCATTTATACATAATTATATAAATAATAAGAATTAATGATTAATAAACAATGTAATAAAGTATGTAAACAAATAAAGTAATTTATAGAAAATAAACAATAATATATAATTATAACAATAAAAAATTAATACACAAATAATAATTTGTATGAACTAAAAAATAAATTAATAACTATAAATGAATAAATAAATAAATAAATATAAACAAATACATTCATAAATAATTATTGATAATAACAAAAATGTATAATGATTGATCGTATAATTATAACAATTTAACAAAATATTTCATATAAAATATATTAATACTACAGAATAATACTCAATAAAAATATGAATGTAAATCAATACATTTATAAATAAATAATCATTTAACTTTATGAATTATATAAAAAAAATTATAAATGAATAAAAGTTATTTTAAAAAGTAAGTAAAACTAAATTTTGAATTAATTTAATTTAAAGTAAGTAAATTAAGTAAAACTTAATTTTGTCAAATTAATTTTCAATTAATCACGACAATCATATATATATATATAATTTTTTTTTTTTTGTAGCAAATACTGTTATACATAACAATGTTCCACTAGTATAAAATATGAAAGCTGAAATAATGTATTTTACACATTACAATTTTAAATTTGTGGTGGCTTATTTTTAGGTTTCTCTGAGTTTGAGACCCCTGATTGTCAAAAACCCTGTGCCACTGGCTTCATAACGCATCCTTGAGTCAGAATAACGTACCCTGGGAACAGCTATTTAGTTTTAGTGGCTGAGCTGTTTGTTGCCTCGCACCCTTGGCCAGACACCCAACCCGAGCATTCTTTCTATGGCAGCGTGATGAGCACTGTTTCTATCTTTGTGGGTACAACCACTCAATTTACCACATGCAAGATAACCAGAAATTGAGCGCCTGGCCCAACATTTATGCACACCCTCTCCTAATTCACTCTAATGAGATGCTGCGAGACAGTTTTAGTGTATAGGCACACAGAGACAGGTCATTTGCATCCTCTGCCTTTTATGAGCCTCCTGGCCAACACGCGGATGCATCCTCCGCTGGCAGAGTTGCCGTTTTCAGGAGATGAAAGCTAAATGAGAAGATGTCGTGATTGATTGGTATAAAATGAGTGTGGGTTTGAACTGGGCATGTTGTGATTCAAAAGCTTGCGTTGGAGGGAAAGGCGTGTGCACCACTCGCACAAATCAACTGCTCTTTTTAGAGTCTGCGAGGGCCGATGGTGTGACTTCCTTAAAATACCTTCATTGAGCATGTCTCTATTGTTACCAGATGTCATTCTAACTTTCCAGCACACACTTTTGTACCGCAACACACGTTTGAGAGTAAAGCCCAGTATACAGTACTTCAGTTTTAATGCATATGCTTAACGGATGCATACAGCCTAATGCACAGCCTTTCAAAGTATGAGCTGCATCCAAAATTGCATACTTCTCTTCTATATAGTACACAAAAACAGTATGTGAATAGAGTAGTATGTCTGAATTCATAAAACAGTAGGCAAAAAGTCCATGGATATAGCCTAATATTTTCAGCGAGATTCGCCACATCAAGTGGACACTTAACTATCCCATGAGGCCACGGAAGAGGATTTGTAAATGGTCATAAAGCAATGCAACTGCAGTATCACATTTTTTAATGTGCGATACTTTCAAATGATTAGCCACAATAGGTTAATAACTAGAATAATGACAGTAAAGTACAGTAAACTGACACTGGTACTCACATGACATCTATTGTTGTTGGCGTCTTTGTTTTTTTTTTGTTTTTTTCAGTTTATTTTTTTCCATCTTGATGTACCTGGGCAGATCCACCTTATTTGTATTTTTATTTATTTAAAATTCTTTGTATAATTTTTTTTCAATGCAGAAGTAAGCTATTTGATTTATTGATTTATTTTGAATGTGTGACTTTTCTGATTGATTACCCGCAATATGTAAATTACAGTTTATTATTACTGTAAATGTAGTATTAATGACTATAATAATGAACTAAAATACCAGTTTGGAACATCAAGCATCATAATGAACTTTTTGTAAATAACACCGGAGGCCTTGCACGTTACAGATAAGTTACAAATAACAAAGAGTTACAAATAGACGTGCCCATTCTTATGTTAAAAATAAGGTGAATACTTTGGGCTTAACCTGACTCAGTGATCTATGTGTCAGTGGTACCAGGGTCACTGTGCCCCCCGGCCTGAGGGATGCAAACAACATGTTGGCTCCAGTGGTCACTGGTCGTCTTGGTGTTTGAGCAAAACTATCATCCCCATCTGTGGAGCACATGGGTCTCTAGTTTCTAAACTCTCCTCATTAGCCCCTCAGAGCCACTCCACGCACACAAATACAGGGGAAAAGCAGCCTTTTGTTTTCTGCACACGCCCTATGCCGAACCTCCTCCTTTTCTCTCCTCTCTTCCAACTAAATCTCTTTTCCGGCTTGATTCTCGCTGAAAACCATATGGTGTGTGACATCATGGGGGCAGGAAGCCGAGCTGAAGGGAAGGATAGAGCAGAGGAGAGCGATCGGACTGCCAGGTCTCCGCGCGGTGATGTCAGCAGACAGGCATGTAGGGAGGCCCGGTGAGGGTGAGGGGGGAGAGCAGGTTGGAAGTGCTTTGTGCGGTTTTTTATATTTCACTCCCACCTGGATAATCAGGGAAAGAATGGGGGAGGTGGGCTTGTGGACTTTCTGTGAACCGTTTTCCTTTCGGGACCTGTCCCCATGCTGTAATAGAGAACGTCTGCCCTCATTTACCAGTCACATTTTCACATTGTCCAATCTAATATGTGCAAAATGTACTCGGAGGTACAATCAGTCTAGTACAACAACTAGGGAACCTATCATGTCTAATCAAAAAGGCATTATATATATAGCCTTTGTAAATCCGTTCCTAATGCTGCACTCTTAGTTGGGGCGAATCTGCCTCCAGTACTTTCCAACATCCTGTTGGAGAGAACCATAGGTTAGAAGGTAGTTTCAACATGAATAGCTATCAAATCCAAAGTTCAGACACACCTGCAGATTTTTTTATTTTGAACTATAGCTGCTTTTCCACACAAAGTGTCCCAAAATGCTATTTATTGTTTGAATTTCTTTAAAAAATTACTAAATTTGAAAGCTGAGACTTCATACCAAAAGTAGCCTGTTCTGTCTTATCTGTCGGAGCGTTGTCAGTTTTCTCTTTGCTCCGCAATGTATTTTGCAATGCATGAAAACATGATATGTGGCTTGAGCGCGCCATGGCTTGTTGGATGTAGCAACAGGGTCGGGTCTTTGAGAGAGGTTAACTAGCAAAAAATCTAAACTCTCTTACTTCTTCAAAGCAGCCACTCTTCCTAAAATATGGAGGCATCTGTATATTTTCATGCATAAAATTCAACTTATTGTGTAGAAAAATGTATCATCTGGAAAAACAATTATATACTACTATTATAAATAATAATATATATTCCTATTATTATTATCATCATTATTATTAAACACATATATTTAAAAAAAATTATTTTATTTTATTAATACTTATTATTATTAATTTTATCTTAATTGAATAATATTTATTATTATTATTGATAGTACTTTTTACACAATTAGTTTTTATTTTACACAATTTACACAAAATAGAATTTTTCCGTAGTCTTTAGATTCCAGAATAAAAGACTCCCTGGAATCTGCACATTCCATTCTTTCTCTTAACCAGCTTCATGAGGTGCATCATGGGATGCTAGCTTCCATGTATGCTGAGCACTTGTTGGCTGCTTTCCTGCACAATCCATTCCAACGCATATATTTACAATAATAATAATTACAATTTTCGTTTATCAAAGAAATGAGTGCAAAGGCATAATTGATATTTATTTATACAAATATTAAGCACAAGCCTTAAGACTAAAAGTTTCACGAGGAACATAAATTCAGTCAGGTGCGTCCAAACATTTGACAAGTACTGTATTTAATTTCATCCTGTATAGCAGCTTTGATTTGTGTGGTACAATAATGCACCGGGACCTTGGGCAGTGGTATCTGGGATATGCATTAACCATAAGCATAATGCACTGTGGCCAACTCTTTTCACTGAGTTGCCTTAATGAGACAAAAGTGCACATTCTACAGCTGTTTCCACTGAACCATGAGATTTTCCATGTTTATATGCAATGATAGACAGAATCTTGGATCTTCTCTCTTCCTCCTCAGTGGACCCCAGGTCCATTTCCGCTAACCTATTCCCTCGCACGCCCTCACGCCTCACCTAAACACATCCACCTTCTCCGCATCTATCTCATCTTCATCTCTCTCTCTCGTCAAAGAGTCACGATCTGCGCACAAGGCGTGTTGTCTGTCAGACTCCCTCCCCTGTTCGCTCGCTGGGTGAACTCTGCGGCTTTGTTAGGAGGTCCTGGTCTCCATACCACCCCCGTTCCAGCCAGTTCTCTATCAGCACAAACACACACTACCCCTCTCCTCTGATTAATGGCAGAGCTGGGGTGGGTGCCAGGCCAGCTCCTCGCAAACTCAAGTGGAGTGAGAGAGAGGACAAGAGAGAGGAAGGCGAGGCAGGGCTGCCGCAGCTGTGGTTTTGGAGCCTGTCTCTCAGCCCCTGCTCTGCCCCCTCTCTCCATCTCCTCACTGGCTCCTTCAGGGACACACGCCTTGGCCAGGCCCCAGGAACCAGGGAGTCAGGACCAGGGTAAGGGGAGAGGAAGGGGGAACAAGACAGCCAGAGAGACTGAGAGAGATAAAGGGAGAGTGAGTGTACAGAAAATGACAGGATGTTTGATTTTACTGGGGGATTTTGAGATGTCACGGTCGAGACAACTAGATGTGGTGAGAAAAGGGCGCCTCATAAAAAATAACAGAAGAAAACAGTGTAAAAGTAGCGCTTCTCTTATTTCTGCTCAGATTTACTAGCAGGAAACTGATCTAACATTTCTGTATATTTTGAACATTTAGTTGTTTTAATTTCTCCTATCAGAGATGAAGTGGGGTTGATTTTCTATCGCAGGAAAATCAGTGGCTTTTAAAACTGGCTGAATTTGGAATAGTATATACTATACCATTCAAAAGTTTTTGTTTTTATTATTATTTTGTAAAAGTAATACTAATAATTAATAATTCAGCTAGGTGGCATTAATTATAAATACATGTATAATGCTGAAATTGCCATCTCATGAATAAATTACACTTTAAAAAGCATTAATACAAAAGTGTTATTTTGAATTGTAATAATTCACTCACCAGCTACTTTATTAGGTACACATATTAGGTAGGTATGGGGAAGACGTGGCCTAATGGTTAGAGAGTCGGACTTGCAATTGAAGGGTTGTGAGTTCGAGTCTCGGGCCAGCAGGAATTGTGGGGGTGGGGGGAGTGCATGTACAGTGCTCTCTCCACCTTCATTACCACGACTTAGGTGCCCTTGAGCAAGGCATCGAACCCCCAACTGCTCCCTGGGTGCTGCAGCATAAATGGCTGCCCACTGCTTAGGGTGTGTGTTCACTGTTGTGTGTGCGCACTTTGGATAGGTCACCATACTTGGCCGTTTGTCATGTCACTTTCATATATATTTATGTACACCTGTTCAATTGCTTGGTAACACAAATTGCTAGTCAGCCAATCACATGACAGCAACTCAATGCATCTAGGCATCTAGATGTGATGAAGACAACTTGTTAAAGTTCAAATACTGGAATTTTCCTTAGTACCAACTGAGCATCTTTTAAATGCTACAGCCTACCTGAGTATTGTTCCTGACCATGTCCATCCCTTCATGACTACAGTGTACCCATCGTGTGATGGCTACTTCCAGCAGGATAATGCACCATGTCACAAATCTCATATCATCTTGGACTGGTTTCTTGAAAATGACAATGAGTTCACTTTACTCAAATGTCATTCACAGCAGCTTTGGTGGAACAGGAGATTCACCCATGATGTGCAGCCAACAAATCTGCAGAAACTTTTTGATGCCATCATGTCAATATGGACCAAAATCTCTGAGGAATGTTTCCTACACCTTGTTGAATCTATGCCACGAACAATTAAGGCAGTTCTGAAGGCAAAAGGGCAAACCCGGTTCTAGCAAGGTGCACCTAATAAAGTGTCCAGTGACTGTATTTCACAATTTTACTGTATTTTTGATCAAATAAATGCAGCCCAGGTGAGCCAGATGCGTGAGAGTTGGCAACCCGGTCTAACATTTCTAAATAGCTTTGCTAATGCTAAGCTAGCAGGGTAAGCTGTTAAGTTTATCACTTTAAAGTGCTAAGGTAAGCTGTTAGCTTGCTAACTGAAAACACTAAGGGAAAGGTTTCATTTATACATTTTAGCTTTGGTAATGTGATATTCAAAAGAAGAAAGAACATATTTTTGTGATAAAAAATAAACAGGTCATAAAGCCCATTTCTGACATTTCTAATCAGGCACTGAACTGCGTACCTATAAAAAGTTGCCTAGGCCAATTAAATGCCTTTTTATAGTATGTCGCATGATACCAGAGTGTATTCAAACTAGACACCTTAATTATATTAAAGGATGTACCTCCAGATAGTATTTGGATTCCGCAATTATTTTTGCAGTACAGTTTGACAAAGAAATGGCATGTAAATATGATTGTCATACCTGCCCAGGGACTACAGGTGGAAATGATCAATTGTTGCTATAACCTGGCCCAAGACATATTTTCTTGTTTAACAAGTTTAATGTTTATTTGTGCATTGTCCCCGTTTCAAATAAAATAATTTCCATTTCCATTCCATTCAAGCCCTTATTAAACCATGATTTCATTGTTTTCTATATTTTTCATTGCTGTCTTTAAACATTCAGCTAGCAGATGAGTTATCTGAACCGGTTGCTCCAGTAGATTTGAAGGGTTCTCTATGTGCTCTGTAAGTGTTTGTCAATGTTCTGGGCCATATCGCCATCCCTCTCTGTGTGTGCGTCTCTCTTGCGATGTTTTATGGGCTGTGTGCTGCGGTGAGCTGACCTCGCTCTCACCCTGGTGCCACCCAGCCAGTGCAGGACTCAGGCACCACTGGCCTCTGCCAAAATCCCACAGCGCCACATCTGCTATCCATAAACGCCAGCCACTCTTGCTCTCCATCTCCTTCTCACTCCCCTCCATCCCCATCCCCCTCCCCCACCTCCTACTCTAAAACAGATTTGCTTATTCTTGTTTTCCCAACTCAGAGGCACTTAAATTATACTCTCTGTTTTACATTCAATTTAAACACTCAGTGGTTCTCTCATCTTATCTCTTCCTTCTATCTGCAATCCATCTCCCTCTATTTTTTCATTCTCTCTCTCTTCTTCCAATGGAAAAACCTTTCACCCATTATTTCTTCAGCGGGATCCAGCTGAGTGTGGTGGCAAGGAGCTGGGAACCACAGGACATTCCTGGTCCAAGCGGCCCCAAGCCACCAGCGTTAACTCCTTCTGACTGTGGTAAAAACCAATCACATGCTCATGTGAGCGCTGTCCAATATACCTCCGTGTAGTTTGTCCCTCACGGTCACAACATTTAGCTTTCGATCAACCGAGATTCAATTCAACATTTCCACGTTAATCCCAAGCAGACGTTTCTGCGGAAGGGATCGAGTGGAGGAAAAACTTGACCGTTGCATTCCTCGCATATTTTGAAAGGAATATTCTGGGGTCAATATAAAGTGAAGCTCAGTCGACAGCATTTGTGGCCGAGGGTGAATTTTTGGTGTATTTAAATACAGGAATTGCCGTCTTAACATATAACAACCTTGAAAATTATGAGAACAGCTTCATAGCTCATGTTCTAATAGAATTAATCTCATAAAATTATAAGCTGCACTTTTTTTGCATTAAATCAAATAGTGAGATAGTGGGGCCAATTTATTAATCGAACTTAAATTTAAACAAATTCAATTTTTTATAAAAAATTTGCCATGAAAAAATAATTAAAACTCTAAAAACACCTTTCAAATTTTTACATCCCATACACTTACACTGTGACCCAGATTTTTGCTTTTGTAATGAGGAGTCTAGATTCATTTTTTTGTGTTAGTCAACGTTATGCCACAAATGCTGTCGATTGAGCTTAACTTTGTTTGGAACGCAGAATATTCCTTTAAGGACAATCTCCAGCGTGGGAGGATTAGATTTCCTCTCTAGATCATGAACATTTGGCCAGGCATACCACACCCCATTCAGCTTTAAACAAGATGTGTTTAACACATCCCCGCTCAATGCCCCCGGTGCACTATGGCTTAAAAAATGAACGAGAAAATAAATGGAGTGCCTCAACTTAACCGTCCAGAGCTTCTAGTGCACCCCTAGGCAATAAGTATTACCCCTAGTGAGATTGTTTTATAATTATTTGAGTTTTTCCACCATAATCAAATTCACAGCGCAGGATAAAAATGTACATATTGAACTTTTGATACCCCGTTTCTTGGATCGCATTGTGTTTTTTGAGCCCAAAGCTTCACCTTCTCTTTTCCCAGACATATTGGCATGCGTCTGCGGTGTGGAGCCTGGAGATGAATCATGTAACTGCAAGCATGCAAGAGCACTGTTTTATGATAAATATTACAATTCATAAATCATTGTTTCTCAGAAGAGCAAAAGAGTGAGGGGAGGGAGCAGAGAGAGAGAGAGAGAGAACTGTAAAACATTTGGGGATCCGGCAAGAAAACAACGGAGGGTCACACTCCCTGTGTGAGAGAGTGTAGATGGTGGTGAAAAGGGGGCTTCAGGTCAGGGAACCACCAGGGAGAGGGAGTGGTGGAAGAGTCTGTAGGAATGAAGGAGAATAACATGCAGACAGCACACATACACGCTCCATCTGTGTCATAAAGACCCATAGAACCTCACTCATCTGCATATGGCAGCATTGCAGTGTAAATTATAGTCACTATGCATTCGCTCACCAGCGACAATCATCCCTCACCGGTGCCAGCGATTCTGAACAATGGAAGCCAGAGGACAGTATGAGGCGCAGTTGTTGTGGATATACTTGAGGGAGTAACATTCCAGCATAAGGTTTGGTTCGGAGCTAAATGATGAAAAATAAATGATTGCAATGACAAGTTAAGATGTGGGTTTTCATCACTGCTTCCCTCATAAAAAAAAAATCACAAAATGCTCTCACTTTGGGTTTAGGCTGAAATTTAGCTGTCCACACTTTTTTTTTTTCCTGTGCTACTCCACAACACTGCATTTTGTTTAGCGACTAACAACAAACATTTTCTGTTTGAGAAACTATTTCACAGGTTGTCAACCTGAAGCTAGCAAGCAATGCCATCAAGTTTGTAATCTTTAGTTTAAAACATCCCAGACTTGTCAAATTGCCTCAAAAAGGCATTTAACACTTGATGTTAAAACGCTTACTCTGTGGTAACCCTTATACTTGTTTGCCATCTAGTGGCCACTTTGGGACCTTTTTATGGAAAATGCTTTAAGAACACTAAAACAAGCACAGGAATTATATATAGACATTTAATTGTCAATTAAAATACAGAGAATCAGTATCTGAGTATCTTATGCTTCCATTGCTTTCAGTTCGTAACTTCCTGCCTCTACTCCATGTCAATGTCACAGAGGGCCGGTGGTGGCTCTCTCTTGACCCAGGGCAGAGGGGCGGGGACATAAGGGTCATAGGTCCAGTGCGGATACACCCTCTTATACAGGTTCATCAGCACTGTGTCCTGAGAGCGCATCTGACTGTCAAATACACACTTCATGTGGCCGTGAGTACCTGCGAAAGCACACAGACAGTAGTGAGTCATAACATACTTTGAGACCATGGTACCGAACATTCCACATTTTTAAAGAATGTACTTTTTCCTTTTTCTCCCATAATTTAAAACTAGACCAGACAGTACATTCTGTTACAATTATTCAAAGTCCTAATAAAAGTCTGTGTAGTTTCTGCCCAATCAAGGTTTAAACTAAAAAATAGTATTTATGAACAATTTATGTTTTTTACTTTTATTGCCATATCAGCATGTATGGCTATTTTTATGGCAAGATAAATGTATTTGAAAACAAATCAATATATTTCAGATTTTTATTTTATTTCTGATGAGAATTATTTTATAATGAATAATAAAAATTACTACTACTAATATTACTACTACTACTATTATTAAAAATAATAATTAACTTTAATTTTGTAATTATTTGCAAAAAAAAAAAAAAAAAAGACAAATGATAATTTATTATTTAACTTAATTATTTTAATAGTATTTCATTATTGTGGATTACTAATAACAAATCATTAATAATAACAATAATGAATGTTAAATATGGATTAAAATCTTTGAGTTCTCTTACTTTTAAAAACACTAGTAAATGTTAAGTTCATTAAATGTTTCCCTCAATAATTAATATTTAGTTTTTACCTAATGCTTCCTTGATGTGTCCTCTTCGTCCCCATTTTGTACGTAGTTCTACTGGCTTAAACCACAGAATATCATCTGCAAGAGGAATTCTTTGTGTTAGACTCAATCATTGTTAGCATTCTATACACACACACACACACACACACACACCTAAAGGTAAACAGGAAGAGACTAAGGCCTTCCTTCTCACCTCTGTTAAAGAACATGTAACGGACCACAGCAGAGCGCCGATTGATTTTAAAAGGGTGTCCGCTCAACACAATTCTCTTCAACACCACACGCCGAGGATCACAGCTCAAAAGAGTACCTGTGGCCACCAGGTCCTGCATACCTGTGGTAAAGATAAAAAGAAAAATATGAATCACATGCTGTACTGGTGAAGGCAGTTCTCTTTTTGATTTAAAATCTATTGTACGATTCTCCCCACCGTTATCTCTCTGTTTGAAGACCAGAACGCCGGTGGTAGGGAAGGTAATGGGGGCATAGACAGACATCACTGTAGGAGCATCAGAACGCAGAAACCGCTCCATCTTGTGTTTATCAGCTGGAAACAAAAAGATTTAATATCACTAAAGGCTTTTATTGGGACTTAAAACTGTCAGATACATCATGTGAACAGAGGATAAAAGGACAGTTCACCAAAAAATAAAAATCTTGTTACTCTGAGCCTGAAACATGACACACGTTCAGACACAAATCAACCATAGCCCTGGACTTGACAATCCTATAAAGAAAGACCTTTAAATATGAAGAATGTGATGATCTCTATAGGCAGTTATTACCAGAAGTGTGCTGTGAAAAGATGGCTGAAGCTCTGAAGCGTCTGAAACCGCACTGAAACACCAGGTCTTCTTTAGATTTAACTGGTTCTGTGTTGCTCGGGTGCTGCCGCACCAACATATGCATCACTGACATCTGCAGAAAACAGACAGTTATCTCAATCCTGACTACAATCACTAGTGAAAGAATGCATTTAATCCGAGTACTTCAAAACTGAAACATTGCTAGTAAATTTAACCCTTTGGGAAATTTTAACATTATAATAATTATTACTAATCAGTTATAAAAATTAATCTTCAAGAATCCTCGAAGCTGTAAGTACCTTCTGTTCATGTGGTAGCAACGACACCAGAACTAATGGTTTGCCGGTTTGGAAGCTCTCAATTACTGAGGGAGGAACGTCCAAAATATGAAGCGTCACATACCAGCCTACCTGCAGGAATAAAAGGTGTATACAGTCAAACACCAACGTTTCTGGGACAAAGCCTAAATGTCTGTTACATTTGTGAGAACTTTCTAACCAACACTCTTTTCACACACCCCCCCCAACCCCCAAACAAACCATTGCTCCCTCCTCCTCGTTAGCGGCATCTGCTTGTATTCGGCGACGCATGCGCTCAAAGTTCTGGAACTGATAGATGCGCGAGTAATCGGGAGGCAGATTCTCCAGGTGGTCCCACGGGGAGGAGCGGAAACTCTTCAGACCTCTGAACTTCTGGAACCTGGACACACACAACAGAGTAATGAGAAGAGTAGGAACCTTGCGTATGCTAATAGTTCAATTTGGTTTTTTTTAAGAAATTGATATTTAGCAAGGATACTTTAAATTGATCAAAAGTGACAGTAAAGACACTTATAATGTTACAAAAGGTTTGCAGCACAAGACTGATAAGAAATGTTTCATGTGCATCAAATCAGCATATTAGAATTATTTCTTAAGGATCATTTTGACACTGAAGAATGGAGTAATGACTGCTTGAAATTCAAGAAAAAAAGTTATATTCAATTGCATTAATACTTAACAATATTACGGTTTAATATTTTTGATCAAACAAATGTAGCTTCGGTAGGCGAAAAAAAAAAAACATGAAAAACTGACCCCAAACCTTTGAATGGAAATGTAGTGCCATATTTAGGGATAAACAATATAGTTGGGAGTCATTTTTATTTTTTATTATTCATCACATCAACCGATACTCAATATTTGATCATGTGCACTTATTTAAACTATTTGTAACATTAAGATCACCTTTAACATCATCTAATACTCATTTTATCTTCAAAAACACTATTTTTTTTATATTTAATAACAGAAGAAATTTATTTCGTAGTAAACATTAAAATATTGTGATATATTAATTAAATATTTATTTTTTCATTTATTCACAAATAGTACTGAATTTCAATACGGGCCAAAACGTGAAAATATATATATATATATATATATATATATATATATATATATATATATATATATATATATATATATATATATATATATATATATATATATATATATATATATATATATATATATATATATATATATATATATATATATATATATATTTTTTTTTTTTTTTTTTTTTTTTATTGGTAATGGCAAATTTTCATATCTGCTCACCTCTAAATGACATTATGGACTTCCACTATATGGTAAATCTCATTTATAACAATTTTTTGAGCTCGACAAATAAAATAAAAATTTTGTCTGAACTTTCCTTTATGACTGTGCGATATGGCCGAAAAAACCTATCACGATTTTTTTGGATCAATTTTGTGTGCGTATACAGTATGTTTACGTGGTTCAGAAGCAACAGAGAGCACATTATTGTAACGTGAAAGAACATTAAAATCCGCTCTAATCCAGATTTCCTTTGCTCTGTTACAAAACCAGACACGCGTGCTCAGATACACACTGCTCTTGCCCGGAGAGAGTGCACGCATTTAAAACATGTCTCCTCTCGCTCAATCTGTGTCTTGTGCACTCACAACTCTCTCTATGCTAGATTTTAAATCTTTTCGCACCTTTCTATTTCTAATCTTTTCTGTTCACATCATTTACCGCATGCAATGTGAACGTTCTGATTCGTTAACATGGGCTCGAAAAAAATATGCATCACACACAGTGTGTGTGAACCTGGAGTTAGGCATATGCAGAGATGTATAAAGAACTAGATACCCATACTTGAGTAAAAGTACAAGTGCTCTATCAAAAAAGTGACTTGAGTAGAAGTTGAAGTGCTCTTTAAGCACCACACTTAAGGCTGGTTCACACGGCAGGATAATTAGACCGATTTTAGCCCCGATTCACCCCTTCCGACAATTTTAGGATGCTCCGATTATCGTAAAATAATCTGATCAAATATTCCTGCCGTGTGTGGTGTGTTAAGACTGCTCTCCTCTGCTCGGAAGAATGTCGGGACCGCTCCGATCTCAAATCGGGGATATCCAACATGTTGGATTTATTTGGCCCGATTTCTTCTCGTTTGTGGTGTCCCCCGAGGACAAACAATAACGCAGCCTGTGGACTGTGGGTGTAGCCAATCAGAAAGCGAGGTGACGAGGCAGTGATAGTACCGGGAAACAAAATCAAAACAGCCGGCGTATATAATATAACAAATACAAATAAAGTCGATGGGCATAACTACATCCACAACTGCAGTCCACCAGAGTACAAACGAATATATGAACGTTTATTTCAACGGTTATTAATCTGTGTAGTACGTAACAACATTTCTATGAGATAAAACAACAACTTATCTCCATATTATGATATAGCAAGTATAGTCCATGCTCGCGTTGTCTCCACCTCTTTGACCATCGCCTTTTCTTGTTTTTCTTATGTTTTTTTCCGTTAAAAACAAAGCACAAACTATGACCACTGCATCCTCTTCGTCCGCCATGATTGTTTACTCTAAAGTCACGTTTGATCTCGAGGGATTTTGCGAGATTTCCAGTCTGACCTGGGAATGCTCGGGAGTCAAATCGGTTCGTGTGTGATGTGTTGATATTGCCGTGTGGCTGCACACCACACACGGAACGACCAAAACTGTTAGATCCGTGATTTTTTATCGCTGTGTGTGGGGTCTCTCATATTTGGAAAATCGGCCGACAATTTTAAAATCGTCCCGTGTGAACCAGGCCTTAAGTAGAAGTACTAAAGTATTCAACATTTTTTGTACTTAAGTATTGCAAGTAGTCCATTTTAAAATTTACTACTCAAGTACTGAAAGTAAAAGTACAAGTATTGTGTTATATAGTTATTAAAGAAAGTAGTCAAAAGTTTGAACATATTGTTTTTACTATTTCAAATGATTAGGCTAAAGGACAATCACAATTCCTTTGACTGTAACTTTTTGTAAACAAAAAACAGATTAAAGGGTTATTTCGCCCAATTTGCAAAATTCTGTCATTAATAACTTACCCTCATGTTGTTTCAAACATGTAAGACCTCCGTTTATTTTTGGAACACAGTTTAAAAAAATTTAGATTTAGTCTGAGAGCTCTCAGTCCCTCGATTGAAACTGTGTGTACGGTATACTGTCCATGTCCAGAAAGTTAAGAAAAACATCAAAGTAGTCCATGTGACATCAGAGGGTCAGTTAAATATATAAAATAGCAAAAACTACGACTTTATTCAGCATTGTCTTCTCTTCCGTATCTGTTGTTAGACAGTTCAAAACAAAGCAGTTTGTGATATCTGGTTCGTGAACGAATCATTCGATGTAACCGGATCTTTTTGAAACAGTCCACCAAATCGAACTGAATCGTTTTAAACGGTTCACGTCTCCAATACGCATTAATCCACAAGTGACTTAAGCTGTTAACCTTTTTAATGTGGCTGACACTCCCTCTGAGTTCAAACAAGCCAATATCCCGGAGTAATTCATTTACTCAAACAGTACACTGACTGAACTGATGTGAAGAGAGAACTGAAGATGAACGCCGAGCCAGATAATGAACAAAAGACTGACTCGTTCACGAGTCAAGAACCGTTTACGAATTTGTGTCCGATTCGAGAACCGAGGAGCTGATGATACTGCGTGAGATTCAGCGTGAAGCAGACCGACACACAGAGCGCTGAACTGAACTGATTCTTTTGGTGATTGATTCTGAACTGATTCTGTGGTAATGTTATGAGCCCAGGTAAACCGAAGGCTTGCAATCATCGCCAATGACGTCATTACGAACCGGTGAACTGTTTTCTTCAACCGGTTTATTGAATCGAACTGTCAGAAAGAACTACTGGTGATCCGGAAACCGATGCAACCGGTTCTTGACTCGTGAACGAGTCATTATCTGGCTCGGCTCGGTGTTCATATCTCTCTTCACAGCAGTTCAGTCAGCACGCGCAGTCTTCTTAATCGCTTGATTCGCTCAATGATGTGCCAGCTTCATCAAACCTGCCATCTACAGTTCTGGCAGTGGTAATGTGGGTAACGAGTAACGATGCAGCACATAAAAATAACGGAGTAAAAGTATTAAACTAATCGAAAATATGTACTGAAGTAAAAGTGGAAATAGGGGAAAAAAATAATACTCTAGTAAAGTACAGATACCGCCTTTTAGTACTTAAGTACAGTAGTGAAGTAGTTCTACTTCGTTACTATACATCTCTGGGCATATGCCCAGTCTGTTCTGTTCTCACGCTCCACTTCAGTGCGCTGCATTCCGATTGGTTCGGATAGCATACTGTGGGAGGTCGGGGCCATGGAAAATTGTGCTATAAAGCGATTTCGAAATTGCGCACGCTCAAATCGTGATTTTATTACGATTTCGATTAATAGCACAGCCCTACTTTCCTTTTAAAATTTTCAAAAAGGTACATGGCTGGAACGGTCCTGGATCTTACCGTGTCTTGGCTGGGACGTCTAGCGGAGTGTCGACTTCATCAGGGAACATCTCATTAGCACGTGCCTCTCTGTATCTCCTCAGCCCCTCTCCTTCCTCGGCCTCGTCCATGCCTTCATCATAATTCTGCTCGGCTCCGGTGTGTCCGGTGGAACTGATCTCCTCCTCTTCTTCGTCATCATCTCCTTCAGAAGCACATTCAGACCCAGCGTCCTTAGAGAGAAAGAAAAGCATGTAAAAACATTACTCTAGACATACATCCAGAGTCTAGCAAACCCAAACAAAACATGCCATTTCTTTGAAGTCCACTAAACAGACAGCCGAGTGACTGAGATGGGGAAAAGGACAAGACCGCTGGGGTGCATCAACCCCCCTGTGGGGTCAACCTGTAGAACAATCGCAGGTGCAGTAATAAAAATAATCTCTGTAATCATCTGTAGTACCACTTCCCTATTGTTAACATCTTGCATAGAAAAGTCTCCTTTGGTGCGCCCCAGGACTTCAAACGCATGCTAATTATGATTAAAGAAAATAAATGGACCAGAGCTTCCACACATCTCGAGCTTCCCCTTGTTCTTTCAAGCTCAGCTGGTATAAATAAATGACCGCCCCCCTCTGCGAGTCTCGACAGGAAGTTCTGTCCAAAGAGCAGGAAGACAGAAGGCTTCTCTCGAGACTCCCTCTCCAAACACTATTGTTGTGTGGAGATGCCTGGCACTAAGGCCAAGCAGCAGACATTGAGAAAACAAACAGTGCCTCTCCACCAGAGCGCAGTCACGTATGCACTGTTCCACCCGCGCCGTGCCCAGCCCACCCCTCCATGTCATCCTTCTGATTTTATTTAGACCTTCAATCATTATCGGGCAGTTAGATGCACTTGGGTTTAACCCACTTTTGCCAAGCTCGCTCCTGATTGGTCAATTCATACAAACATCCATAAAACCTGCTTTCTTCTCAAGGAGGTGGTGTAATTGTTCATATAATAAAAAGATACCAACAATCAGACATGTGACCAGCTGAAAAAAACAAAAAAACTATGAAAACATGCCATCCCTCCTCCCCAATCCCATGACTACATAATAATAATAACAAAATTTAAAAAATTCACCTACAATTTATGCACTAATTTGAGTCATGCATATCAGGACAAAAAAAAAATCTGAAAATCAGTTTTAGTATAAAAAAAATAAAATCACATCCCTCATATACACACACATGCTTGTTTACAGTTGCAGTGTGTTATTAATTTTTGCTGACCACCATTAATAGCTTCCCGTTTCCAGGTATATGGTAATGGCAGAGGAAATGCTTTTCTTAAGGAAATGCTTCATCAAAAACACGTGACTGGCCTGTGTCAAAATAACAAAAACTCACCTGAGATTCATTATCACCATCCATTTCATCTTCCATCATTCCATCTTCATCATCATCATCATCATCATCCCAGCTGTCACTGTCATTATCATCCTCCTCCTGCTCAGCATCATCGATGATCCATGAGGCCTGGTAGTCAGAGGTCCCCTTTGGTACCTTCATCACTCTCCTGTTCTTTCTGGCCTCTAAATAATAAATGAATAGATCACATCAACAGTAAGCTAAACATCAGTAATGTCCATCAAGAGAATCTTAGAGTTTCAACAAACTTATTTCAGTTAGTTACAAAGACAATATTTATAATTTTCATTTAAAGTTGATCATCCGATATTTATATTTTAGTTCAATTAACAAAATGTTTGTACACCTGGTGTGAACAGGGTAGTACCTTCTGCCTCCTCCAGCTCTGCTTCTGTGGGCCACGTCTGCTCCCCATCCATGGGGTCCACATCTGCCTCCGCCTGCAGGCTCTCCCTCTTCTCAGGGTCTGCTTTCATCAACACCCGAACATCCCCTTTCACATTTCCATCACCACCATCCTATAGAACACGTGCAAGGAAAAATATATAACATCATAATCTTAAACAAACCATTTAAAATCATACGATAAATCAAATAGATACAACAAAAGATGTCTTCAGCATCAAGTAAGTAGTCAGTCACAATAAAAAGTGAAAATGTTACATGACGGCACAAAAATCACAGGCATCCGGAACTTTGATTTTTAAGAGTCGCATGGAACAGGATCTTAGAGCAACGAGTTTCCACTGTAGGATTTTATTCAGTGTTTCTCAAACATATATATCAAATTTAAATTAATTATAAAAGTGTGATTTATAGACCTGAAACATTCATGTAAATACCATAGGCATTTTTATAATGACTCTAAAATATCTCATCGGGCCGTGTTCACGTAGAAATTGTGAACAAATCACTTTTTAACATAATGATTATTAGTTCTTCACACCAGTAATAATTAACACTTCTAATTAATTGTTAACCCAATAATTAAGGGGACTAGTAATATTAAGGGCATCATTAATCCTTCATTATAAGGAGGCAGTGGGCTTCAAATATTGTTGTGGCCTTGGAATCAAAAGGTAATACATTTTTATCTCTCTCAAACAAAACAAACATAGCCTCTAACCGTCATCTCTACATCTCGTCCTGGCTTCACCGGGCGAGGAGCTGCTGTCACTACGGGTAGAGGATCTGCAGGAGCATCGATCTGGCTGAGCTGAAAGTCTCCATGACCTGTGATATGCACCAGCCTGTTGACTTGCAGAGGACAGCCTCGAATATATCCTGACACACTGAGGGTCCCTAACCCTGTGGCTAAGCCCCCTTTCCCATCCTGGCTGGTGTTCGGTAGATATGTGGCTCTCTGAGCCAGCAGGTGTGAGCGGCGAGAGCGGAAGCCCAGCCGTCTCTGTTTCTGTGCTGACAGGTGCCTCAGCAATAACATGGCATCCTGCTCGCCGTCCACAGGGAAGAGACGCGGTTCTGGGAAATGAGACTCTACCAAACGGGAGAGCGCTCTCCGAGACTCAGTGCGTTTCTTCACCGCTAGATCAGCCACTCCCTGACACACCAGTGCTGCCGTGCAAAGAGAAAGAAGAATTGATTCTGGTTGGTTGATTGTGACATTCTATTAAAGGGGGGTGAAATGCTCGTTTTCACTCAATATCCTGTTAATCTTGAGTACCTATAGAGTAGTACTGCATCCTTCATAACTCCAAAAAGTCTTTAGTTTTATTATATTCATAAGAGAAAGATAGTCTGTACCGATTTTTCCCGGAAAAACACGAGTGGCTGGAGGCGTGACGTGTGGGCGGAGCTAAAGAATCACTAGCGCCAGTATGCTTTTGCGTTGAGAGCGTTTGGAAGCTGTGACATTACCGTGAGGAAAAAAACATCCAAAACAAACCATGTCTAACAGTCAGATTCAGTGTATATTTCGATCCAGAATCGGATCCAGAGGCTGAAATTTAACAAGAGCAGCAGCAGCGACTACAGCAGGACGTCTGTGGTATGTCTTGAAACTGTATATATTTGCTTAGCGGTTTTGGAAAATGACTAAGTTCCACTTTATGTCGTCTTTTTTTTTTTTTTTTTTTTTTTTAAGCTGTACATGTGGAAAGTGCAGTTTGATGACAACATCGCATGTTGTTTACTTGATGTGCTTACGCGCCGATAGCTAAGTTAACAACACAGAGATATTTGAAGCAGTTTTACTCACCGCCTGCGGTTCCAACACACGATCGTGACCCTTTTTCATTGGGACTGCATTATCCTTAACAAATAAACAATATGCAAATCCGTCGTCAAACTGGGCCTTGTTTGTAAAACAAGCATCTTCGAACTGCAGGGGAACAAACACAAACACTTGCACAACTCCGTTGATGCTCTGTAAAAATAAACTCCATCCACTGGTCCCTTAATGCTGTTTTTTTTTTTTTGGTAATCTGTGCAGGGTTGTCTTGCCCTGGCAACCAAAAACACACTTCTTTTGTGACAATTCGGTCTCTCGCTCTGATCAGTGAATGTCTCTGCTCTGCTATACGCAGTGTTGGGGAGTAACTAGTTACATGTAACGGCGTTACGTAATTTAATTACAAAATTAATGTAACTGTAATTAGCTACAGTTACTAAGAAAAAATGAGTAATTAAATTACAGTTACTTATGAAATTTTTAACGATTACAAAGGGGATTACATTTGAATATTTACACACATCCACATACAGATTTAACTGATTTATTTCCAAAATTGCACTGACTATTCTGAGACATACCGCCCTAATAATTTCCGGGATGCGGAAACACAGTCTGCTTCGTAGAATCCAGTCAAAACTAACGCGGACGGAATATGCCACATTTTGGATGACTAAAATCAAAAGTAGGTCAGTACACTTGAATCAAAACATGACATGGACTAGTGTCTGTGAATATTAAGTCCCAAAAATGCAATATGTGACTCCTGCACGTTCTGCGTGTCTGGAAATCAGGCGCGGACTGGACACCGGGAGAAACGGGACAATTCCCGGTGGCGTGGCAGCCGATTTGGCCCGCTATTTTAATGTCATTATTGTATAATTGCCTGCCGAATGTAGGCTGCTAAAGCGATCATTTGCGAATCCGCCATTTGAAAATTAAATCTCTAATAAGTCATGAAGTGTTAGTCGTGACCGCGCGCTCTCCGCGCCTCCGCCAAACGGTTTGGATCAGACCGTTCAGAGAGAGAGACAGAGAGAGAGAGAGAGAGAGAATAGAGTGGACCGTGGAAGCGCACAGCTGGAGCAGAGAAGAAGAACTACTGTTCAGGGTTTCAGGTCAGTTTCATCTGTAAAGATGCTTTTTTTGTTTTGTTTTATTTATTTAATCAAGCAGCAGCACGTTGCTCATTAGTCAAAACTCAAAATACTATATAAAGGTCATCATTATTATCTGTTGTAATGTTACAGTAGTAATTTAGCTGAAAAAAAAAAATCTGATTTTTTTGGGGAAGCTACGACAGACAACAACACACCCCTTACGAAAATTAACGTTTTATTATTTTACTATAAATCCAGAGAAAATGGTTACTATTGTTTAACTGTGATAACCAAAAATGTTAAATTATTTTACAAATTTATTTGTTTAAAAATAAATACAAATCCATTTGCAAAACAAAAAACAAAACAAGGTTATTTTACTTTTATATAGGCTAATAAAAGCATGGTCAATTTTTGTAAGGGAAAAACATGACTCGTGTACAGTATGAGGATTTTTCTATAAAGATATTGTAGTATTGTAGAGTATTGTATTGTAAAGTATAGTTTTGTTCAATCTTGAGTATTAAAGTCATAAGAGAGATGGATAACGGGGAAAAATAAAGAGACTGAAGAGAAAAATGGAAGTGAAGGTGCAGTTCAGGAGAGAACTTTTAATTATTTTGCATGTCCCCAAATTAAAGATTTCAACCTTTTTTATGCCAGGTCCATACAAAAAATAGTTTTGTCCATGAATTTGTAAATTAATGGCAAAGACATTGTTTCATCTACTACACATATATGGAAGCATATGGGTAGCGTTATTCAATTTGGGGTGTAATATGCAAAATGACAATGCAATATGTAAAATGGCAATGCATTTCTGTATTTGCATTTACATTTTCCAATACATTTGTGCAACGTTTGGTGCAAAATGAAAATGAAAATTAAATTACATAATTTTCATTTGCCGTTTCCTACACCAGTTTTAATATGTAAAATGAATATTAATTTTAACGCTTTATAAGTTGCAAAATTAAAATGAAAATGTATTACAGAAATGATTAGATATGTCTAACACGTTCAAGCAAAAACTGTGGCAAAATGATCATTTAAATGCTATTTTTCTTAAATGCATTAACACTCACATCAAGACACTTGCGATTGCATTTTCATTCAATGACCCGCAATGAATGTAGCAAAATTCAATGTGCACACTGAAAATGCATTCCGAGCCGATCACATCTCCGCCCCCTCCCGCCCTGTCAATCACTGCGTGAACAAGGCGGGGCTTACAGAAGGTCAAGAGACTCAAGTGAGAGAAAATGGAGAAGACAGTTGACCCGTGTACGTTTTGATCATTTCGGTTTATGGCTTCAATATTTCATTCGCACTTGTGGGCGGAGCTGAAACGCTGCTTTCATCTGATTGGTCGAATCGATCCGCTTTCAGCTCGGTCTTTTTATTCTTTCAGGCAGAATAAGAGTCAGTGCTAGTGAAGCACTGTAATGTCTGAAACCACCGCTCACTGTTAATTAGCATAATATTTGAATCAGATATAGTAGCTGGGCACATAATTTGTGCTGCTGAGACCTGCAAGAGAACCCGTTAAATTATTGTGTGAATATTGTCCCACTGATAAATACAGTGCAAATAGTTCTCTCTCTTTGGATAAAAGTGAAGTGGAAATAAAAATCAATAATAGACTGAACAGTTCCATGTCTGTAAAATTTACCACTCTCATCTTTTAAGTCATAAGGCACTGGGTATGTGTGTGTGACATTAATAAATAATTGTAAAAATTAATATAGTTACATTTCTAAATAAAAATAGTAAAATTAGCTCTATGCTGCTCAGTGCTCATGCTGCTCAGTGCTCCTATAGCCTACTTCAGAGCGCCCTCTCGCGGCTGTAGACGGTAATGTTTTCTCTTGGTCCTGAATAAATGCGACTTATAGTCCAGTGCGATTTATATGTTTTTTTCCTCGTCATGACGTATTTTTGGACGGATGCAACTTATACCGAAAAATGCAGTTAACATTATTATTATTATTTATTATGAGAGTAAATGACACAGACTAGAACTTAAATGTTTCACCCAATTCAGCTCAGATCTTCAGAATCGTCCGACTCGTGTTGCTTGTATAACTGGCCAGACTTACCTTCCCAAAAAATCCTATTTAATTTTATTTCATAAATGTAACTATATTTATTTCCACTTCACTGTTATCCAAGGAGACAGAACTATTTGCACTGTATTGATTAGTGAGACAATATTCACACAATAATTTAACGGGTTCTCTTGCAGGTCTCAGCAGCACAAATTATGTGCCCAGCTACTATATCTGATTCAAATATTATGCTAATTAACAGTGAGCGGTGGTTTCAGACATTACAGTGCTTCACTGGCACTGACTCTTATTCTGCCTGAAAGAATAAAAAGACCGAGCTGAAAGCGGATCGATTCGACCAATCAGATGAAAGCAGCGTTTCAGCTCCGCCCACAAGTGCGAATGAAATATTGAAGCCATAAACCGAAATGATCAAAACGTACACGGGCCAACTGTCTTCTCCATTTTCTCTCACTTGAGTCTCTTGACCTTCTGTAAGCCCCGCCTTGTTCACGCAGTGATTGACAGGGCGGGAGGGGGCGGAGACGTGATCTGCTCGGAATGCATTTTCAATGTGCACATTTAATTTTGCTACATTCATTGCAGGTCATTGAATGAAAATGCAATCGTATGTGTCTTGACTGTGAGTGTTAATGCATTTAAGAAAAATAGCATTTAAATGATCATTTTGCCACAGTTTTTGCTTTAACGTGTTAGACATATCTAATCATTTCTGTAATACATTTTCATTTTAATTTTGCAACTTATAAAGCGTTAAAATTAGTATTCATTTTACATGTGTATGAAATGGCAAATTAAACTTATGTTATTTAATTTTCATTTTCATTTTGCACCAAACGTTGCACAAATGTATTGGAAAATGTAAATGTAAATACAGAAATGCATTGCCATTTTACATATTGCATTGTCATTTTGCATATTACACCCCAAATTGAATAATGCTACCCATATGCTTCCATACACATAGGCCTAGTGAAGCAGTGTTTTCAACCTCTGCCACCTCAATATAGGAGTACACCTAGGGGTGTGCCGGTTTCAGAATTGGTGATGACGGTTATGACGTGAGTCAAATGTGACGGTTTATAACATAACCGTCGGGGGGTGGATGGGGGTTGTTCTTGGAGATAGCGGGTTAACTCCGTGTCAGCGTGCGCTCTGATCGGTAAAGGGGCAGAGATTTCAGACCTCCGTTTATTAAGGAGATCTGTCACAAAACTTCACAAAACACAAATCATCCGCGCCAACGTTTTTTGAGCAAATTTCAAAGCTGCACCCGCCCGCCATCCGATGCAATGCTTTGCTGATGCGAGCTGCAAAAAAAGCCATTGCCATTTGCGCATTAGCTCCGCCCACTACCGGAGAAACTGGTATGTCTTCTGCTTGTTCGAAAATGAATATGAATAATTCTAAATGAACTCCATTATTTTGACAGTAGAAGACAACAAAGAATAGTTTACATATAGCGTGTTGTTTAAGCGTGGTAAGACTCTCGCTCTCTCTCTCTTTGCATGTGTGAGAAACAGCGCTATCAGTAAAGTGACGGTGAGTCGTGCGCCTTCACAAAGAGTTAACAGAGCATCAAATACAGGTGCGCTGTGCGTCCATTGAGATGAGCTGAAAAGTTCAGATCGCTTGAAGGAGAGAGAACTCTGAAGCTCAGATGCTGAAATTAATGCAAGCGTCATGCGCTTCAGTCCATATAGTAAACAAACCTGCACGTCTCTGCCATTCATTAATTCACACAGAGACGCGCAGAACACGGATTTATATTTTAAACAACTTTTGCGGCTTAACATTTACAAATACTGGTCCATATGGAGATTTGATTTGATTATGTTATGCTAACTTTGGCAAATTCCATGACTGTCCAGATTAAAATGCAACTTTCATTTTCATGACTGGATTTCGAGATTCCGTCCTCGTTTTCTGCTTCGCGGAAATCATAGAGCAAATTTCAAAGCCGCACCCGCCCGCCATCCGCTGCTTGTTTTGCGGTCTATGGCGACGCAATGCTTTGCTGATGCGAGCCGCAAAAAAAAAGCCATTGTCTGTTCTAGAAAGGATGCAGCAAATATATTTAATGCTAATGAGGCATAGGCCTACGCTGAGTTTCATTTACGATGAGATGCGCTCTAGTTCACAGTGCAGTGCAAGTGAACGCGGTGCGCTGGTGCTTCCATGTCACGGTTATCATTGTCTGCTATATTAGCTTTTTATTTATTAAAATACATGCAATTGGTTGATGAAACATTTATTAAAATTAAGATAAGATTTGTACAAAACGAAATTCGTTTTTAAGAAAAGTTTTCTACAAAGCAAAATTTTATGAAGTGGTAAATATCATGTCTGACGATTTACAAAACTTCATTAAGTGGAAAAAACCATGTCTCCCAATATATTGCGCATCTTATGATCCTATCTAAAAAATGAAAATAATTTTTGCTAAAAAATATTTGTAAAAAAATATTTTAATGACACGGTTTTGGCGGTTATAGAGTTCTAATGACGGTGTTCAACTATAACCGCCGGTCTCACGGTTATATACTAACCGTCACACCCCTAAGTACACCAGCACATAAACATAATTTCTAGAACTGCTCTGTCACTTCATGCATTTTACTTATTTTGAGAAAACTATCATCATATCATATACAGAGAGACAGCAGTTTTTAAAAAAAACACCAATGTTTCAGGAGTTTATTTTACAGAATATGACACATGCTTATTAGATAACTGTATTTGAGTTGATGTATATGCTTTTATTTATTATTATTTAATTTTAACAAATTTAGAAAAGTAATCAAAAAGTACTTAAAAGTAATTAGTTACATTACTTTAATAAAGTAATTGAAAAAGTTACACTACTATTACATTTTAAACAGGGTAACTTGTAATCTGTAACCTATTACATTTCCAAAGTAACCTTCCCAACACTGGCTATACGGGAGCGCGCGCTCTTCCGGCAGACGTGCCTTAGGACCCATATAAGGAAATTCCGCTCCATCTAACGTCTCACAGAGCCATACTCGAAAAAAACTTTCCGAAACTTGTGACAAACCGGAAGAGGTTTTTTTGGAACAAAAATACTCCTTCAAACGTACAACTTAATTTTTGAAACTTTGTCCATGTTTAGCATGGGCATCCAACTCTTTAACAGTGTAAAAAACTCAGTATGCATGAAATAGCATTTTACCCCCCCTTTAAACATCTGTTCGTAAAGACTGCTAAACTCTAGAAATGATCTTACCATGACTTGGCAAGCCCTGGGTAAAGAGACAGGACAAGCAGTAGTCTCCATAGCTGTCCCAACCTTCAGTGGACTCCAAGACAAACACCAAACTGTCTGCAATCTTTGCCACATCCAGGAGTGAATGCAAGTCAGCTGGAATGAGTCAAAACAAGATTTTTACAGCCTTTAATCATAGCCCCAAAAAGTATGTACCTTCATAAGCCACACTTGAAAGATAGAGAAAAATATAACATATAGATATAGATAGATACAGATATCTATACTACTTTGCCTAAATTAAAGCAAAGATTTAAAACTAAATGTATCTTTAGATTTGCTAAAGACTACATCAAACAGTGTTATTAAGCTATAACAAGACAACAACAAATGTGATCTAAATTTAAATATATGGGAAACAAGAATGCACAATTAGGAGAGCACTTAACAATATCGACTGAAACCATCAAATGAAATAATAATAAAAAAATCTCTAGTATCAGCTAATACTATTAGTACCAAATATTTCTTATATATATATATATATATATATATATATATATATATATATATATATATATATATATATATATATATATATATATATATAAAAATGATTTGCCTGAAAATGTGCTTGTGTTTAGGGATGCACTATATCCCTAAACACAAGCACATTTTCAGGCAAATCATTTCACAAAAAGTCCATATTTCTACTGTTCAAAAGTTGGAGGGCAATAATAATTTTCATTAAATTGATCAAAAGTGTCAGTAAGGACTTTTATAACGTTATAAAGATTCCCATTTCAAATAAATGCTGATCTTTTTTAATTTCCTTTTCATCAAAGAATCCCGTGCAGCACAAGTGTTTTCTAAATTGATAAGAATAAGAAATGTTTCTTTGGCACCCAATAAGCATATTAGAAGGATTTCTGTAGGATCACGTGGCACTGAAAACTGAAGTAAAAGCAGTATAGTATCAGATGTAAGAAATTCCACCGTGCATCATTGGCATTTATCTACCTGTGTCTGGCCTGTAGAAAATGAATCTCTGTTTAAAGCGGGGGAGAACAAGACCAAAACTGTCCTTTGCCCCAGTGACTCCTTGATCTTCATGCACGACACCACCAGCTCCTTCACCCCTCAGTATTTTTGTGACGGCTCCAGCATCCACTCCTGCATGAAGGGCTACGACTACAACCAGATGAGGGGGTCCATCCCTGCTGCCCAGCTTCCTTTTCTCGGTCAGCACCTGCCATCGTCATCAACACCCAAAAGATGATGAGTAAGTCAGCTAATGACCAGTCTGTAAACCTTGTAAAAGACTTTAAAGTATACTTTACCAAGTCTTTTTTGTTGCGCCGCAGCTGGTTGGCTTTGTTCCTGCGGTCCATTTTCCTCATCTCTCTTCGCTGTCTCTTGCTGAGAGCCATGACAGCAACCCTACCTTAATTTATTAGGAGTCATGTTTACCTTTTTGCACTGATTATGGCACAGAATTGGTCAGCACATCATATGATTTTCTAAGCATGAATAGAGTCTATATGAGCCCCTCGTAGGAGAAAAAAAAATTAAACCAAACTAAGATGGTTTGCTGGGTTTTTTTTAAATGCTTTGGCACTTCTGAGCTGCTCAGACTGAGAGACCAGATTAATGTAGTTAAGACCATCAAGCATCTTAGGCTGGCAAAAGCTGTTTTTTTGTCAGCAGGGGGTAAAGTATGCACTGCATGCATAGCAAAACCTGAATATTAAGTCTCACTGATCACTTCTCGGGTCTTTAAACACGTGTTCAGTCAGACAGGCACTGCCCACTTGACGGATCGCTCGTGTGTAACGTTAACGTTATTTATTAATAAACTCATCAGACATACCTTTGTTCTCCCGTCCGATCTCGCCTTTAGTTCGGTGTTTTCCATGCTTGTGCAGTTTGTTTTTCTGCTTATAAGCTCCAGGTCTGTGCGCCTGCTGCTGCTCGTCTCCTGCAGCCATTTTCTGTCATGCCGCACATGTAAACTTTAATGACGCCATATCCACGCGCCTGACTTTCCTTCTGCAGAATCGCCACTGAATAATAAAGTGCGCGCGTGCCACCTACTGTTGATCAGCCGCATCACCCCCCCCCCCCCCCCCCATAAACACAAGAGAGGCAGGGAGGTTAATCTTTCTTTATACAATTCACCAAAATCTCTAGTGAATCTCATGTCTGTTATAATTTTTAATCCCAAAAAAGGAGATGAAGCCTATTTTTAGGACTAATACGATTTTTTGCATTGTGAAGTCATTTTTATAACAATGCAATAATAATGTGGGCGGAAACTACTGTTTTGTTTGTTAATATATGATTTGTAAAGTGCTTGTAAAGTATTTAACATCAGTTGTTTGCATTATGGTAGAATTTAAATGTATATTTTTTTATTAGTATGAAATCTTTAAAATATTTTTAACAGGATATGTCTAGCTTCTTTATTTCTTAATGAACAAACTTAGATGCCCATGTTATTTACAGCATTAGATCTATCTGTAAGCTGTCAGAGCTGTGGTGCAGTGGGCAGTGCACAAGTTCATGCACATGCTGGTTTGAATCCAGCATCCTGATCCCTTCTTTATTCTCATTCCATTACCCTAAAAATAAAAGGCACAAAACCCTGTAAAAAAAAAAAAATAAATAAATAAAACATAGACTGTGAGCTGTACAGTACATCCCTTTTTCTCAGGAAATCCTGGGAGGTATAAAGCGCACATTAATTTCTCATTACCATCTATTTAGGACAGCTTGTTTTTTTTCTTGAGGAATTTCATTTCAGCATGGTTCCTGAATGACACTCTTCAGTTGTATTATTTTGTATAAATACCATGAAACAAGAAAAACTAATTATGTGTCCTCCATTCATAGTCATAGCCATTTCAAAAACAGATTCATTTACATCGAGGAAATCACAAATCATTCCCAGCTCACAAAGAAAATATATTTTCTCTAAACATATGACAAACACAGAGAGTTCATGCAGAGTGTAAGTGGGTTGTCAAATGGATAATTTAGGCTCTATAATTTCTTTGCTGTTTTATTTTTAAATTACAATAACACACCAGTGTCTCTATAATGACATCAACAGGATAAAGCATGGCTCTTTAAATCCCATTCATAAAAAAGGCTCCATAAGTCTCATAACCCTCTATTCGCCTGGATACAGTGACAGCATATCTGCGTTCTCATTGGCTGGCAGACATGGCTGATTCAGAACCAACCCAGAGCTCTAGTTCTCTGCTCCGTTCACCAATTGGTTGCTTGCAGGCTTGTTGACATCACTGTAATAATTTTGCCCAGGGATCAGCTTTAACCTCTTAGTGATCCATAACAATGATGATTACCAATATTAAGCAATACCAAGAAAACCTACAGCTCTGTACCTTTTTAGGTTCAAACTGTGGTGAAATGTATAGTAGCCTGAGATCATGCTTACAAAAGAGGCAAGCTGTAATCCTTTTCATTTGATTTTTATGACTTCTGCTCTGCTTGTCCTAGTTATCTTCAAGTCCATCTGTGTGAGTGCTGGTGGGTTTTCAAACTTCATACTTCAATCACACAGAAAAAAAAAATAATCAGGAACATTTACATTTTTTGTGGAGACATCAGTAGCAGCAGCATCATATGATGTTAGTTCTTTACAGCGTCAGTTTAGCATAAAGAGCCTCATAATCATCATAACTGGTAAATCTCCAAAACATATTTCCAAGATTCTAACATATGTTACTTATGTACTTATGTTACTTATGTTATGTAACTTAATGTGATGCACTTTTAAAAAAATTTATTACTCAAGAAATTCCAACAATCATAATGCTGAAATTGCTTTGCTGCACTGCAGCCACTTTTTTCAAGGAATCACGTTTCATTACATTTTCCTCTGATTTCATCTGTGTTTACCTCTACAGAACTGCTGCAATTAAAATGGCAATGGATTAGATTGGGATATCTTAATATTTATTTAAAAAAAAAAAAAATGTGTATCCATGACAGAGCTTATGGCTTTCCTTGTAGTTTCAGGTAGCCCCAGTAAACAAAGTATGAAATACTGATAAAGTACATATTTATTTAAATAGATGTTTATTATAGGGGGGTTAATGCTCTGTCTCTTGGGGCCGGTGGGAGTTTCCCACATTTGGAGGGTGGAACTCGTTCCAGGAACCCGGACGAGAGGAGGAGGGCAGCGATGGTCCAATTCATTTGTGCGAATCGCTTCGTTTCATGAACAGGCAAAAAAAAAAAAAAAAAACTTAGTCGCCATAACGATTTCGTGGTAAACTACATTTTGGTAAAATTACACTTTTTATCAGTATTTTTAGTTTCGAATTGATTACATAATGCATGTTTGTTTAAAATATCGAGCGACGTAGCATTGCCATAGTAAAACAAATATTAAAACGTAGGCTACTGTATTTAAAAATATTTAAAAACTTTACTACTAAAAGGCCCAACATCTTGTGTTTAAGACAGCTTTTAGGGAATAAATAAAAAACGAAACTTTAGTATAATATTTCGCATCCTGGTTGGATTCTCGCTTTTACGAATCGGCTCGAGTGAATCATTAGGACGATTCGGTTCAAAATAATGATTCCTCGGCGAATCGGACATCACTAGAGGAGGGCAGAGAGGGAAAATCACAGCCACCGCCACACCATGATCCTCATCTCACAGCACAAACACACTGGTGTTAAAAAAACAACAACAGTCTTGAGCATTTCGGACCGAGGCTGAGGTGGGGTCTCGCCGTCGGTGTGTAAACGGAGCGTGTTTATCTCTGTTTTTAAGCCGTGAGGGAGTGGATCTGTCTCGGACGCCATCTTTAACCGCAGCAGTAGCCCGGGAGAGTGAAGAGCTGCTGGGCCACCGTTAACCAGCACCGGGCTTGAGTAGTTTCTCCAGCTGACATTCATGCTTGACAGCGATCGATAAGTTTGTCGGGACTGATTTGTGGTCGGCAGGCGTGTTTTCTGTCCACTTGGTTTGTTGTTGTTGTGGTCGGAGGAGTTTTCTCGGGCTGGCTGCTCATCCTGGCCTGTTGGAAGGGTAAGTGAGTTGTTAGCTCTTCTGCTAACTTAAGTTAATGTCAAAATAAACACTTTTTGCTTCTAACACAACAGAATAACTTAAGTAAACATTTTCTTGTTTATTGTAGTCCATTCCAGTTAATTAACATAAAACGCAACTGTTGTGTTGATCTAAGTTTATTAGTTTCCACCCAAGTCATTTGTTTGACTGCAGGTGATGAAACTGTTAACAGGTCATCTTCAAATTCAGCATATAGAAATGCACATGTGTATGCTGGGATTTTAACTCTGGGGTGTGTGATCTGTGTGTAATATGGATGTCACTTTTTGTATATTGTCCTTTACGTTTAACTATGCCATATATATTAAGATGTGTTGATTCATTTTGATCTGAAATACTTAAGAACGAACATGCTGTTCCTTTAAAGTGCTGTTGATCATCCAGGCTTTGTAGACTTTGCCTTTGTATCTGTGTAAACAGCAGTTTAATTAGATGTATTTGTACAGTTGAGATGTACAGACTGAATGATCTTGATGGATGGACCTGCTGTTTACATTTAGACATTTCAATAATGGTTATCTGTCAATGGGATGCTGCCTTTATTGTTATAGAGCTGATGATTCATAAACATTATCATTGCTTTATTGCCTCTACTGGTGTTGTATAGTATTTCCTGCTGTCCTACCTGTAGATTGATGTCCGTATGCTGACTTTGCCCTGTCACAGTGGAAATGGCTGCTCTGATTGTAATGCAGTGAAGCTCTGCTGCATTTGTTTATGGCTTTGCATTGCTCATAAACATGCAAACTGGTGGTATGAGAACTAGAGACTGAATAGTGCCTCTGTTGTTAAGAGACACTGCCTGCTTTCTCCACCGTGATTGTCTTTCTCTGACCTCATTGCTGCCTCTTAAATCTGGGCCTCTTTCCTCCCTCTGCTCAACATCCATTCCACTGAGCCCTCGGGGTCTCCACTCCCACATCCATCTGATATCAGACCTCTGATTATCATTGATGTCATCGAGTGACTAACACAAGTTTGGTCTATCAGTTTTGATGCGTTCCATGCATCCCTCTCTCTGGCAGGATTATAACTGAATGAAATTTCCTAAATCTGTAGCTGTTCTCGCACAGTCAGATCTACATAGTTTTGCTGACCAGCTTTGAATTTTTGTCCTCCTTGATTTATTATTTCAATTTTAATTAGTTTTTTTTTAATTAAGTAGTTTATTTATTTTTATTATTGCCTGCCCAGTCATTCAGACAGTAGCCATTGTTTGGACTGCACATACACAAAACACATAATGTTTCAAAGGAATAAATATATATATACACACATACAAGGAAATCAGATTTTGCATTAATATAGCTGAAATTGTTAGTCATAATATTTGCTTTTATTAATATATTTATTTTGATGTGTTGTTGTCATTGTTGTTATTGTTATTATTGCTGTCCCAGAAGTTTTGATTTATAAATGCACTAACAATATTTTACTGAAACATCACAAAACACACACACAGACACACACACACACATATATATATTTGTCACAATGGAATATATTTGTTTTTATTTAAATAATGAAATATTAGGCTATAATCAGATATATATAATAATGTATTGAGTTTTATATTAATATAGCTGAAGTTGTTAGTTGTAATATTTAAATGCATTTATAACTTTTTTTACATTTTATTATTGATGATCCACAAAGAAATATTTTTGTTTATAATAATATTATTATTATTATTATTATTATTAAATGTTATCTAACTGTAATTGTTAGTCATATTACTTGCAGCAGTTGAATACTGGATTCTGATTAATTGTTTTGTCATGTGTTCAACATTATCACTTGGCCTGTTCCATGGAAGTATATCATAAAGACATCCTTTTTTTTTTTTTTTTTTTTTTTTTTGCCTTATTGTTATAGAAGCTAAAGTTATAGAAGAAACAATAATTATAAACAGGCATCAAGAGGTTATCCAAAAGCCAAAACTATATATATATATATATATTAGTATTACATTTAAAAAAAAACTATTTTGCAAAGGAGTCTATTCATATGTAAAACTGTAAAATATTTGTATCGCTTGCAAAAAACAATAATACCAGATATTTAATCGCTCGAATGGTCTGTTAAATAATGCCCATGGTACTGTTTTCAAATGAAGTGATCTCCACAGGTGCAGCTAGGACGCAGGGCCTAATCACTGGCAAGGTCATACTCAGCGTTTATAAATACAAAGCGGGACAGCATCTCTAAAGCTCTACCCTGGGAAGGACTGGGTCAGAGTTGCGCTGCTATTTGTCTGGCAAATGAAGGGAACTCCCTTCTCCAATGGAGGAGTTTCCTAGACATTCCTCCTAATCTGAATTTAAAGGATGTTTTGATGCTTGTTTAAGGAGAGGGGTAAGTTGTTTGATATCCTGACGAATTCTTTCAGGTCATTTGTAACTGGACAGTGTTTGTAGACAGAGTTATTTGGTGTAGGACAGTAATAGGAATACCTACAGTGTGAAAACGTCACTGAAAGGTTAATGATTTGATAGTATTATACATAAACAAGCGGGTTTTTGGACAGATATAGCTATTTCCTTGAGTCTTACATGTTTCCGGTGGCAGTTACAGTTCTGTTTTTCAGCTTTTTCGCACATTCCTGAATAGCAACTCAGCATTTCTCCATTTGTGTGGCTCAGCTTTGCTTTGACTTTAGTAGATTTGTTTGAACTTGTCAGTTCGTTGGAAAATTGGATAAAGTCTGAAGGAAATGAGTGAAGGCATTTAGAATGTTGATGTTGACTATATGAGCTGATTAGCACTGAAATGGTTGATGGGAGATTTGAAGTGCCATTAGCACATGAGCTGAGTGAACAGGAAATAGAGAAATTGGGAGAAAGAAAGCCACATCATGTAGGCAGTTCCTGCCCTGCTGTTGTGTCGTCCTGTCCCGCCACATTCTTTCTGTGTGTGTCTGTTGGATGGCATTATGGGGTGTCATCCCTTTCTGTCTTTCAAAGTCCTGCCCTAACAGTCTGTGTCTCATGATAAGCATCTGGCAGTTAGCATGATTGCTTTGCTTTCCTGCTTTTTAAAATTCCATGTCATTGAATTTGAATTTAGGTAGACTTAAACTAGAATTAAAGTAGAGCTGCAACTAATGATATTTTTTTCTGTAGACTAATCTAACGATTATTTTTCCGATTAGTCGACTACTCTAGCGATTATGTTTATTACAATAAATAATTAATCTAATGTTCTTTTTATGATTAGCTAATGAATCCTTTGGATAACTTTACAAAAAATATATAAGTACAACTTCTAATATCATATTTCAACATTTATTCATTTTCAATCAATGTGGTTGAAGTTTTTACAGTATATAAAAATAAAGAGGCAAAGAAATAAATTTTACTATGGTTAATATGAGTTTACGATAGCGTTTATAATTAAACCACAGTAGCCACAAATTTACAGTTGTCTGAGACGTCATGAAATGTTCTTTAGCATCACAAACCATAAAATGTAGTCAGGGTTCTGCTGTGGTTTAGCATGGTTTCCAGAGATCTGTATGCCATTACACGAGTTGTAAACAGTGTGACGCGTCAACGCATTTCACGCACGTCGGCATATTTTTGTAGTCGACGTAATCGATGACATCGATGCGTCGTTGCAGCACTAAGGGCCGTTTCATAGTCAACGCATCTGTACGCATACGTGTCCCTGAGGCTACACATCGTTACGCTTCAGCCGGCATTATGCGTCGGTGCATAGCCAAATGTGTCGTCCTAGTTTTTGATACGCGACGCGCCGATGCACGCAACACTATGCGTTGTCAGTGGGGGCGACATTGCAAGTATTGTACACTAATTCAATTATATTGTGTTTACAGAAGAAGAAGGTTTGAATACAATGGCGGGCGAAGAGGAAAAACTTATTTTTATTCATCCACATTTATATCTCTGCGTTGCCTTTGTTGCCGCCGATGTAAAATCAGCAACAGAATACACTCCTCTTCAGTTGCCATTGTGATCTGAATATCACGCGACCCGACTCTACTAATATCACCCGGCTCTAATACCCCCTGTTGCGTGAGCGGTGTATTACATACACGCATTGCCCGTGACGCTTGCGTCCACTGTTTAGACTATGAAAGGGAGCGCGTCGCTTGCTCGCGTTTCTCGCGTTGGCTATGTAACGGCCCTAAGTTAAAGCATTCATTTAAAAGAACATATGATTTTAATTGTTACAAAATATTTCTATTTAAAATCAATTATTTTCATCTAAGTATCCTGAAAAAATGCATTGTCTTCTACAAAATATTACGCAAATATTTATATATTTTTATATTTATATTTGTAAATATTATTTTAAATTAATACTTTTTCATTCCATTTTGAATTTCAATATTTAAAACAAAATATATGTAAATATATAAAGTTTTTTAAATTAGGGTTGTGCAAAAAATCAAATGCGATTTTCATGCACATCTCATCAGTAAGGACGCTCCTTTAATTTGAAGTATTATCTCCAGCACGTGTGTTCAGATCAGGATGGCATGGTTGTCTTGTAAAAAATTCGCATTTTAGGGGCTAAATATCACGTTATTGGTATTGAGGTTGCTTCGAACCGCGGACATGAAAAACTACCTCAGACTTGGCAACACTGGTTCAGGTGGAGCGGCAGTTACTACACAGAGCCGTAGTCTACCGACAACTAACACAAAATCGCTTTCAAAATTGACAAAGAATTGCCACCGATTTTAAAATCGATTTTGTGTAGATTGTCAGTGAATTACGGCTCTGTGTAGTAAATGCCAACCAATGTTGCCAAGTCTGTGGTTGTTTTTCATGTCCGCGGGTCGACGACAATACCAATAACGTGATATTTATCCCCTAAAATGTGAATTTTACCTAGGCAACCATGCCATAAAAGTTACATTTTAACCCCGGAAAGCAATTTTTTATCGGGGAACCTCCTGGAAACGCAATTTGGCTAGTTTTGGACTAGTTTCGAGAAACAACTGGGCAGGATTTGTTGTGAAAACCTGGCAACCATGATCTGAACGCACGTGCTGGAGATATACTTCTAATTACAGGAGCGTCTTTACTGATGAGATGTGCATGAAAATTGCATTCGATTTTTTTTCACAGCCCTAGTTTAAATGGCTTAAAATTAAAGTTATCATCTCAAATAAAGGATCTCAGTTTTCAAAACGAATCCCAAGGATGTGCCACCCAGGCTCATGTGATCATAAACATTTTAATTATTTCCTTAAAGTGATGGAGGGCTTATTTACATTACTATTACACTTTACAAAATACATGCGTTTTTTTGGGTAATATAAACAAATATATTTAAAGTGGTCATCGGATGCAAAATGCACTTTTGTTGTTGTTTGAACATAAATGTGTGTACACATAGTTTTTATTTTAAATCCCTTTTTTAAAATCCACTTTCCCCGATTCCCCCGATCTGCATAAATGTGTTTAAGTTAGCGCAAATCATTCGTAATTCAGCTTCATCTACAGAAGAAGTAAGTACAGTTTTTTTTTTTTAATGAATCTCTGCAAATTGCCTTTCCTTATATATGCTAGTTAGCAAGTTTTGTGACTGAAGTTTACAGTCTGCTCTACACTACCATTGAGAAATTTTAAACAAAGCATGTTATAGGCCAGGGATCCTCAAATCTGGACCTCGAGATCCACTTTCCTGCAGAGTTTAGCGCTAACCCTAATCAAACACACCTGAGCATGCTAATCAGTGTCAATCCATGTCTTTGGGATCATTCGAAAATGGCAGACAGGTGACTTTAATCAGGGTTGGAGCTAAACTCTGCAGTGCATTGGACCTCCAGGGTAAGATTTGAGGAAGGGGGTTATAGGCTTTTCATTAAGACCCTAAAGAATCATATCAACTTGTGTAAAATGGGCATCCGGTGACCCCTTTGAATTCAAATTCAAACAACCTTTCAAAATCCCTGACATCCTAAATAGTGCATGATTTGGCCCACTGTAAGCGTTTTCTAGATAAAGTTAGTGTGTCTGCATCTATAGTGCTTATGCATGTGAAAAGGTGAACGTGATGGTGTGGTTCGAGTGGCTTGATTGGTGTGTGTGGGCAGAGATTGTGAGGCAGCTGGTGTGGTGGGAGGCTGGTCTTGTGACCGAGACATCAGCCCTGAGCTCTCAGCATTGTGTCTGTGCAGCCGATCATCTGAGCAGCACTGAGGGGGGGAGCAGTGGCCCAAACCCAACCAGCTCCAGCAACAAACAAAGCACTATTTTAAAATGAGGCCATTCCTATGTGGCTAAAGTTTGATGGTGTTTACTAATAAAGCACACAGTGGGAATGAAGGGCAGCTTGCATAACCGTTGCATAACATTGGTATTAATAAGAGTTGTTAAAGTTAAATTTAGTGTTATCATCCATTAACTTACAGGACAACTCCAACCCATCATTGAAATGTACTCACCTTCATAATTTCCAAACCATCATGATGACTTGAAGATATTTAATAAAAAAAAACAAAGAGGGAAAAAGTTTCAGTGTTTTTATGTTAATGATAATATCTCAATGTGGTTTACAAGACACTTAATATTCACTAATGATTTTGATTTGACTGCACTAACGCTATCAGATGAGAACAGAACTTGAGCTGAAAAATTAAATTATTGGAATTTTTCAGATTTTAAGAACTGCTGGGTTTCCGGTAGTGGGCAGAGCTAATGCACAAACAGCAATCTAATTGGCTGCAATCTCAGTCCCTGTTTTGAAATCAAATCAATTCGAGCGAACGCACAAAGCCTGATTAATATTCATGAATCCAGCAGCTCATTAATCCTTAGTAATCCTTAGTGCATTTTATAGTTCTTATTAGTAGAATTCGTATCATTATCTTATCAGTATTTTTGTAAAAAAAAAAAAAAAAAATCATTTTTTTTTTTTTTTACATAAATACTGAATGACCAAAAAGCACCACCCCCAGTCCAGTAATGTTCATTTAAAATGACTAATATGCATTCAAACATGGTTATCAAGTTTATTGTAATTTACTAAAGTTCTATTATTAAATAATACTTGATTATTATAATGCTTGACTGACTGATGTTAAGAGTATACTTTCAGATATTTAAACTAGAGATGCATCGATTGATCAGCCAGGGATCGGCCTTGATCGTTGGTCATTGGATCAGTCATGTCTTTCCGATTTTCAGTCGATCCGTCTACATGCATGTCACAGCCGCACAAGCACTCATAGACACATGCAAACTAGGGCAGGGTAAAAAATACTGACATCTCGATATTAATTGATTCTCTTTTTATGGAATGAAATCGATGCTTAAATCCCAAGAATCAATTAATTTAGCCTATTTTCAGTTAATGGACGGAACATTGAAGGGCACTTCCCATCCAGTAAATAGCAATAAGCATTTTTGCTATGAAACAAAGTCTCAGGTTTCAATTTATGTCCATTGTATTGCAGTATTCAAACAGAGCCATAGTTCACTGACAAGCTACACAATATCGCGTTCATTATCAAAGGGGATTCATCTAGGATAATGAACGTGATATTGTGTAGCTTGTCAGTGAACTATGGCTCTGTCTATTAAATGCAGCTCCATTTGAAAGCAGGTGATGGCGATGTAGTGCTAATCCAGGAACCAGATTTACCGACTAGATGCACATGATCATATCGTTATATATATATCGCCCAGCCCTAATCTGCGCAGTTTAATGTGGAGTAACAGTTAGCGCCTGAGTTTAAAAGATCCTGCATCATGAGGTGCACGTGAACTAACGTTAATCATCTCCTCCACAATAATATCAGCCTAACATGAGTCATGACTAAAGATACGAAGGTAATGTTAAAAGAAAGAGTACAACTTTACGATCTGTATCCTGTCTCATGTAATCGCTCAATCAGTGTTTCAGCTGCACGAAGACGTCAGTATAACAGCTTGTAAACAATGTCACATAACGTAATGTCACATTTACCTCAGAAACAAACATATTCGGTGACCATAAACTCATTAGTCAGATAGAAAAATAAGCTATAGAGAGGGGTATTTTGCTAAATATATGCACCATACTGGAACAGTAAAGAAAAAAAATTCTGTTTGCTGTGGAGTCAAGAAATCTGTAAATATGATTAAAAGATGAATATGGGACAAAACTACAGAATGTCAGATTTGATTATTGGGTGTTTCAATACAAAGATGTTTTACCCGCTAAGAAGATCAGCACTTTTAGAGTTTCATCTCCCTATCTGATCTGAGTATAAGTATTGGAACAGTTGCCTCACAGGCAAGCAATTTGGATACTAAAAGGAAGTCAATTAGAACTTTAGGAAAAACAAAGGGCATGAAGAAATCAAGAGTTTGGAAACTACTGGCGACATCAGCAGCCAACGACGACCTGATCGTCTGAGAAAAACAACAGTAGTCGATGACAGACAAATCATAAAAGCTGTGAAAATTAACCCTAAAATACATGTCTGTAAAATCACCAACAACTTCCAGAAAGCTGGGGTGATGCTCTGTCAATCTACAGTCCGCAGGAGAAATTGACACAGAATTACAGAAGCTACACCGCAAGATGCAAACCTCTGATCAGCACCAAAAATAGAAAGGCAAGATTCTTCACAAATGTGAGCCAGTAGAGTTTTGGAACTGAGTCGATGGACCGATGAGACCAAGATTAACCTTTATCTAAGTGATCGGAAAGCAAAAGTGTGCAAAAAAAGCAAACAACCTCATCTGTAAAACTTGGAGGAGGTGGTTTCACGGCATGGGCATGCATGGCTGTCTCTAGAACAGGACTTCTTATTTTTAATGATGACTGTAGCAGAATGAATTTGGAAGGGTAAAAAATCATATTGGCTACCAATATTCAAGAAAATGCCACCAAACTCATTAGAAAGCACTTCATGTTGGATCAGGACAATGACCCAAAACACTCTGCCAGTTCAGTCAGGGACTTTATCAGGGCAAAGAAATGTAAAGTCTTAGATTGTCCAAATCAATCTCCAGATTTAAAATCCGATTTGAACGTTAACTTCACCAGCTGAAGAAGAGACTAAAGACAGAAACTCCCCAAAACAAGCAACCGTTGGAATTGGCTGCATTAAAGGCTGGAGAAAAACATTTCAACGCATAAGATCAAGAGTCTGGTAATGTCTATGGGTTGCAGACTCACTGCTCTAATTGCATGCAAGGGATCTGCAACTAAATATTTTAATCTTTTACATCTGCCTTAAACTCAACCGCTCCAATACTTATGCGCACATTAAAAAGTGTGATGAACTCCAAAAGTGCTGTCCATTTTATTTGGCAAAACATGTCAAAAGACCTAATAATAAAATGTGACATTCTGTAGTTTTGTAGCATATTCATCTTTTAATTATATTTGCAAATGTCTTGACTCCACAGCAGAGAAAGCAATTTTGTCAATACTTATGGAGGGCACTGTATATCCAAAATAATCACTATTGAATTGGTAATCTAATCGAATCAAAAGCTTCTGAATGAGAATCAAATCATGCAATTTGTGTCAAAACCTGTTTATTACTGTGAAGTTGCTTTGAAACAATTTGTATCGTGTAATGCGCTATATAAATAAAAGTGGTTTGACTTGGATTTTGGACCCGATTGATTTCCACTGTATGCAAACATACCATTCAGAATAAGTTTTTTGTGCTCAACAAAATTTAAAACAACATGATGGTAAGTAATTGATGGTGATCAATCCCTTTAAGTTCTGACTTATTAGTATGTGATGTCCATGTTGTGCATCCCAGTCCAACCTTATGTACGAGTCGACCACTCCTAGTCTAAAACCAACGGATATAATGACAGTGGTTTATGATGACGATGGCATACTCCGTTTTAAGTGTAGATTTTAGCTGTTATCTCTGCCCTGTGTGTCAGTCCTGAAGTCTGGCTAACCATGGACAAGGTGACATAGTTATGCAAACTCCCAGGGTTTGCATTTGGAATAGTGACGGATGTTAGTAGCTGATGCAGTGGAGCTGAAGAAATTCTTTACAAGGTGTGTCTATCTGGAATGATTCAGTTCGGCTGTGGACCAGGTGTCATGATGTCTCATTATATTGCTCTGTAAGTTAGTCAGTCATGCACGTAAGCAGATAAACATCGTTCGAGAGTGTGTTCAGAGAGGATAGTTTGCAGCCTCTTGGCCATTGGCTCAGAGATGCTGTTGCCATGGAAACTGATGTGCTAGTTGTTGCTGGGCTTCAGATGGGAGCCAGTGCTGGAAGCAATCCCTCTCCTGAGTTTGGCCAGAGTGTGCTTGACTGCTCTGACGCTTATTAACAACAGCCTCCCACCAATAAACCACCCCACTTGCGTCACATGGAGTTCGATGTTTCTGCCTCTTTTATATACATCATAATCCTCTTTAACAGAGATATTGATTTCCATTTTTAAATTGTGATTTACTTCTAGGCTTTTATACAAAATCAGTTGGAGTACTCTATTAGTCAAGTTTTTCCCAATACCGTGTGTGTGTGTGTACACTACCAATCAAAAGTTTGTGGTTGGATAGCTATTTTTTAAATTGTTCGTGATTTTTTTTTCTTTCTTGCGCTGAACACAAAAGAAGATTCTTTGAAGAATGTGGGTAACCAAACAGTTGCTGGTCCACATTGAATTTGATAGTAGCAAAAAATTCTATGGAAGTCACTGTGGACCAGCAACTGTTTGGTTTTCCACGTTTCTCAAAATAGTATTTATGTTCAGAAGAAGAAAGAAACTCATTCAGGTTTAAAATCACTTTTGAGTGAGTAAATGGTGGTATACATATAAAACACATTTGACAGGATTTGTATTTTTGGGTGAACTAATATTTTAATGTTAATAAAACAACAAAACACTAAGATAAAAATCACTCACTGCTCTTGACTGAAGAAATGTAATACAGTTGCTTTAGGAATCAATTTTAACAGAGCAGCAGGCTGGAGGAGGAAGCAGAGAGTTTGACTCTCTCTGTGTTTGTAAGAATGGGAGAGCCATTGATGTTATGACTGCAGCTCCTGGTTGTCTCCTGCACACACACACACACACACACTCATCCTCTCTCCCACACTCTGAAGCTCAAAAGAGGAACTCACTGACCACAGCTGCTGTAATGTGCAAACCCGATGCATCAGCTGGGGCTATTTTGCTGCAAACAGCAGTTTAAGCATGTGGTTTCTCATAGAGTTGTCTTGTGAACAGAACTTTTATGATTCCTCCTTTCTGTTCAGATAATTCATAGCACAGGAGTGTGGATGTGTACATATTCAATGGAATGGAGTACAACGTCTCAAGTCTCCATTGAAAATGTGTTAATCAAACTCTACTTAAAAAAAAAAAAAAAACCAAAGTAACCAAATTTTCTGATTGAATTTCTATTTTCTTCCAATGCAATACTAATGATTCTTTCTCTCTGTCAGGTTTTGGTCCATATGAGGCCGCAGTCTTGCAGATGAGCCATCATTGGGGGCTGTTGTGTCGCAGACCCAGATAGTGACTGGTGGTTGCGGCCCCGCCCCCTCCCAGCATGCCCAACGCTGCTCGTGCAGGGAGTCTGAAGGACCCCGATATCGCAGATCTCTTTTTTAAAGATGACCCTGAAAAACTCTTCTCAGACCTGAGAGAGATCGGTCATGGCAGCTTCGGCGCTGTATACTTTGTGAGTGCTTTTGCATATTTGAAGCTCTGGAGATGTATTTTAGGCCGTGAAGAAACAATGAAGTCATAATCATTCTACTAAACAATGAATTTATGTATTATTACAGGCACGGGATGTGCGGACCTCAGAGGTGGTGGCCATCAAGAAAATGTCATATAGTGGAAAACAGTCCAATGAGGTGAAAATAAATGCTAATTTACTTATGTTGATCTTTCTGTTTAAGTTAAGGGAGATTATAAATGATTGTTTCTCCCTCTAGACTGTAACCTATGCATGTATTTCATAATTCATTATTTAATCAGTGCTTTGATACATAATGTCTTTTTCTGTTCACCAATAAATGTATTAAAGGTTTAGGGCCAGATTTATTAAATAGGGCAAATTTGATCCCATAAAAGTGCTGATGGGAGTAGAAAGTTCTACAGGTGATCTACTGACATTGTGCAAATTGTCAAACACAGATTCCACCAGCACATTTCTGTGGCTTTATTGAACTGTTTTTAACCTGTTAACTGTCACCCGTCCACTTCTGTGGGACGCCTACATTTACTTCACTATATTACAATTAAATCTAATCTAATCTTGACAAACTATATATCGTTGGAAAGGTCTAAGACTCCCAAATATGTATTTTATCAATGTTTTTTGTTAAAAATTATGTAGGAAAAGTAATAGATTAATTTATGACAAGAGTGCATCCTCAAAAATCTACATTATAACAGGAATTTTGACCTTTGTTAAAAAAACAAGACTTCTTTGTTGCCTTTTTCTCTATCACATTTTAGAAATCATCAGAAGTTATATATCAACTGAAAACTTAAAATCTCAAAATTCATCCTTTAAAACTCATTTTAAAATCAGACATTGCATTAACATGTAAATGGTACATCAATATCATGTTACAAAATGTTTTCATTCATGAATAATAAAAATTTAAGTTTGGATCATGCACTACAAAGTCAATGTTCAAAAATATGAGTGACAATTAAGGGGTTAAGTGCATTGCATAGTTATGCGTTTCTTGTGCATTTTTTTTTTCAGAAATGGCAGGATATAATAAAGGAGGTGAAATTCCTTCAGAGGATAAAGCACCCAAACAGCATAGAGTATAAAGGATGCTACCTGCGAGAGCACACAGCATGGGTAAGAAACCTAACCCTGCTAGCAGCTGTCAGATCACGTACCTTTATCAGAACAATCTAGGATGTGATGTATATTTTCTATATGAGTGGACTTCTTGCTGAAACGTGTCTGTCTCTCTAGCTGGTTATGGAGTACTGTCTGGGGTCTGCCTCAGATCTCCTCGAGGGTAAGTTTGAATGTTTTGATGCTTGCTTAATGCACTGATTACCCACAGAGATATGTGCACTCCATATACAGCATCCAGTTATAAACAGAAAAGTATTTGTTTATCTTCAGAGAGACATCTAGAAACCAATTTGTTTTACCCACAGTACACAAAAAGCCTTTACAAGAGATGGAAATAGCAGCGATTACTCATGGTGCTTTGCAGGGGCTGGCGTATCTTCACTCCCACAACATGATTCACAGGTGAGTTCTCATGTTAGTGTTTGAGTTTCCTTTGAATGTTGACTTTTTCAGCCATATAAAGCAGGGCAGTGTGTGGTTCATTTATGCAAGTTTGCCCTCTTTCCTGGCTGTTTGACAGGGATATCAAGGCCGGGAACATCCTGCTCACAGAGCCTGGACAGGTGAAGTTGGCAGATTTCGGTTCTGCTTCAATCGCCGCACCTGCTAATTCATTTGTGGGGACTCCTTATTGGTGAGTTCCCTGTTAAACTTCAATACTTTCAGTGGTTGTAAACTTCATAGGCCTTCTCAGACTATATAAATGACTTATTCATAGGCAAGTCTGCAGGTCATGCCAGGAGAGCCTGAGTATTGGTCGAGTTAATCAGATTTTAAATGTTAAAATTACATAACACCGAAATCTTGGTGTTTCTTCTATCTCAGGATGGCCCCAGAGGTGATCCTGGCCATGGATGAGGGTCAGTATGAGGGAAAGGTTGACATCTGGTCTCTAGGAATAACCTGTATTGAACTAGGTGAGATGAAATAGGACACACAAAAACTTAATTTTTTGTGATCAGGTGCCAAGTCTGTTTTTCTGATGGTCTTTTTTTCTCCTATAGCTGAAAGGAAACCTCCGCTCTTCAACATGAATGCAATGAGTGCCTTATACCACATCGCGCAGAATGAGAGTCCAACCCTGCAGTCCAGTGAATGGTGAGTGAAGGCTTTTCTCTCATGTTCATTAACCTTTCTCAACTCTTTAGCTGTATTGTTTGAAATACTCTCGCTTTTCCCTTTCCCAGGACGGACTACTTCAGAAACTTCGTGGACTCCTGCTTACAGAAGTTGCCCCAAGATAGACCCAACTCTGAAGAACTGCTGAAAGTAAGTTAAAGAAAGTTCACTTGTTCAAACAGATGGATGGAGTTCAGTGAGTTCTCTTTTGAAGATTCTTCTGCAATGCTTAGGGACACTGTAAGAATTCAATGTGATTTTTTTTTTCTGTAAGCACCACACTTTGATGCCTTTAGCTGTTATTCTGAAAGCTCTGGCTTTCTGATGTTTTTTTGTTTTGTTTGTTGGTTTTGTGTTTTTTTCGCATATGTGGCACAAGAGAGTTTGTAATGCTAAGCCTAACAACAAAACATTTGCCGGCTTGTTTTAGGTAGTAGTTCAGATTAATATAAAAAAATATAAAACACATTAATATAACAATAATAAAACAACAAAAAATGTAATGTTTTCTTCTTAAAAAATCGTTTTAAGTTCTATTTGTTGTATTATTTTGTGTGTGTGTGTGTGTTTCTGTGTAAATACCTGAAATTACGTCTTATTATAAATGTTGAAAACAACTTTGCTGCGAAACCATGATACATTTTTTAGGATTCTTTGGCGAATAGAAAGTTCAAATGAACAGTCAGACCATTTATTGTCGCTTTTGGTTAATTTAATGCGTACTTTCTGAATAAAATTAATAATTTCTTTAGACAGACTTAACCTATACGTTTGAAAGGTAGTGTACATCTGGACTAGACTGCTAAATAACATTTTTACAACAACAATTGTCAGTGCATCACATCCTGATTGTTGGGTGCTGTAATAATAATGTGAATCTGCTTGTTTAGGTAAAGCTGATAATATTTAAAATAAAAATTCTCACACAGTTTCTTTTAAAGCCATGTGATCCTTTTATGTTGGTCACCATATCCTTCTCTTTCTGTGTGCAGCATGCATTTGTCCAGCGTGAGCGGCCGGAGTCGGTGCTTATTGACCTGATCCAGCGCACCAAAGATGCTGTGAGAGAGCTGGACAACCTGCAGTACCGCAAGATGAAAAAGCTCCTCTTTCAGGAGGCGCAGAATGGCCCTGCGGTAGAGGTCCCAGATGACGAGGAGGTCAGTTATTGTAATACCATATATCGACCTTGTTAGACCCTTGGTGCTCTGCCAAATGTGTTTTACAGTCTTCCTGCCAAGGGAGGAAGTTATGTTTTGTCCTGGTTTATAGAAACGCATGGCCTTAACACGTGTTTCCATTCATGTAATGTGTTGTAGGAAGTGGAGCACATTGCTGGCCGCACGGGCACAGTGAACAGTGTGGGCAGTAACCAGTCCATCCCTAGCATGTCCATCAGTGCGAGCTCCCAGAGCAGCTCGGTTAACAGCCTGCCTGACGCCACAGACGCCACCGATGATAACAAGAGCGAGGTGGACCTGATGGAGAAAGACCAAACCATTATACCCAACATCTCCATGATTCACGTCAAACCGGTTTGTGCACGTTCACTGTATTTACATTCGCATTTTTTCTCTACCAAAGTGACTTGCTTTGTATTGTATGCAAATGGCATGTATTATGTATGTCACTGTTGATCAGTCTCATCTGAAGCTGTTCACTGACCGCCTTGGTGCATATTGCACAAAAAACCCCAAACCACAAAGCTCTAATCTGATTGGCTGGATTTTTGACTTATGTCTGTAAAAAACTGTACTACAAATTTTTGGATGTGTGTTTTTTCACGTGATTATTTAAATACTCTTTTCACACTGGTCTGTATTTATGATATATATTGCAGATTTACGTGCCACTAAAAAGCAAGTAGAAATAAAACAATTTCTGGTTGGTTGCTTTACATGTCAATCAGAGAGTCTCTTCCGGTCTAAAGGTTGGAAATAACAGCATAAGTGGGCAGTTTTTAGCAGAATAAACTGCATCACGGACCAGACCTTTTGCATTTAAGTCAAAGGCTACATGACACTGCATATTGATAGTTAAGGTTCAATTTGTAAGGTTTTATTTGTACTAAAATGCCTGAAGTTAATACAGGCACTAAAGCTGTACTTTTGAGAGTTGATGTCTTTGTAACTGCCCTTTGAATGTCCACATTGAACATATCATGCATGACCTATTTGTTTTGTTTTATGGTATTAACATGCTTAATGTGTATATTATGTATACTTAAATTCTGTGAACATGCTTAATTTGTCTGAAGGAGGAAGAGAGATACCAGGAAGAAACTGAGGCTCAGAAACAGCCCACAGAGCCCCAGTCTCCCCCAGCACAGACACCGCGGCGTCAGTACCGGAATCGAGAGCACTTTGCCACCATCCGCACAGCCTCCCTGGTGAGAGCCAGATTACCACCCAGGAAGAGAGTCAGGGAGTCTGTTTGCTCTCTGATCTCTTCAAGTTCAATAGTTCACTGTTTTGTACAGCACTTGAGGGATAAAAGCTGGTTTCTTGATAAAAGCTTGTCTTTGTGTGTCCTAGGTGACGCGTCAGATTCAAGAACATGAGCAGGACTCTGAGGTGCGCGAGCAGATGTCTGGCTACAAACGAATGCGCAGACAGCACCAGAAACACCTTCTGGCCCTTGAGAACAAGCTGAAGGGCGAGATGGACGAGCACAGACTCAAGCTAGACAAAGAGCTGGAGAACCAGAGGAGCAGCTTTGCTGGCGAGATGGACAAACTCATCAAGAAGCACCAATGCACCATGGAGAAAGATGTACTGTAACATTATCATACAAAACCAAATCATAAAAGAGTTGAAGATGTAATGAAACATCATTAATAATTCATGTGAAAGATCATTGAAAAGTCAGAATCATCTGTTTATGATGGATCATTCTGCTTTCCAGGCTAAGACTTTTACCAACGATGAAAAGAAATTCCTGCAGCACATTCAGAGCCAGCAGAAGAAGGAGCTCAACAGCTTCCTGGAGTCTCAGAAACGAGAGTACAAGCTGCGCAAGGAACAGCTCAAAGAGGTCAGGAAGCCACTCTGTACAGCCTCACACTCATCCTCATTATATTCCGTTACACATTCCCATTTGTTGCACTTTTTCATTGCAGGAGCTTAATGAGAACCAGTCCACACCAAAGAAGGAGAAGCAGGAGTGGCTGTCCAAGCAGAAGGAGAATATCCAGCACTTCCAGGCAGAGGAGGAGGCCAACCTACTCCGCCGTCAGCGGCAGTATCTGGAGCTTGAGTGCCGCAGGTTCAAACGGCGAATTCTCATCGCACGTCACAACGTGGAGCAAGATCTCATGAGAGAGGTTAGCATACAGAGAGAGCTTGCATGTACACAAACTCACAAATCTAAATTAGGACTTTTTGAGTTTCCAGCGTTTGGCTTTAAACAGAGCCAGAAAGCACAACCCTATACAATCGTGGAAATCACTTGCATATGTGAATAAATGTTCATCCTAGGCGATTCAGTAATGTTGATCATTAGCTAATAAATTATTAGATTTAATTCGCCAGTGTCTGAGTTAAAGTATAAGGTCACCATAAATAATTTTACTCACCTTAACTGGTCTTGAACACTTTCCCACTCCATCTGTAAAACTCACTATTTCAATTCATCTCAATGGAAGTGCACCATAAACTCTAGTGTTCAGGTGCCCAACTCGCCGTTGCTTAGCAGAGAGTGAGAGAGTCTTACATACCACGCAGAACTGACAAGTTACTTGTAAATTTGTTTTTGTTTTTTTGTCAAAATAATGGAGCTCATTTTAAATTTCTTGGTCTTTAAAAACATGCGGAAGCCATCGACATGATCTCTACACAGTGTTCATTGCTCCCTACTCCCTGAGCAGGGGAAATCTGTTGAAATTTACTTCGCTTTGGAACATTAATTCACGGATTTGCACTGCGCAACATCTTCACACAGATAAGTGTGACATCATATACCTCTGTAAATAAATACAATTTAAATTCACGTCTCGCACACTTTCATGCACTTTGAATGGAACATATAAGTTCGCTTCGAACTGGAATCATGGTGGAATATCCCGTGATGTCCACTTCGCAGGGCACTTGCATTCAAATAGAACAAACATCTGAACCAATAAGGGAGACATACAAAATGTGCCGAGCAGGGGGGCGCGAGGAGTGGAATTGAGACCCGCTGGCTTAGAGAGTTATTTAGTCTGACATTTTTCTGTTCTCAGGAGCTGAATAAGCGTCAAACACAGAAAGATCTAGAGCACGCCATGCTGCTTCGACACCATGAGTCTATGCAGGAGCTGGAGTTCAGACACCTGGGCAACATTCAGAAGATGCGTGCAGAGCAGATCCGCCTGCAGCACCAGACAGAGCTCACCAACCAGCTGGAATACAACAAGCGCAGGGAGAGGGAGCTCAGACGCAAACACGTCATGGAGGTCCGACAGCAGCCCAAGAGTCTCAAGGTAATGTCACTCTAGTTTTCCAGTTTCAAGGTTGTAGGTTGCAAGTCCTTGCAGATTCAAACTGCATATTCTCATTGCATGTCACAACGTGGAGCAAGATCTCATGAGAGAGGTTAGCATGTACACAAACTCACAAATCTAAATTAGGACGTTTTTAGTTTCCAGTTTTTGGCTTTGAACAGAGCTAGAAATAACAACCCTATACAATAATGTAAATCACTTGCATACGTGACAAATGTTTTGCTAATTACTTAATTTTTTCCTTAATAGTGTAGTTTACTGATGTTTATTTTGTTTTGTCTCTTACAGTCCAAAGAGCTCCAGATAAAGAAACAGTTCCAGGATGCATGTAAAACCCAGACCCGGCAGTACAAAGCCCTGCGAAACCAACTGCTGGAAAGCATCCCAAAACCTGAACACAAGACCATGCTGAAACGACTGAAGGAAGAGCAGACCAGGAAACTAGCCATCCTCGCCGAACAGTACGACCACACCATCAACAACATGCTCTCCACACAGGCTGTGAGTACCAGACTGAAAACGATACGTTAAAACGGTTTCCCATCAATTCCTGATCAACTAATATAGATGATCTCTCAGTTGCGTCTAGACGAGGCGCAGGAGGCGGAGTGTCAGGTGCTGCGCATGCAGCTGCAGCAGGAGCTGGAGTTGCTGAATGCATATCAGAGTAAGATCAAGATGCAGACAGACGCCCAGCAGGAGCGAGAGAGAAAGGAACTGGAGCAGAGAGTGTCCCTCCGGAGAGCCCTACTTGAGACTAAGGTCACTTAAACACACAGTCACTTTCATCTTTGTTTTTTTTCTTTTTTATGTGTAAATTACTTTAAATGAATAACCAAAAACCTTTGTTCAATTATGCTTTTATAAATGTCAGATTTTGTTTTGCCATTTGTGGTCATAAGTAGAATAAAAACAATAATAATAATTAAAATAAAAAATATATATATATATTAAATGAAATAAAGTTAGCCTAAACAAAAGACTCAAGTGATGATCTATTTAAACAGACAGCGTAGCTATTTTACTTTATTTTATGTTTTTTTTTTTACTTTTAAAACAGTTAATGTTAAACTGTAAATTGATAGTGTTATCTTTCAAAACATATGATTTAATATTTCATATTTAGTCATGTCTTAAGTGTCCAAATGCTTTTCGGGGCCACTGTTCATTAAACATTTTTGCGTGTCCTTTGTTGTCCCACAGATCGAAGAGGAGATGTTGACCTTACAGAACGAGCGCACAGAGCGGATCCGTAGCCTACTGGAGCGCCAGGCCAGAGAAATTGAGGCCTTCGACTCCGAGAGCATGCGCTTAGGATTTAGCAACATGGTGTTGGCTAACATCTCTCCTGAGGGCCTCAGCCACAGCTTCCCTGGGGCCCCGGGCAGTTGGATCCCCCATCAGCATCACTCGGATGGCTCTCAGGGGAAACAGTGGGGCGGCAGCACTGGTTCAGGAGCCAGCCACCACTACCACTCCAGTCAGGGAGGAGCACAGGGCCAGCAGGGCTGGGGCCAAGCCATCCCAGGAGGTGGGCTTCCACCGTGGACCCACTCCTCCTCAGGCCCCCAAGGGGCCATGCCAAAAAGCAGCGTGGGGATGCGGAACAGCCCTCAGGCACTTAGGAGGACCACCTCAGCAGGGCGCACGGAGCAGGGCATGAGTAGGAGCACCAGCATCACATCTCAGATATCCAACGGTTCGCACCTGTCCTATACATAGACACCAGTGCGTTTGTGCCAACCCTGCACACACAAACACACACAGGGTAGGGGAACGCACTGGTCCACACTAAAGACTGGCACAGAGAGCAGAGCTAACTGCACTCATCTACCCGTCTCCCTCAGTCCCTCTTTTCTTTTCTTTTCCTTCGCTTTCTCATTTCATTTTCCCACATGCAGACATGCTTGTAAACGATAGTAAATATCACTCAGGTCAAAAGATATTCTAACTTTGCATTAAGCTTGTTTGAAAGTCATGCAGAGCTAGAGTCAAAAACACTAGTCTGATTTAAAGCTCACTCGATGAGATTCATTTAATGCTAAATGTTATAGAGAAAGATATATATATATAAAAATAGATGTTTATTCATTTAGCTTTATTCCACTTAACGTGGGGATTCATAAGCCAAAAGGATGTTAAAAGGAGATGTTGGCCATAATTCTTAAGAAATGCATAGAAATCCGTAATGATCGTTTAAGGAAACTATCTAAGCTGTCAGCCTGCTGTCATGCTCTTAGGAAAAACTATTTGGGTTTTAATAAAATAAAGAAATTGAGATGGATTGAGTGTGTGCAGTATATGTGATGTCTGAGAGCTGGCCAATCTGTCGATTCGAAGTGAAAGTGTTTTAGTTGTCAGATTTTTAAGTTGGACAATTCATTTGCAGAGTACTTGTAAGTACTGTGTTTCTACAGACTTTTTTGTTACTTGTTTACTTGGTGGGTAAAGGTCAATGGGGCTGTCTTGCCCAAGCAGTGTGTTGTTGCAGAGTTGTAAACAGTGCAAGCAACCACAAATCTGTTCATATCTCCAGCATACTTTTTATTTAGTCTTTACTTGCATTAAGCAGCAACCTAATTATGGCCAAGACAACCTGTCTTCAGTTTTCTTAGCCTTTTGATACACCCTTCATTTTATTAGGTCAGCCAGCTTTCACCTGGATCAGGTGTCCAGACACATTTAGATGTGGTGCTTTCTTGATTATTTATTGTATGTGATGTTTTAGGTGTGCAAAGCCAGCTTAAAGATATCAGATATGTTCAGTGCCTTGAATGTGTTAATGGTTTATTACGGAGTAGAGACATGCCAAGATGAATGTTTTTTATGTAGCTGAAAAAAACACTCAGAAATTTAGAGTTTAATCATGTTCCCCAAGCTAATTAAGTGACAGTATGGGTCCATTTTACGAAAAGTGAGTGTTGGTGTGAATATATTTGGTTGTACACATAAAGATGAGCTTATATTATCCCACTATGTAATGTAAAGTTTTATGTTAATATACTTTTGAGGTGCCTTTGAATAGCTGCCAAGCAGAAGCACTTTTATGTAGTGTGTGGTGTTTTGAGAGATATATTTACAACTATGGAAATGACTAATGGAGCCGTAAACTGTAGTGTGTGATGGCGGATGTCCAGTATGTTTTCTGTTACTCTTTTAAAAGATTCTCGAGGTCATTTTAAGGAAGTGGTAGATCTGAACACGTCAGTGGTTTTAGGAAAGTACTGTTACGATTTATCCAATGAAATGAATGCAGAAACTGGCTGAATGTACTCTGTCCTCCATCAGGTTTGTGTCGTGTTTTTGACACTCTGGGAATGTAATGAATTGTTAGGAGCTTGAACGACGTACTTCCTGTAGGTCATGACAGCAGGCTTTCTTATGTGACACTGATTTGGTCTAAAGACCTCCACACTAAATAGCAAACGGTCTGTTCACGGTTTCATGCTTATTCATTACCAGTCAAACGTTTGGAAACATCTACTGATTATTTTTGATAACTATTTTCCATACTTTAAATAATAGTACATCAAGAATATATACACTACCATTTAAAAGAGAGGGGTCAGAAAGATTTGTTTTTAATAAGATAAAAAAAGTTTCTTATGTTCTTATAATTTACAATCATTGTTTTCTATTTGAATATATTTTAAAACAATTCATTCCTGTGATGGCAAAGCTGATTTTAAGCAAACATTACTCAAGTCGTCAGTGTCACATGATCCTTCAGAAATAATTCTGAATGCTGATTTGATTATCATCAATGATGAACACAGTTGTGCTGGTTCGTGTTTTTGTGAAAATCATGCTAAAAATAATTCAGGATTATTTGTTGATTTAGGAAAATTCAAATGAAACTTAGTGTATAACACTATAAATTTCTTTACTGTCACTTTTAATCAATTTGATGTGTCCTTGCAGTAAAATTTGTATTTCTTTAAAAATATTGCTGACCTAGTGTGTTAGAAGAGTGTAGCCTTATTTCAAACTAACAGCTTATGCCAAGTAGATTCGGAATGCTATATGTATTATATATATATATATATATATCTCAAGCTAAAAAACAATGGCATTTTCCCACACAGCTTTTCACTACATGTATTAAAGGAAATATTACATAAAAATCCATAGAAGTAATTATATTTACCTACATTTGTTTACAAAAACATAGGATAAATGCCAAGCAGGTAGGTGTGTGTGTGTGTGTGTGTGTGTGTGTGTGTGTGTGTGTGTGTGTGTATGTGTGTGATGGCTGACTGATATTGAGTTTTAATCCATTCGATCTAAAAGATTCAGACATGAATCAAACTTACCAGCTTTACCATTTTTTTAGCTTCAATCAATCTCATCTCTTTAATATGACATGAACTTTGGGAAAGTTAACAGCCAAATGCTCTCAGCCAAGTTCATGAGGTGCATCCTCGTTCGCACACTAACATTCAGTCAGGTGTGTCCATGTTTGACTGGTAGTGTCATGTATTTTATTAAACCAATAGCTGCCCCAAAGATTTAACCGCCAACTAAGGTATTTTCTCCTTCAATTGTTGGCTGTTATAAGTGACTGAGATGACCTAGTCCATGAGTAGAACTTCCTCTTAAACATGCAGGGCTCTTTTCCCCTTCTCTCTTTCTGTCCTCTGTGCCGCCCGTATGGCAGGTGTCAGTGCCCAGTATTGTGAGGATATGAGCTGTGCTGCCGATGCCCCTGCCTGCTCTCACTCTCCCCCACTGCTTTACATGCCATCACTCCACGCCAAACTCCTCCTGGATCCAGAGTTTCAACGCACGGATGCCTGAATGCACTTTCTTGGGGGAATTTTACAAGCTAACTCTTTGTTTTCCCAAGCGAGTTTATCTAGTTGGTTTGCTTTCCACCACTTTGACTGCAGGAGTCACGCTGACTGACTCATTCTTGTGAAATTTTTACTCATGTTTTAACACTTCTGATGGAGTACAAAGTTACCCTCCCCCCTTCTGTCTCCATTGTGCAATCATTGGTGAAAACAAAACTCTCCGAGCCGGACCTTTCCTAAAAAAATCCCAAAAGATCTTGTGTGACCTTTATTACCAAATGAATGCGGCTCTAATGTGAAAGAAGCGAGTATAACGTGTAAACTCTAGAGTCATTGTCTGGGGAGAGTATTCATATTGTATATTTGGTTTAAAATATTGATTTAAATTGCATAGAACTAATTTGATGGCGGCACAAGCCCCCCCACCCCCCATCAAGATTCTCCGTGTATTGACAGGTTTTAAAAGAAATCTATTAAGAATTGTAAACTATGTACCTTGCGCTTTTAAAGGGGTTTCTGGCCTGTGTACAAGGAGCCTCGGGTTGAACTTCAGGGAGTAGTGTGTGTTTACACGTCACCTCTGCACACTTTGTGTTTCCATTTGTATTAGAAAATCTGTCTGTGGTTCACAGGAATGTTTCAGGTCCTCTGTTTTCTCACAGTCTTTATTCTGTTCCCTTCATTCATACGAAAGTGCAGAATAAGAGCTATAAAAGGCACAGAAAAGAGGCAAATGTTTCTATTTTGAATCCTCCCATAGGTCATTTTGATATATTGTAACCAACAACTGATCAGTTTTGTTTGTTTGTTTTTTATATTGGGTGAGGGCTGTTTTAATTTGGTTGGCATTACTCGTAATTGTGTGTCGCACCTGTCACCGATTTTTATTTTATCCTAGTTATAAACTTTGTCCTACTGACTGAATTTAGGGGATATGCAAGTAATACTGATATATGAGAAATACTAGATCGAAATGCAAACTTATTTTCTAAATAATGGAGGTTCAACCTCTGGTCAAACACTGTGCCATCCCACAGCTGCCAAGCACGGTCACTACTGCATTGTCTCCTCTCCTGTTGACAGGCTATGAAAGAGTGATGGTTATTTTAGTTCTGATGAACCCGGCCACTCCTATCGCCAACACTACGAAGAAATGAAACGGGGAGCGATAGAGAGGGATTGGTCTACGGGGAAGGGCTACATTTCTTGTAAAGAGCATCAGTATTCATTTGCTGTGGTCAAAATGGCATACTAACATACTGCATACTGAATTCTTTTTGAAAAGTAGTATGATAGTGTGCCGTTTCACACGCACCCATTGTCCTCTGGCTCAGCATCACCACTATAACTCATATGTAACCTGTATCAAAATGTATAGATCGTGTATCATGTTATTAAATGTCTAAAAAGATTATACAAAAAGTTTAAAAATACTGAATAAATGGCTTGGAACTGTATTAAAGTATTCATGAATCAGAGAAAAACAAAAGTCTAGAGATGAATGAGCTATTTTTTTCTGTTCTGTAATTACTGTTGTGTTGATGGAGGAACACTGGTCAGAGGATCCGCTGTAATAAAAGCGAATTTAGTACATCACGTCTGACTTTTTATTTATAGAATTATAATTACCAGCAGCTGGAAGGTTGCATACAAACTATTTATATCAGCTGGGATTATAGATCTAATTTTAAATCGAAAATGTATTCATAATATTGATTCTTATATTGACAATTTGATGTCTGCTTTTTGCGGTCAATGCATCAATGCATTTTAATCTTGTTAAAGGAGGGGTTTTTTTTATCATATCCCAAACAATCATTTATTTTATTATTATTGTTGTTTATGTATTATAACTGCTCATCTTTTTAAATGTAGTTCTTATAAAATGTTGACTACAGGTTTGTGTAGCACTTCACAGCAGAAGACAAAAAAAAAAACTAGAGTTTGAAGCTTTCTACAGTTATCAAACTGTTCTAAATTCTAAACATTTTTGGGAGATATATTGTAAAGCATTTTATTAATGCATTATTAAGCTCTTTATCAGAAATTATTATAAAAAATACATGTAAATTGGTTGTCCACAAGGAAAAGCACTTAAATTACAAGTTCTCATTTTACGGGGAAATTTAGCATTTTTTTTTTTATTTATTTTTTTTATAATAAACATTTTCAATAACATTTTTCTCAAATATAACACTTCCTAGATGTAAATTTGGCAGATTATGTCAAGGAGACTAACATGGGACGGCATCATGTTCTGCAACATGTTCTGGAGCAAGTATGGTGACCCATACTCAGAATTCTTGCTCTACATTTAACCCATCCAAAGTGCACACACACCATGAACACACATCCAGATCAGTGACCATTTATGTTGCGGAGCCCTAGGAGCAGTTGGGGGTTCGGTGACTTGTTCAAGGGCACCTCAGTCATGGTATTACCGGCCCATGACTCGAACCCACAACCTTAGGGTTAGGAGTCAAATTCTCTAACCACTAGGCCACGACTTCCCCGTAGGAGAAACCCCTTCAGGAGAATCATTGATACAACCCTCTTTTCTCCTCAAGAACTGTACTCATCCAGAGTGAGCAAAAGTGCTAGTAAAATCACTCTGGCCCCTTCACATCCAGCACACTCTCTTTTTGAACTGTTGCCATCTGGTCGACGCTACAGAGCTCCGAGCACCAAAACATCCAGACAGAGGAACAGTTGCTTCCCCCAGGCAATCCATCTAATGAACACTTGACAATAACTGTGGAACACACAACACTATTTATACACACACAGACTTATTTATCTAACACACACAATGAGCCTACACTTCAAATTTGCACATAATTTACCAGTACATACAAAACTGTATTGTAATATACCTGCACATACAATTGTAAATTGTATGTGTAAATACATACAAACCGGGCAATAAAGCTCATTCTGATTCTGATGTTAAGTTTTAAATTTAGCACATTTCGTCCGCATCGGCAGAAGAATGCACAGTGCGCAAACTGTTAATGGCACCGAGTCTAACCCAATAAGAATTTCCAACGCTACTTAAATATGTGTGATTTATTCATTTAAATTATAACTTAATAACTTATTGTTTTTCTCAGTGGTCCTTACCGGCCTGTTGAAACAGAGAGTGGAGAGTATCTTTACTGCCCCCCTCTGCTCTGGCTACAAAACCTCAAGTAAAGCAAAATCACAGTATATATATATAGCTAAACCTGTAACTGAAGATAATTTGATACGCTCTGCACGTGTTGTTTGTGACAGAATGGAGCGCTGGTGTTTCTGTATCACCTGTGTGTCTCAGCAGAAGTTCAGTCATGTCTGTCTCATTACATCCTCACACCTCAGCCCTGGCTCAGCCAACACAGAGTGAGTCACGCTGTCAGCATTCACAACAGCAGCTCATGTAACACAGGTCTTTAAATCAGTCTCTGGATGACTGTCTGTTCACAGAGGTTGTGGAAAGAGAAGGCAACCTTTCACATGGATTGATTTAATTGGCTGACTGACCTCAAATAAATATAGTTTACATTTAGGATCAGATTTATTAGGAACATTTTAAAGTTCAGCTAGCTAACATTAAACCATTAGAATTTAGTAACAATAGACATTTAATTGATTTTGTTAATCTAGTGCTATAGTTTATTGTTTATACACTTTTGCAATTGTATAAAATTTTAAACTTAAAAAAAATACTATTAGTATAACTACTGTTCAAAAGTTTGGGGTTTAATAAAGCATTAATGTAAAAAATAAAATTATGAAAGTAGTCTTGTGCTTACCAAAGCTGCATTTATTTGAAAAAAGAATTATGAAATGTTATATTTTCTATTTGAATATTTTTTCCTTTTTATATTTATTTTATAATCCTATATATATATATATAGAGCTGAATCTTCAGGAGCCATTACTCCAGTTTTCAGTGTCACATGTTCATGCAGAGATCAATCTAAAATGCTAATTTGGTGCTCAAGAAACATTTCTTATCAATTTTGAAAACATAATTTTTTTTGTGGAAACTGTAATTTATGCATACAATTAATTACTTTGAATAAATCGCTGACCCTTAACCTTTGAATTGTAATGTATGTCAAAATTAACATTGTTGTATGTATATTAATCTAATGCATTAACTATCAATAACAAATTGAACCAATCTGTAAAATGTTACCAGTTATTTTCATGCATGTAAAAAGCACCAATTCACACCAATATCTCATTACTGTTATCTTTCTCAAAGCCTTTAGCGGTGGTCTCATACGGTCGCTCACTAGAGATGTCTCACATCACATTTAGGGTTTGTGATTGGCTGCTTTCCATTTCCTCTAATATTAGTCAAGCTAGTACAAGCCAAAGAGAAAAGTACAATCTATATTTGACCAAACCAGCACCTGTGGACAAACCAGTGAACACCAGTCAAGAGATGTCCAAAGTGGAGAGATTAAAGGGGAAGAAACTGCATTACACTGACCAATATTATCAGGCAAGAATGATTTGTAAATATAAGTGCTAACGATATCCTTCTATGCTGACATTTTCCTTCAGCTGTAAGTCTCTTAAAAACCGCTGCATGGAGACTCTCAGTCTCACTGAGGTACAGAGGACCGGAGGGAGAACCAGGAAAAGCATGATGGTCGTCAAACAATCCCTGGAAGAAGTGGAGCTGAAAGATGACGTCAAACCAGATGAACTTAACAATACAGAGAGCGCAAAACTGAACCATATACCTTTCCCAAAGATGTAGACTTATGAGAGGTGTCGTGTGTGCTCCAGACATCATCCTGTGGAGGATTCTTAGGGTTGGCCGGAGGAAGAGGAAGAGCAGCCAGAGCAGGAGACAGGAATGTGCACTGCGGTCTAACTTCAGCAATGAAGAGAACTCTGACTAATGGACAAAACTGGGGAACACTAGAAATCTTATAAACTCTGTTGGAATATCTGGACAATCTGGTGGCACTCATGAAGTAATTGGCCCTTTTTATGAAACTAAGGATAACTTTTGTCCACAATATTTCAAAAAGACCATTTCTCTCTGGTACTATAATTTCGTGACAATTCAGTGATAAAGGTTAATCATTTTATTTCAGATTTCTACCATTAAGTTTGGACTTTTACACATTGTGTATTTTGAGTGTTGTGTTGTCTATTATTGTAAATAATAGTTGCGAAATGGAAATTAAATGGAAGACGTGTAAGTGTAACAGATTACCAGAAAAGAGACAATGTTGGGCAGGGACTTGATTCTTTCTGTCAGTTGTTCATTAGACTTTGCTATGTGGGTATTGCGTTCAAAAGGGAAGGCAGAAAGACATATTTTCAGCAAAAGGACTAGTTTGACATTTAAAATAAATAAATAAATAAATAAACATATGTAAAGATGACTTTGGTTGAATGCGGAATGTTTTGGTCACAATACGGGGACTTTTTGTGATGTTAGGTTTTTAAAATGCTGTCATTATTTACTCACAAAAATAGGCGTTTTTCGAAGAATGTTGGAATCTAGTCAGTTTTAGTGACCATTGACTTCCATTCCAAAGAGACATTTCTAAAAATATCTTATTCCACAGAAGAAAGTCCTACAGTTTTGCAATGACATAAGGGTGTTTTTGGATGAACTATGTCTTTAACTGGGTCGGAAGACTTTTGTGATAAGTTTGGATGCGATTCTTACTCTATGGCCCCGTCTGTTGGTGAGAAGGCCAATGGTTTATGTGTCACATGACTTGACACAAAGATGGCGGTACAGAGCTCTCAAGTCCCAGGTCCCACTGGCACTCTCGGAATAGTTTAAATTATAGTTTATTAATTATGGGGAGAAAGTTGAGCAAATGCTTTTTCATCCAGGAGTGTGTAGCATACTAATTGTATTGGTAAGATCCAAACCAAAATAGTGGAAAAGCAAATAAAGACATTAATTCAGATCCTGTTTTGGTTACATAATTTGGTAATAACATTGATTCTCAGATCAAGACCACTCACAGTGAACAGACTTCATCGTATGTCCTCCTCACCGCTCTATATATTATATCTCCTAGCGGTTCTAAAATCGGTTCTAAAAGCGAATCCTAAAACAATGCAATTACTGTTCAACAGAATTAACCACATGATTGCCTCAATGATAACCAGGGTTGTCTTTTGCAATTTTGAGCGGTTGGGAGTTGTGTAATGAAGTCATTAGAAAGCAAAAAAAGAAATGCAATGCAATCTGTGGATTATTGGCTTTCGGCTATGTATTGTGAAAGCATGGCAGAAAATAACTAAGAGATGCCACAGAGACATTTTAAGCGAGCTATAAGCTATATATAATAATATAGGACTACACTTGGTACTAAAAAGAACTTGTGAACTTGTTTTCTTTTTTTACTTCAGGGTGTAACCTGTACTTTATGTGGTAGCTGGACATGAGTTTGGCCATGCACTTGGTTTGTAACACTCACAAAACCCAGAGTCGGTGATGTAGCCAACATCTACAATCTGAAAAACACACAATCTGTTCTCCAGAGAACATATCATGAACATCAACACACTCTTTGGTGAAACAAATCATGTTTCACAGTCTATAACTGTGAAATTGTATATTGTAGGAACAGAGGCACTGTTCATTTTGCTCATTTATATGAGAGATCACATGTCTGTTTTTTTTCTTCAGTCAAGGCCAAGGGACAAAAGGCCCTATCCATCTCTGAGATTCAGCTGGAGCTATCCCAGCAACCCCTGTGTCATTCAATGACACATGTAATCCCGAACTGACTTTTGATGCTGTAACTACTGTAGAAGCTATTTTCTTCTTCAGAGTCAAGTGAGTTAATCACATATAGTGTTTAGCTGCCACTTACAATCCATTTGAAAGCAAAAAGGAGAGAACAGAACAGGATCTTTTACATCTTCTGTCTGTATGATTTTTGTACATAATCGCAAGAAACTTCATTTTTCATAGTTGCAACTAGATCTCAGTTGAGTTTTTCTCATAATTGCAACTTTATAATTATGATTTTATATTTTACAGTTTCTTATAATTATGACTTTATATCTGACACTTGTGCCTTTGTATCTTTTAATTGTGACTATGTAAATGTATCAGTAACTTTATCTATCTATCACATTTACAAGTATTTCATACAACCATGACTTCATTTCCCAAAATTACCTTTTAATTTTTCTTATCCTCATGGAAATTGATTTTCATAATAGCATAATATTGAAGTGTGATAATATAAAATATCTAACTTTGCATAACTTATTAAAACTCTCGGATGGCATAATGTATTTAGTAATACAATAGGACGCATTCATCTGTTTTGCAGATCAAAGGCACTTATCTTCAGACATCTGAAAAGAAGTTTGTTACACATTATGAACACCAGTGCTTGATTTTGGCTGCTAAGAGTTGAAAAATGAGAAGAACTGTTCACGAGAAATACAGGAAGGAAATGTTTTTCATATTTGTGCTTGCATTATAATGCTTTAAAAGTGAAATGCACATACAAAAACATGCTTTCAAAATCATTTTGAACATTATTAATAAACTGTAGTCTACTGAATAACGTACAGTTCAAAATAAAGATTTCAAGTTTTCCAAGAAATTTTCAAGAAAAAACAAAAAACACTTGGTTCCCCAAAGAAAAAAAAAAAAAAAATCTTTATATTTAAGCGTATGTGAGATTATTAGCAAAACAATTCTAATTTCCACTTCACTTTCAGTTCATGGTTGTCTAAAGTATTATGTTGCCATTTCTTTTTTTATTTACATTTCAACGTATACTAAAACTGAACTACATTGAGAAAAATACATGAATGCAGTGCTAACCTGAAAGTCATGAGAAAAAAGGGCAAATGGAACAACTTATGTAAAAGCACTAAGACATGGCGTGATTGGCATCTCTGATTTATGATCTGATCTGGCTTGTTGACCTATAGTTTGGATTAGCTATCAAATAATAAGCTTATATGAGTACAGAAGATGTTAAACTGCTAAGAAAATGATTTATTGTTGCCTCCAGGGCTTACAGGACCTTGCTTACCCTGATTTCATCCCCATTTTACCTCACAACCCACAATACATATCATACAGAAGTACATTCAATTGCTTCACCAAAACATGTTGAGTAACAGTATATAAGATCATTTGTTTATTTATTTGATTACAAATACAGTAATAACAGTAATATGGGGAAATAATATTACAATTTAAAATAACTTTTGGATTTTGTAAATGTAATTTATTCCTGTGATGCCAAAGCTGAATTTCAGTCTTCACTGTCAGATGCTGCCGGTCTATTCCAAATAAATATGCCATAGTTGGACAGTAACACAGAATCATTTAAAAAAAGATTCAATCAAATATTGATTTATTAAAATACATCATATAATAAACCATCTAAAGGACAGAAAACAACAACGTTTAACTTATATCCATACTGTAAAGGAAGAATACCACCTAGAGGCTGTACAAATGAAATCATTTCTCTTGAAAATGTCCATAGAAATGTAGTCACATGGTGCAGTTAATGGAAGACGCCCATAAAAATGACAATGAGCTGAATAACTATGACTCTTTCACATATGTAGTCAAAAATGACAGTTTAGTCTTAAATTATTTTCTTGTTTGTTTTGAAGAGTGCTTAAACTAGGCCTGTATAAGAACATCTTTACTGTACAAATATGATTATTAGGCTTATATGGTGTGTATGTACAATATCTCACATTCTGGACGTAAAACAAAAAGCAGCTATTCAGAACCGATCTGTTTTAACGCTCTCAGTATCACACATGGCTTGTTATGTCCCTGAAATGGTGGCAAGCGGCACGGCTCGTCCCCAGCGTCATTACTCATCATAGTGCAGGGATGACAGGAATTTATCTACATCCAAGTCTTCAGGAAAGGAGTCCAGCAGCTTCTTCTGTTTCTGAAAAATCAAAAGGAATTCAGCCGAACAATGTCAACATATCAGATGACGCATGCTGAGGTACACAACAGGGAAAAATGAGTCAGACTTCTCTAATTGGCTACCGTGAGCTGACCTGCTGTCTACTGCCTACAGTTATCTACCCAGAACACATACTTAATTAATGCTATAGGTATAGGTATAAGTGGAATAAATAAGCTTCTTTTTTTGTGGCAATTGCATTAAGCCACTTGCACAAGTGACTTGATTCAGATTTAAGCATTTTTATATATATGTGTGTGTGTGTGTGTGTGTGTGTGCACTGTGTATATTTATTATGTACGGAATATATAAATACAGACACATACCTGTATTTATTTAGAAATAGGTCACTAGGTTAAGGTGTGGTAGATCTTTACTGTTAAAATAACCAATAAAATCTCAGCTCACCTTTGATTTCTTTTTATTGCTCGAGGAGCTGGAAAGCAGTAGCTCTTTCTTTGCAGGAGGGCTCGGTTCAATTTGTTTTCGTTTCTTTCCTTTAGGAGTGGCAGATTTCCCATCACTGGCCTCCTCTTGACGCAGACTGTCTTTCAGAGGACCTCCCGTCCTGGCGGCGCGTGACAGGATCATGAGAGTGTGTGCGGCCATGTTGATGCTGTTCTCACTCCCTGCTTCGCTGGCAGGACTGCAGGAGGGGATGTCGGGGGTGGCGGGAATGGGGAGAAGCCTCGGCGTGCTTTCACCCTCCCTCCTGAGCCTCTGTCGGGACGGGGTTCTCGATCCATCCGTCAGCTCGTCCTGTGCACGTCCTGGTCCAGGTGTTCTCGGGAGCGGGAGGTCTGGACATCCGGCCACCTGTCTCTTTGGTGGAGTGGCCACAGGAGCCTGGCCTTGTATGTCCTGCAGCATCTCAACAGCCTGTTTAGTTAGAGGGCTCGTCTTGCATAAAGTTTTACTGGAACTGCTTGATACGGGAACTGTAGATTTAGCTGTAGAAGGTGCTAGATCTTCAGCGGAGCGTGCGGATGTCTCACGCTGACAGCCATCCAGCTCATTTTCTTTATTTGCAGTGACGCCTGGAGAGTTCTGTAAGGAAGTCTTTTCTGAGGACCTTTCTGCTGGTTTTAACTCCTTTTCAGGGGCTTCTTGTGAGTCTTCCTTTGTGTTGCCTGCTGGTTTCTGCTTTGGACCTGGAGCCGGTGATTTTGAAACAACGCCGCCATCTTCTTTCTGTGATGCTTGTAATTTTTTCAGTGATTCTGGTCTAATGAGAGCCTCTGGCTCAATGGCAGCTTTGTTGGAAGACTTGGTACTTGATACAACTATTAGATCTAGTCCCTTTTCATTCACTTTGCTTTTTGGGGCTTCTTTTTGTTGGTGAAATATGGTGACTTTTTCAAAGTCCTTTATAACCGGTTTGGGATTTATTTCTGGCAACCTAACTGTTTCTATTCTTCTCTTGCAAGTGTCAGAAACTAAAGGATGTTTTGGTTCAGTCTGTGTGTTTTCTTTCTGAAGCTGCTGAGCAGAGGAGGAAGTGACAGCAGAGGATGTAAGTGTGCTTGTCTGTAAAGAATTCTGGCCTGCTGCAGTGGTTTCAGGTGTGACGTCAAAGCAAAGTATCCGCCGATGGCTAGGGCTTGTTGCACTTATGCTCTTTTGTTGCTCAGAGGCCTGGGGAAGCACTTTACCAGAACCAGACGTGCTAGTTTTGCCTGAAAATCAGTAAACAAATCATTATAGGGATATATAATCCACAAACATGCGTTACAAAAACCTTTAACCTGTTAATTCATTTCAAATCATGCTAAAGGAATCTAATCTAATGCTAATTTAAGAGTCTAGTTCAAACTTAAATGACATTTTGAAAAGTGAAAGTCATGTGAAGCCAAGTATGTTGTCCCATTCTCAGAATTTGAGCTCTGCATTTAACCCATCTAAGTACACACACATTCAGCAGTGAGAAGTGAACACACACAACAGTGCCTTGCTCAAGGGAACCTCAGTTATGGTATTGAAGGTGGAAGAGAGCGCTGGTCATTCACTTCCCCCACCAACAATCTCTGCCGGTGCAGAGACTCAAACTCGCAATTGGACTAAAAGTCTGACTATATAATCATTAGGCCACGACTAACCCCAAATGTATATAAAAGGGTAATTATAATACAATAAATAAATAAAGTGTTTCTGTATCTCAATTGGTAAAGCATTGCGTTATCAAGCGCAAGGTTGGGGGTTCGATTCCCCGGGAACACATGATAGGTAAAAATGTATAACCTGAATGCACTGTCGCTTTGGATAAAAGCATCTGCTAAATGCATAAATGTAATTTAATTGTATATATATATACATATAATAATTTATAATAAATTAATATATAATAATTTATATAATAAAGATATAATTACATAAATGTAAACTTATCAATTGTGAAAACATCTGTGTTGCAGAATAATTTATATAATAAAGATATAATTACATAAATTAAATAAATTAAAAAAACATGTAAATGAAAAATGTCTTACCCATGTCAGTGTTTTGCTTGGGTGCCAATTTCTGTTGAGAAATAACTTTTGCAGGCTGCCTTACAGTTGCTGAACATGGCAAAGTCAACATCTGTGCAGAAAAAAAAGAAGAAAAAAAATAAAAGGAGTAGTAATTATATATTGAATAAAAGTATTAATCTGTCGAAATACTTAGACAAAACCTATATGCTTCAAAGTTACTAACCTGATTGGGAAGGACTGTGAGTTTTCCAGTATTCTGCCCCATCACAGACACTGGAAGCATCACATTTTGTAACATGGGTTGAACTGGGGAGGATATAATGATTGTGGAACCTAAAAAAAATGATTGGAATTTCAAACACGAAGCCCTTAAGTCTGCAAACATAGATATATATAAACCAAATATAAGTATAAAGTGTCTTATATAATCACCTGGTGAATAGGTCTGAGAGACATTTGCTCCCATGGACACCACAGTCCTCTGGCGAGGTGGAGTCGTTACCACATGCGGTATTGAAGACACGGTCCCTTGAGGCACATTACTTGGAAACAGCACAACATTTGACCGCTGCTCAGTAGCACCCGGTTCGGTTACAACAAAATAGCTACTTGAAGACCCAAAGGTAGGATGAGCTTGCAACAGCTGAATGAAGCCGGTTTCCTGACCTGCTGGACGTCCCAGCGCAGGCTGTCCGCTACTCTGTGCACTCCTTGTAGGTGTTCTGAATGATCCCACACCCTCCGTCCCCTGTAAGCAGCTCACGGCCTGAGCAGTTTCCTCTGCTGTTATGACTGCAGAGGTTGCAGGCACAGTCTTGGCAGGTGATTTAGCAGGGGAAGACAGGAAGATGGTGGGGATGTGGTCACTGGTGATGCTGGAAACTGCCTGGTTCAGTGCCGCATCAGCCGAGACCTCGTCCTGCTCATCACTGATGATGATTTTCAGAGACACAATCTTATTGGGATCAGGCTCCCTGGCCGGAGCATCAGAAATGCTGGGCGTAGTGGCAGTAGATGAAGCACCTGATGCAGGGAGATTGCTTCTGACAGTGTTGGACTGAGTTTGAACGAAGGAAGGAGTTAAAGGCGTCTTGTTTGAAGGGGGCGGAGAAGCCGTTTTGGCGGATGTGTCAGGTTGAGGTAAGCAAAGTGAGGGCACAGCCTCACTTTGAATGGATAAAGAGGTTCCCGTGTCCTCATTCTGTCCTGGTTCATTCGCAGATGCATTATTTGAGGTTTCAGTAGTGTGTGTAGTTTGCGATGTCGAAATGGGAGCTTGACTACTTTTATTTTCACTTAATGTTTCGTTTGCATGCAAGCTCTCCAGAGGAACTAGCTGAATATGTACGCTCTCAGAGATTTCATTTTCTGGTTCATCTATCTCCATGCCAGCTCCTTCCTCTGTCAATGAAGAGCTTGATACAGTTTGGTCAGGTGGACGTGAATCCGCTTTATCGTTCAACCTTAGAGAAGTTGAAGCGGCACCTCTGGATTGTTTATTACTGGATGAAACTCTAGTCCTGACTAGCCCTCTTTTGGAGGTTGTGGATCCTCGTCCAGTTTGTTTAGTTACAATACGTGCCTGTGGAGCTGTGGAAGCAGACTTTGTTGCATTACAAAGGCTGGAAGATTTCTTTATGCTTATTGACTCAGACTGGGTGCTTATATTTGGTGCACCACTTTCTCCTCCTGATGTGGAATCCTCCTGTCCGGTGGCTTAAAATAATGAATAAAATCATTCAAGTTGATAAATTGTCTCTGCCCTAAAAAGTTTGGGGTTAATAAGGCCTTTAAAAGATCATATCTGTTATAAAATGCAAGGATGAAATAAACTGATCAAGAGTGGCAGTGAAGACATTTAAAATGTTACAAAAGTTTTCTATTTCAAATGAAAACTGTTCTTTTGAACATTCTATTCATCAAAGAATTTTGAAACAAATGTAAAACACAGTCAACAGTATAAACATTGTTTTCAACATTGAGAATAATAAGAAATGTTTCTTGAGCATCAAATCCACATATTACAATGATTTCTGAGGGAAATAATAATTTCTAACAAATATTTGTATACATTTTTAATACATTTTAAAATATATTATAATAGAATATAGGCTATTTTAAATTGTAAAAGTATTTCACAGTATTATTGTTTTTTTTATCAAATTAATGCAGCTATGCAGATCATAGGAAAGTTCTTTAAAAACCAACATTTTTAACCATAGTACATATAATAAAATGTATACACAGGAAAGTCCCTGTGCTGCTTTATGACATCAAGCCGATCCATCCTACCTGTTTGAGAGGCGCTGTCCACATGCCCAGTCTCATCACTCTCTTGTGCACTAGTACTAGTACTGAAGCTCCCATCAGCCTGCTCACTGCATTCAGCCGTTTTACCTTTCCCTTCAAATGAGATGAAAGGTTATCAGTGAGACATATTTTAATAACAAAACAAAAAAAAAATCACTTTTATAACAGAATTTGTTTTTCTGATTAATCAATTGCTCAAACCTACCACAGTCGAAGAGGTCAAAGAGTGCCTGAAATGCTGGGTCTGACTCTGTCTGTGCCAATATGTCTTGAATTGCATCATCCGTCATATGAATTTCCCCCTAGAACATTTTTTTTTTAGGTTAAGGCCTGGTATGGCTGTCAACATTAAAAGAAATAGTAAAAGATGTGCATTCGGACACCTGTAGGCCCAGGATTTCATCAATCGACTGCTCTTGTTCCACAGCACTGCAGGCAGCTTTTGATGTCTGAGGACTATTATCACTGTTAAAGTCATAGAACAACGTGTTTAGTAAGATCTCAATGTTACTTTTGTGTTATTTGGTGTTGTTTCTTGCCCATCTTTTAGCATTTACCTTGCCAAGATTTTGTTGATGTTTTCAGCAAGTTTTTCTTGCAAGGATCTATCATTGAGAATTCTTTCTCTGGCATTTTCTATAACTATTTGCTGTTAAAAAAAATACAAATAAACACATGATCTTCAATTACGCAAAAGTAAATAGAAACTCCTTAAACATTAAAAATTAAACATGAATGAATCAGTCTCACGGATAAGTTCTCGGTCACAGTTTCTTCATTTTGAGACTCCACAACGAGTGTGCTGGACACTACGGTGGCCCTATTGGTCCCGCTGACACACAACTGACCACCTCCTCTCCGCCTCGGCGAATCACTGCAGCAGAAAACAGAGGTTCGCTTTTAAAATAGATTGATCTGGAAAAGGCAGAAAGAGCGAAGCCGTAACATACTTCTGGTGTTATCACCACTTTCAGCTTACCATTTCCTGCGGGCTGGAGACAAAGGACCTGGATTCAGTCTATTATCAGGGACCAGTATCTGCAATGGTGACTCTTCTATAAAGATGTAAGATGGCAAAATTTAAAGAGTGTACTTACAAATCTCAATCAAATGTGTGATTTAAACATGTTTTTCAGGACTCACCTGGCTGACTAAGGCAGAGAGTGGAAGGTCTGGTATGCTGGGAAGTGTAAGACACTGGGGTGGAATGTCCCAGCATGCCTTGAGGGGTGGAGAAAGGGCTGGGGACACACTGGAGTGCTGGAGTCAGGGGCGGGTGCCCAGTGATGGGAGACTGTGATGCCAACAAGGGTCTCTGCTGACGTCTCATATTTTGAATGCTATTCATAGTGCGAACTTAAAAGACAGAAAAAAAATAAATGAATTAGACAACTGTTCAAATATTTTGGGTTCTGTATGTTTTAAAAAAAAAATAAATTAATAATTTTATTCAGCAAGGATGCATTAAAATGTGTCATAAGTGACAGTGACAGTTCTAATGATACAAAAAAAAAAATTCAAAAATAAATCTAGCATTTCAATCACAATAAAAAAAGACAAAAGTTCATCTTAAATTGTATATTTCTTTTTTTTATCAAATAAATGCAGCCATGGTAAATTGTGCATGTACATTTCATGTCATATACATTATATCTTTGCTATATATCTGTCACATTTGGTTAATTTCAATAATTCAAATCAGAACTCACGTCGCTGATTCAGTTGCACTGCAGGAGAATTCTGCAGAGACCTGTGGACAATACAGGAATATTTTAAAAAGGACATTTAACTTTTTAACATTTAAAAAGAAAAAAAGTTTATTGTGACAATGAAAACAAATACTCATTCACTTGATTTGGTTCAGTGTGAAGTCAAGCTTTTTCCATAATGATGTCATCACAGCTGGGATTTGAGTTTCTTGACTTGTTTCTGCAGAAAAAACGAAAGAAACCTGATAAAGCGGAAACAGATTCACTGTGTATCTCACAACATTTTATTGACTTTTAAGGGCTCTCACCTTTTGCTTTAATAGCAACGTATTCATTTAAAATCGTGATCAGGTTTTTTCCAAAAAGAGACTGGAAAAGAAGAATAACCAACAATAATAACCAACAAAATTGGAATTTAGTAAACATATCTTCTTAACACACTCCAGTAATGTATTGATGTTTACCACCGTGTTATCAATCATGAACTCGACACATACAAACACACAGGCAGGGATGAGCCCGTCCCCTGAGCTGTGCTCCGCATACTCCTTCAGGTTTGGACTCTCATAGATGAAGGCTCGGCTTGTGGCAGTGAGCCCTTCTTGCTGCAGGTAGCCTAAAAGTTATTCACATTTAAATATCTTCATTTGAGAACAGGAGAATAACGTAAATCAGCCAATTCTGTTATCGATCATCTCAGCAGTTTGACACATCACAGCCTCGCACTGCCTGAGTTCACAACGAAACGATTTTCTGACATTTTCAGTTTCGTAATGGTCTAAATAATTACAACTACCCTGAAGTTCTGGAGACAAACCACATAATCAGAAATACTGTGATTAGGAAGCGAGTATTAGCTCGCTAGCTTCTCCTAGAGAGAGACAGAACAAGAGAGACCTTACCCAGCACAAGTCTGGCGACATCAGACGGGAGCAACATATTTAGACGTTATCTTGTGTCACCAAATCGTCCGCATCCGAAACAAGTTTATTAAAGTTTAATTTAGTCCATAATGTGATCATACGGTGTAAATATTGCTGGTTGTTTAACCCTCTCATCCATCCCGACTACGAAAAGGCGCGGAAATTCGCCTCCTCTGACCCGGATATTGTTTGTGTAGTATTCTCGAGGAAACAAAGGGAAATGTAGTTTTTTTTTTTATTCTTTTTTTTTTATTGTTGTTATTATTGAACTGACGGTTCGTTTTTAGAGAAAGAGAGAATATATATAATACGTATATATATACACACACACACACACACACACACACACACACACACACACACACATATATATATATATATATATATATATATATATATATATATATATATATATATATATATATATATATATATATACATATATATACACGTATGTATATATAATCTAAATCTATCTATCTATCTTTCTGTCTGTCTGTGTCTGTCTATCTATCTATCTATCTATCTATCTATCTATCTATCTATCTATCTATCTATCTATCTATCTATCTTTCTATCTATCTATATATATATATATATATATATATATATATATATATATATATACATATACACGTATGTATATATAATCTAAATCTATCTATCTATCTATATATGTATGTGTGTGTGTGTGTTTGTGTGTGTGTATATATATATATATATATATATATATATATATATATATATATATATATATATATATATATATATATATATATATATATATATATATATATATATATATATATATATATATATACGTATGTATATATAATCTAAATCTATGTATCTTTCTGTCTGCCCGTCTATCAATCTATCTATCTATCTATCTATCTATCTATCTATCTATCTATCTATCTATCTATCTATCTATCTATCTATCTATCTATCTATCTATCTATATATATATATATATATATATATATGTGTGTGTGTGTGTGTGTGTGTGTGTGTGTGTGTGTGTGTGTGTGTGTGTAGATAGATAGATAGTAGATAGGTTTTATGGCATAGGTTTTATTGCATTTAAAAAAAAAAAAAACTCTGCACCGAATATGTGTTTAAAAACCAAAGTATATTATGTGTGTTTAACCAATGCTGGATTCAGACACAGCAGAGATTATTATTTTGGTTTATAATGATTGACGATGCGCGTCGTGACTTTTATTTTGACACTCAGCCCTCTACAAAGATTATCCAGTCGAGCCCCTTTAGAACCGAGAGTCAGAGAGATAAACAAGCTACAGTTCAGACGACGGTTGCGTTTGAGGTCTACTCAAGCGTTACACATACAAAACTCAAAACTCGGATTTCACTGATTTAATTCGAGCGATGGTGAACTCAGCGATGAAAAGGTAAGGCAATTGTTTTCCTGGAGCATTTTTATTTGAGTTAAAATTTGTGGGATTAATAATAAACTATAAAAAAAGGAAACCAAATCTTTCAGACGATGTATGTAGGCGTATGGCCTTATGAGCGTGCAGTCGATTATAGTAATGGTTCCTTGTTTTCTTTTTCATTTTGATCATGAAATGAGCTATTGAGAGGGTTTTTAGTTTTTTTGTTCGGAGTGATTGTTTTAGATTTTATATTAAATTTTTTGTGAAGACAATAGGCTATCGGTTTTATCGTACATAGCTACCAAATACACAATTTAAAACAATTAACCATAGACACTGAACTATTAGGAGTGATGATTTTGTGCCAGCTGAGCTTCAGTAACGTCTTCAGAAAACAAAAAACCTCCGAGTGGTCTCAAGGAGCACATGGTCAATAAAACAGCTTTGCGAAGCAGCGAAGACAGTGCTCTTAGGTTCAGTTTACACAGTCAGAAGAATGATAAGAGTCCTGTAATGGCTCCTTTGTTCTAAAAGACTAATCTTGTATAATCTGTCGTGAGCAATATTATTGTTTCATGAAGATATCTAATGGACACTTTCATATTTAGTGGGCTGAGATATGATAAAAGGTACTTTTACAGAAGTGCACACAAAGGGTGAATATAGGATATTATTGAGACCCTATAAATGATACTAGTTAAATAATTCCTGAAAAAGCTTATTTCATCGGATTGGCATAAAATAAAAGGTTTGTCTTTTGCCAAAACAACTTATGTTGTTCCTCTTTTTACACGAATCATGAAGTTCCTTTAGTTTTTGACATTGCAGAATAATAAACTAACTTTGTTTCTTTGTTTTGAAAGCATATTTCATCTGTAAACTATTTAATTAACACATTTTTGGTTGACTATTTTGAAAAAAATTGTGTGTCTTACAACATGTAACTGGTAATTTATTTTCTTTTTTTCTTAAAAAAATAAAATAATACTGGCCCTACGGAGAGGCAAAAGCATTGTTGAAAGTAAAAATATTCTATAACTACTTTGTATTTGCATCAATTGCTGGACACCATGTACTTAATGTGTTCACCAATTAATTACAAAAACAACATGTTTTTACATGTGCACAATAATTGTTGCATTAACAACTGTTTAGTTTAAATGTTAAACGTAATGACCGGTTCATTTCATGAAAGCTACATTTATACTATTTCTAAAAGAATGATCAAAATGCTTTTTAAATTATGAGTAATGCACCACACACCACAAGACATGGCAGCTTCCTAAAAGTATTTTGTATCAACCCACACATCTGAAGGAAATGAAGTACACACTTTCAGAATGAAGTAAATAGGCCAGAGAACATTTTGTTCTCTGCTGTCTTGATATAGCAGCGACTACTGCCTGTGTTCAAGCTTACTCTTGGCAGAGCTCCCATTGTCTCCCCCTCCCACCACCGTGCAAATGAACTTAGCCAAACCTCTCGCACACCCTCGCTCTCTCGCTGCTCTGCTCACTCAAAGGAACTGCATGTGCCTCAGCTTTAGAGCAGTTGGAAGGAGTCCCAGTGCTTCAGAAGCACACAAGAGTCAAATAATCTGTCCTATAGAAAACAAACAGCCCATAGCATTTGTCTGACATGCTTGATTAAAACCAAAGGGTTGACAGTTGACGAAAAAGTAAATGTGATGCAAATTTACTGCATATCCACCCTCAAGTCTGTAAACAGAACGTCGTGTTCCTGAAACAACCAATATGAAAAAGAAAAGACGGTTTCACATATGGGCATACTGCATATCAACCACAAGTCTGCAAAGAGAACATTGTGTTCCTGAAACAACCAATATGTGACCCTGGACCACAAAACCATAAGTCGCTGAGGTATATTTTTAACAATTGACAAAAAAACATTATATCGGTCAACATTTATAGATTATTTTTTTTATGCCAAAAAGCATGAGGATATTAAGTAAAGATAATGTTCCATGAAGATATTTAGTAAATTTCCTACGGTAAATATATTAACTTAATTTTTAATTGGTAATATGCATTGCTAAGAACTTCATTTGGACGGCTTTAAAAGCGATTTTATCATTATTTGTATTTATTTTTTTATTTTTTGCACCCTCAGATTCCAGATTTTTAAATAGTTGTATCTCTGCCAAATATTGTCCGATCCAAACATACACCATACATCAATGGAATGCTTATTTATTCAGCTTTCTGATTATGAATACATCTAAAAATGTTTTAAATGGTTTTGTGGTCCAGGGTCAGATGTGAGAAAGCAAAGACTGTTTCACATATGGGGACATGGTATGGACACATTATTGTTGCTTTGCAAGGATGAGTAATTTTTTACTTTTAAAGGAAAGTTTAAGTGTTGTAAAATAGTCAGGGAATTCATAAGGTGACATTTACACCATGCATCAGTCTCTATAACAAGTCATACAGCTTCATCTCAATCAGTATAACATTTGACACGAACATTCCTCTCCACTAAGCTTCTCATGCCATCTTTATCCCATGAGGTTCAGAGGAGTTCTTTTGAACAGGCTGGGATGGGTTGTACTGCACTTCTAGTTCCACCTACGCTGATATTGGGTGTTGACATTTTAGCAGAATGCATAATAACACTCACAGTAAATCCCTAACCATACAAACAGCACAAGGGTTGGGCGGGACTGTTGTGACGTAGCTGAAGGACACAGTGTTCCTGCATTGATTTACAGCAGCTTTGGCACGAGACTGCGTGCATTGCTTTCAAAGTCATTAAGATGTCATGTTTACATTGTTACACTATCAGTGAAAACTTTGGAATCAGTTTTGTAAACAAAACAAACATACTTTTTTTTTATCATTTATTATTATTCAGCATGTATGCACTAAATTGGTCAAAAATGACAGCAAAAACATCTGCAGTGTTACAAAAGATTTCTATTTCAAATACATTTTGAAATTGGATTCTGGGTTTTGCTTCCGCTTGTCTCAGACATTTAGTTTTTTTGTTCTGACCTAAAACATGCATTGACTGATCGTACAAGGATCATCATCTGAATCCTGTTTTGTGTTTAAAATAAAGACCTGTAAAATATTAACAGCTTGTAAAGTGTGTTATAGATGTCTAAAACCATGTTAGCTTTGGCAGATTTCCATTTGATTGTTCTCTTTTAGGACTTTACCCTTCATTTGAATGTTCACTAATTAGTTTTATGTTTGAAGTTAGCGTAATATTTCTGAGAAATGGCGTTATTATGACTGACCAAATTACTGGATCTGTTCTTTAATGCTCCATTTTCACGAACCAGCATCATTATCTTCATATTGTTAGTTTTATGGCCTGTTGTTAAACTAGTCACGTGCTTACAAATAGAGGTTTTGATCCAGGCCGGCGATACGTGACTGTTTATGTTTATTCTGGCTGTGTCCTTATACATACTTAATCCTGTGTGATTTTTGTTTTTTAGTACACTACATGTCATGCAAGCTTGATTTGGGATGGGAATGTTTTTCTTTGACAAAGTGTACAGAACCTAACTTGACTGACCACAGACTACGTGCCAAGTGAAAACGTGTGGCTGGAGCCCAACTTGTGCAGACACGCTGTGCAGCATATCTGTCCTGTTTACTGCTCCATGAAATACAATAACACTATTAATCTCGATAGGAGAGCTAAATATGTTCTGACAGGAGAAATGTTAATCCAGCACTGTATATCTAAAGGAAATGTTGGACTATGCCAAAAAAGAAAAAAAAAACTATATGCTGAGAGTTTTTTTGGCCACTGTTTGATGGGTCATTTTGGAATGTCAGTGTCGGCAGAGTTCAGTCCTGTTCAAAGCACAAAGGAGGTCAGAGACTGAGAGCTGGGAGGGACTCTGTGGATAGGAAGCATGGGGGAGGGCCATGGGACAGGCTTGTCTACATATTTAAGGCCAGTGGAGGAGGGGAGCGTCAGTGAAAAGCACAGAGTGAGGGAAAAGTTTATCTGAGGCCCAGTCCCACTCTCTGGCAAGACTAGGATACACAGAGCACCAGAACACACCAATTACAGCTGGGACAGTTTTATTGAGGAGAAACAGAGAGCAAGATGTAAGAGATGGAGAGACCAGAATGTTTTTTTTTCTGTTGTTGGTGTCTTTGTATGAAGAAAAACAGTGTAAACTACAAATTTAAAAAAGGACATTGCAAAAACTTTTTTTTTATTTTTTTTATCGATATTCTGAAAATGGTCATTTTAAATAAGTTTGATCTTCTTGCTTAGGCCCAGCTTGGAGCAGCGGAAGGTGCGTTCACGGGACGCAGCGCGCAGTAGGAGGAGCCAGGAGACTGAGGTGTTTTACGAACTGGCCCACTCACTTCCCCTTCCACGACGTATTGCCTCCCACCTGGACAAAGCTGCCATCATGAGGGTGACACTCAGCTATCTGCGCATGAACCGTTTGATCCAATCAGGTGGGTTCTGCTAAAATCAAGCCGTAGGTTGAGGGATGTTTGCAGTATTTTGGAGCAAATCCATCTTTTGCAATATTGCACAAGAGAAGAGAAAATTCCGGCCAGACTGCACTAAACTTGGGTTAACATTCAACTAGAATAAACCTGGTTTGTGCTGACCACAGTATGTTTGTGCAGGCAATTACTGGCTCCCAGATGCATGAAACCACTGAAATTCAAAAGATATTTATGCACAAACACGCACTACCATTATTGATCAGTGTAATGCATGCTTGCTGAATTAATTTAAGTTTTGAACTGTTTTAGGGAAAAAATCTTACTGACCCCAAACTTTTGAATGGTAGTGTGGAGTATGTTCAAAAACGTATTTGGATATTATTTACTAATGTTAATATTTAATTTGTCACATCCAGCAGGGCCAACCAAAACACAGACTGAAGAAACTGAGAATCCCACTGATGCCTTTTATCAGCAGGCACTGGCAGGGTTTATTCTGGTTATGACTGAGGAGGGGGACTTGGTCTTCCTCTCAGAGAGTGTCAGCAAATACATCGGCATGACACAGGTAAGTTTTGCCCCATATTGAAGTATTACCTGAAACCAGCACCGTGTGAATTTCACAAAGTTGAGGATTTTTATACGAGTTGGCTGCAGTTTAACAGCATGTGGCCCGGGAATAGTGTCACTTTGGATTCCTCCGCTGTGGTGTGAGGCACGGGGTTCATATTACATGTGTGACTAAGACCCTTAAAATAGATCTGTTTCTGAAGGGAAACATTCAGTCTAATGTGGTGTTGTGCTATAATCTGAAAAGAGAGCGTTACAATGTCATGAGTATTTGAGTAATGTAATAATAAATAAATATAAAAATCCAACATATAAGAAACTGGGGATCTATCTATCTATCTATCTATCTTATTGATCTATGTAATAATTTAGGCAACTAAAAACACAATTGTTACAGTAATAGCATAAAAAGGATGATAGTGGGCGATTTGATGGAAAAGGCATGAAATCTCATACACATGACCCATTCACTCTTTGAATTGCATGTACAGAGTTCATAAATGCTGAAGAATGTTCTAGTGATTTCATTCATATGAGACAGTCCAATGCATGTTCAAAACAGTGTTTTAAAGGATATACTACATTTAAAAAAAAATAATGCAGAAAAGTTGGTAACATGTAAGACGTAATTTTGTATAAATGAATGTACTAAATAAATATTTTTTGTTTAATACTATCTTTAGTGTCATGATATTGTTTTGAAGTTGTCTTTTTTTTTTTTTTCTGATGTGGTGTTGTACAGCTGGAGCTGCTTGGACAGAGCGTGTATGAATTTGTTCATCCCTGTGACCAAGAAGAATTGCGAGACATTCTCACCACAAGACCTGGTAATAAAAGATTTATTTTCACTCAATTGTAGCTGCCTACCTACTGTATTGAGGTACTTGAAGTCTCATATTCTGTGTGGACTGACAAGGAGAATCTCTCTCTTTTTTTTTTTTTTCCTCATCCTCAGGTGTTTCAAAGAAAAAGACAGAGAAGTTGACCGAACATAATTTTTTCCTTCGGATTAAGAGCACACTCACCCACACAGGAAGAACAGTTAATATCAAGTCCGCAAACTGGAAGGTACACATGCTATTAATATTATATAAAAATAGCTTATTATTTTATGTATAGACTATTAAATGTGTTTTAGACAGGAAACTATAGAAAGAAAGTGGGCATAAACAATCCAAGCTGCATTTAAACTCACAGAAGTTTCATTGTCAGCGTGCACTGCTTTTTAGTTGTTGTTGTTGTTGTTTTTAGAAAAATGTAATTACGTGACCAGGTTTAATCAGTACTGGTGTTGAACTTCCTTTAGCTATTTTCACACGCAACACCTGTTAGCTCATCTTAAGTGGGTGTAGATTGCTCTATGGGGTATGCAGGACTGTATCAGCATTACCGCTTCACATCAGTCCAGCTCTTTGTGTAGCTATGGGGTCAAGTCCCATGAGTGCATAAAACAGGACACAAATATACTGAAGGCAGCGATCCAACCACAAAACCGTGCCAAGACAGGAGGCACTTTTTTAGCTTGACCGCTTGTTTTGCACGTCATGTTCCACAGTGTTGTGTTTTCATCTTGGTCATCTGTGTTTTGTTGAGAAATGTACAAACAGTCAGTATGAAACTTTGATTAGGTTAGAAACCGTCTCCGAATATATGTTCACTACTGTTTGTGAGATTTTTCTAAAAATATTTATTATATTTATATTATAAGTTGGTCATTTTATGATTAAAATTCCATTAAATATAATTTTTTTTTTCTATTTGTTCTCCCAGGTCCTTCATTGCACAGGACACATGCAGACGTTCAGTGGCGATGATGAGAACTCGCCCCCTGCTGGCAGCTTCCTGACTTTGCTGTGCGAACCCATTCCTCACCCCTCCAGCGTTGAATTCCCACTAGACAGCAGCACTTTCCTCACACGCCATAACATGGACCTGACTTTCACACAATGTGACGGACGGTAAGATGCATTTAAATGCAATAATATATTCTCATGCATAATCTCTCGGAAGTACACAGCACATATGTTTTGTAAAAGTTAGTGTCTGATAGCAGCTGAGTTTCTCTGTGTAGCAATGCACTGCCCACACATTTAAAAATGAATCGAACATTACTCCCTCTATCTGCAAACCTAAATGAGCATGTTAAAATGTTTTTGTGACAACTGAAGATTTTATTCATGTTGTGTGAAAGCATGTGACTCAGGTTTCCAGTGTTTTTCCCTCAGCTTCCACTTAGGGCACAATATATTTATAGTATCTCAGTTTTGGGATTAAATACAAAAATCACATTTTATACTGGAGATTTCCATAAACAGCTTTTTTAAAGGATGCAAATTCATATGAAATAAATATAGTGGTTCCTTCACTGCTGTTGAACCTTCAGCTTTCAGGACAAGAGTCATCTGACATGATGCAAATTAAAATGGTTTAATGCATGGCTAGCCATGCATTAGCCAGCTTATACCATGGTCATTTGTTAGCATTGACAAATTGCAGATTAGTTGTTCATGTGACATCGCTGTGTCAATCAATCGACCGAAGTGATGCAAGAGTAGCAATATATAAAACTGGTTCAGATAAAATATTCAAAGGAAACTGGTATTGTATTTAAATATGTAATCAAATTATGAGACTTGATATACTGATTGACTGCCTTGTGTTTATAGAGTCACTGAGCTTGTTGGATACCAACCCGATGATCTGATTGGCCGGTCTGCCTATGAGTTTTATCACGCCCTTGATTTTGATCATGTGACCAGGAGTTTACACATCTGTAAGTTCAAGTTTGTTTTCATTAATTTCTGTGACATAATCAAACCTAGTTTTTTCACAATACAGTTAGTCTTAACTGTAACCCCACCCGATTATCAACTTCGTTTTCTACAATTCTGTGACAATGTCAAATATAATGTTGTGTTCTTAAGTTTTCTTTATAGAATAAAGAAAAGACCAACTGCTAAACTCTTCCTCATCTTTTCCTTGCTTGCAGTGTTCTCCAAGGGCCAGGTGTGCACCAGCCATTACCGCTTCCTGGCTAAGAATGGAGGATTTGTCTGGACTGAGACTCAAGCCACTGTCCTCTACAACAGCAAGACCTCTCAACCCGAGGCTGTGGTCTGCCTCAACTTTATCCTCAGGTACCTCATTCAGACATGGTCTATCTGTTTCTAGTATTTTAGGATAATTCCATATACTATTATAGTTTATAATAATATTTTGAATGGCATTTTGTTTTAGTAGTTTTGGAACTTTTTGTAACTATACTACACAAAAAATGGTTTCAATTTCAGTAAACAAAAATAACCCTGGTGTGGATGATGTTTCTCTGGCAGTGGTGTGGAAGAGGCAGATGTTGTGTTCTCACTGGAGCAGACCTGTGAGAAGCCAAAGCCCAGAGCTGAGAAGCTGAGCGTGCTGGAGGAAGAGGAGGAGAAGGACTCAGACATGGAGGTGGAGAGCGACACTGCAGCGCTCTTCCTCCAGATGAAGGACAACCCAGAAGAGTTACTGCAGCTGGCACCTCACTCTGGAGACACGATCATTTCTCTAAAAGGTGCTCACGATCATGCTTTTCTACAGAATGAGAATGTTTGTTAAAGCTGCGGTAGGGAACTTTTGACGCTCTAGCGGTTAATAAACAGAACTGCTTGCGTCTTGCGGAAGTACATTGTAGCCGGAACTACTTCTCTCTGTTTATGTCTATGAAGAATCACAAAGGTACTGGGTTACTATCCCCGAAGCAATCTAAAATAGTCCGAATATAAACACTTATTATAGGTGCACCCTAGTGATTCAGGACAAGCAAAAAAACACGGTTTGGAAAATGGATTCATGGTGTACTTTTTTACAAAAGTTCCCTACAGCACCTTTAATGGTCCTCTAAAATTGATTTGGTTGTGTATTCTTGCACAAAGTATGTCATCCTAATAGTCCTTTATATTATTCACAGAGTGTGTGGAGTTGTCCTTCTGCTCTCCACCTAGTCCCAACACTCTCCCAGAAAGCCCTCAGGACCTCTGTACCCCTGAACTCCGCCAGCTCCTTTCGCCAATATTCGACAGGCCCACTAATTCTCCACCCGCTGCGGTGTGTATGAGAGTTTTTGTTTGTTTGTCTGGGGATTTTTGATGGTTTGAATGGTTTATCTGACGTTTAAGGGTCTGTTTCAGAGCCCCGCTGAAGAGATGCCCATGGAGATGGAAGGGGTGGAGAAGTTCTTCGCCCTCAAACCCGAGGAAAGCATAACTCTGAAAGAACAGTCAGAGGTAGTTCTCAAACTGGTTTTTAGATCTCTTTCAAACATGTCTAAAACAATCCAGAAGATAAGTCATAGGTGTTTAACACTTTCATTCTCTGACAGGCTATAGATGAGCTTGATTTGGACATGTTAGCTCCATATATCTCCATGGACGATGACTTCCAGTTGACCTTCCTGCCCTCGAGTGATATGGCTGCACCTTTAGATATGCTGACCAACACTTCAAGGAAACGGTAAGAGTCATGATGATTTCAGCATATTTAGTTTCTTCAAAATGGCTTGAATGTTTAAAATACGGTAACATGCACTATCGTTCCGAAGTTTGGGACTGGTAAGATATTTGTAATGTTTTACAGGAAGTCTCTTATGTCTCTTTATTTAATGAAAAATACAGTAATATTGTAAAGATTTATTACACTCTAAAATACCTGTTTTCTATTTGAATCTATTTTGAAATGTAATTTATTCCCGCGATGACAAAGCTACATTTTTAAGTAATTACTCCAGTCTTCAGTGTCACATGATCCTTCAGAAATCTTTCTAATATGCTGATTTGCTGCTTAAGTAACTTTTTATCATATAAACCATGATACATTTTCAAAAAATTTTAATAAATAGCCAGTTCAGATGAACACAATTTTTTTAAAATCTAAATCTTATCTTATGTCTTAAGTGTCAGTCTTGCATAATAAATATACATAATCTGAAAGCTGAATAAATAAGCATTCCATTGATGTATGGTGTAGACAGTCAGACAATATTTGTCCGAGATACAACTATTTGAATATCTGGAATCTGAGGGTGCAAAAAGAAAAATCGAAATATTGAGAAAATCGCTTTTAAAGCCGTCCAAATGAAGTTCTTAGCGATGCATATTACTAATCAAAAATTGAGTTAATACATTTACAGTAGGAAATTTACAAAGTATCTTCATTGAACATGATCTTTTACTTAATATCCTAATGATTTTTGGCATAAAAGAAAAATGTATCATATTTAATGTCTTTTCTCCACAACAGATGTTTGGAAGATGAGGAGGAAGATGACATTCCCATTCTGGCTGCCAAATGGGAGAAGAAACCTAAGAGCGGCTCCATAGAGGAACAGCTTCTGCTCAGCCACACATTACTGGTAAGGACAAACTCTAGTTTATTTTTGGACCCCCACTTTTTAAACTTTATTCACACACAAAACTCTGTATATAGGATATGTGATATATTTGTAATCTTTTCAGAAAACCTTGTCTGATGATGGTTCGGAAGAATTTGAAGCGCCACCTCAAAAGCGAAGTCAGCTCTTGACCGACAGGGACCCGTTGCTGGGAGGAGCGCAGGCGTTGTGTGATACAGCAGGTACACTACCTATTTTTAACAATCCTGTCCTGTTGAATAAAAGTTAATGAGTGAGCTTTTATAAATGAACTTTAATTTTATCATTAACAGCTCTCATGAGGGACAGCTTCCTGTCACGCCCGCCTGACTTAATGAGGCCTGTTGCTGCAGCATTGCCCTCCCTTACTTGAATACAATGTGGACGAGTCATCAGCAATTACATGACAATTATCAAAGCATCCTGACCGCCATTAAAGAGGGCTACGAAAACCCTTTCTCAAGCTCCACATGTATCAACATAACATGTATTTCAGAGAGTGTCCTTTTACGCACAATACAATTGGCTTAAACACTCTGTCCATTATATAAATCTCTTTTTTTAATTTGTTTTTGCCCAAATATTAAAATCAAGAGTAGTCAATATGGACTTTAGCTAGTAGAATTAGTATAATATAGTGATTTTGGTAATGAGTTCTCAGCAGATTTGTCATTCAGTAGATTACGACATTTCAAAAAAATAAAATAAAAAATGATAATGGTGCTATGATGTCCCCTTGTTTTTTTGCCGTTCAGTCCGAGGTTGTCCAAAGCACAAATGTGGCCAAAGCGTGTTTGAAATCGGAAGAGAAACTGGTCAGGATATGTTAGAAATGGTGTTAACATGTTCTACCACTTGTAGCCTTAATCTAAACCTGTAATCTCAACTTCAAACATAAATTCATTTAACTAAGTTTATCTGAAAGAAGCTTGATGTGAGGATTTCTTACAGCGGTTCTGTCTAGAATCGGGGGTTAGAGCGGAAAAGGGCTGACTTTGAGTGGATGCGATCATGCTTTTGATTTCATAGCTTATTCACTGAGGCCATAGCTGACAAACGCAACAAATAATCTATTGGTGATCGTCTTTTTATAAAGCATTTTATATACTTTTGCAATTACTTGTAAGTCAATCTATACTTGTGTCTTTGGTGTTGAATCACAAATATTACTGTTTTCTGTCCTTGTCACTTCCAATGTTGAATGATCTGTAATGGTTTTCAAAGAGGCTATGGTGTTGACGCTGCAGTCGTATTGACTGAAAACCTTGTCCGATGTCTTTTTGAATCCTAAAATGTGATGCTAACATGACAAATGTGCTAATCAGTTGGATGAAAGCGTTTGCAGTAAGCGATCGCTTTTAGTTTTGTTGTTCGTCTATGTTTCTAGACCACCTTTTATGCAGCAGAGGCAGTTTTGTAATTGTGGCATACAGGATAAAGTGTGGTGCTTTTGCTTTTTTTGCTTTTTTTCAGTTGACTGTGAATCAGATGTATTCCCTTGATTTCTGTAGCTAGTACAGACACGACTCAAGGGGCCTTATTCAAATAGTGTCCAATAAGACACATGCCTTTCTCATACGGATAACACGTTCTTCAGATATCTTTGACTTTTTGTGTATATTACTGTGTATTTTTGCATCTTTTATTTCCAACGTACTTATACCTTGTATTGACTGGTAAAGAAATAAACCATTGTAAATGCAATTCATAAGTGTTGTGTGCTTTTCCTTAAACATACAGACTTAAAAACACCCAAAATCACATTTCCTCATAAAAAAAAAAAAAAGTATTTTGATTTAAAAGCTTTTTCGTACAAAATATTATTTGAATAATGTCTGTCTAAATAGATTATTGTTTGTATGTAACTGCTCCAAACTAAAACATGAAACTCTGCACCTGGGGGAATGTAGGATCTCTCTTTTTCTCTCTCTCCCTTTTTTCATTTAAAAGTAGGCTATCTTTAAGTCCTTTTTAAACAAAAGCTAACGCACTAGACACATACCTGTCGAAAACATTACAATTTTTTTTTACATTCATTAAAAAGCATAGTGCAATGTTTTGCATCAGTCACCACAGACAACTGTCTAATATGAACTTTTATGAACTAAATTAATGGACATCAATAATCATCAAATGCTTTCCATTCAGTACTTTTCCTCTGCAAAACTGGTATAAACCACGTGGTCAATACGTTTAAGATAGCGGTGTTATTTTACTTCTGTAGTAAAGAGTATATTACATTCCAACAGTCTCTAATGAAGATTAATAAACACAAAAACACTCGGTGTTTTCCTCGCACGTGCGTGCAGTACAGTGTTTGACCTCAAGATGGAGACAAGGCCTGCTATCAGTCGCGACTCGCAAAAAGGTAAAACAAAAAAAAACTTATCAGCGTACAAAAGTTGTGAAGTGGGCGAGAATACGTTTTTACCTCAGGTTGCTCCATATTGTAATAACTGAACTAGCTAGTAGTTAGTTTATTTAACTAATTTGAAGATTTGCCATCTGTTAGTGTAGAATCAGGAAACCAGTTTAGCATTTACATGATCTCAAGTTTAGTCACAGAGGCTCTATGTAGGTCAAATGTAAATGCGTAAGCATGCTGTTACTTTCTGTTTCTATATAATAAAATCCCCATGATATCCTATGGGTCATGACTTTTAATCCACTATTGATCTGTCTGCTCAAACCAGAGAAAACACAACTGTTAACAAGCTTGACATTGCATTATTACCCACGCCATTACACTTAAACCACTCAAAATAATAGTTTTACCAAGTTTCAGTATTAACCAGATCTTAATATATGTGTGTGTGTGTGAAACACCACTCACAAACCCTAGAAAGATTTCAAAACATTTTTAATAGCAAACATCCAGTTCATAAAGTTTTAAAAGTGTATTATTATTACTTTTACACACACTAATTCTGCAGAATTATGTACAGGATGTAAATGTTACATATCATAAAATGCCAAACAACAATAAAAACAAATACAAAACATTCAATGTCCGTTCAGCGAGCACACTTCAAGTCTGTTCCCCTGTTCTATATGTTAATGCAATATTTAACAATAGGAAGGAATTCAAATAAAATCATATACTACATCCATCAGTCAACAGGCACAATCTCAATCTGCTCCTTACATTCAATCCATCTAAATTCTCTGAGAAACTTCATTATCTTGAGTCATAACCCTGAAAAATGTAACTCCACAGCACCTCAATCTTACAGAAATGGCTGTATCATTAAATAAACATCATTCATCATTCACAAAGGTCCCCTTTAAAGACCTTGTTTCCCCTCACGGAGGGTAACCACATCACCAGCTGGTCATTGAAAACATTTAACATAATCAATATTGCAGCACGTTACCTAGGAAAACCAAACATATCTGACCAATAAGGTCATTGCGAAACATCTACACCAGTTTTACACTGATATTTTAAGCCAAGGAAAGGATGAATCCAGAAGCAAAGGCAGAAGGAAAAGTCACAAGGACTCCTGTGCAAGGACACGAATAACCAAAAGGCTAAGGGTGAGTTAAAGTCCAGTAATTAGTTGTTTTTATCAACAGAAAGTACGCTTTGCAAAGCCTGTTCGTCCCGGTCGTTCTCAGTGTCTCTGGATCGTGATTGGACCTCTTCGTAAGGAGGCGGTGGAGTATCTGTGCTTTGATTGGCTGTGTCAATGCAGCGATTGGAATCGGGGTGAATGAGTGAAGTCAGCGGACGGTGTTCGGATGCGTCCTGGGTCAGCAGGAGCTGAGCGGGTCCACAGAACGACGGGAGTCGCTGGCCCCAACTGTCGTAGATTGCCTCCTCGTATGTGGGAAGAGAAACGGGTAAGCCATCCACAACAAGGTCCAACTGATCTGAAGAATGCCTGATGAAAAAGACACAAGGGTTAATGATGTTGATATGCATTATGGTTCAAACACTTGGGGCTGGTTTTGTAAGAAGTAGGTTTTTGAAAGAATTCACTTGTGGTCATCGAGGCTGCATTTCTTTAATAAATAATAATGAAAACATTATTGCAATTGATTTTTCTATTTAAATATATTTCCAAATTTAGTAGCCAATACTCCAGACTTCTTTGGAAGATTATTTCTGCCACAAATCTTTTACTTTTTGCAATTCTGAGTTTAGATCTCATTAATTCAGAGAGAAAAAAGGCAGTATTGGCAGATATAAAAATATAATATATAAAATATATATATATATATATATTAATTGTGAGATATGCCTTTATAACTGAAAAAAAAAAAAAAAGGTAATTTGTTATAAATTACCCATTAATATTTTTCTTGCAATTATAAGTTTATATCTCACAATTATAATGTGCATTTCTTTTCTTTTTTTTGGATGATAACAATAAATAGTGGAACAACATACCATTGCGTTCGACAGGATAATAGACGGGATTTGATCACCAAACAGGCCGTTGTGGTGAGAAGGAAGATGGACACTCCAATAGCAGTCGTGGCCACACTTTGGACAGAGTTTACTTTTTTTTCTGATTGTTCGGGTTTACCCTCTGTTAAAGACAAAAAAAGAACAAAACTCTCACACACAAACCATTTTAAGACATCCGCCAAAGAGCTTGAAAACAAACGGACGTACAAATCAAGGTAAGTTTCTGGAAGTGGTTGGGTGAGGATAACATCCTTTGATTTGGATTCTATGATGCAAATGTTTCCGAAGGTTTTATGTGCATCACAGAAAGAAAGAAAAAACCTTCACACTGGTTAGTTTGGTGTCTTTGCTGACTTCCTGCTCAAGCTGTTGGTTTCCTCTCGTGACACATTTCAGCTCAGACAAGGAAGCAAGGGTGCTCAATGGAGAATCATGGTTTTTCCCCTCCTTAGTTTAGCAGTTTACTTCACTACCGGGCGTCTGGGGCTTATTTAGGTCATTTATTAATGGTTCTTCTTTTGCTATGCCTTCCTTCAGCATATTTTCTTCATTCAGAATACAGAACTAATGGACAACTGATGCAAGATGAAAGTCTGCATACGTCTCTTGCTTCAAATGATGGTAAATGGCTAAATTGCAGTGGATGGGTCAAGTGCATTAACATTTCTTCGTTTTTCTTACCTGGATGGTGCACGCAGACGGGCGCTTTGCGATGCCATTTTCCATTCTCACACTGTGACCTATGGTGGCCTTTGGGGAGAATGTAGCCAGGCTCGCAGAAAAAGTGAATGATGGTCTTGTGAGGGAAACCGCGACAGGGAGAGTGCTCACAGCGGAAGCCTCCATGTTCTTCTACAATCGGGTGGGAGCAATTCTTGCCTTGAATTAAGAAAGATAAATGACCCTGATAAGGTAAAAGTTTTCCCCTACATGTACTCATTGTATTTTTTTCCTTCACTATGATGAAGAAAGTTGTATCACATTGACATTCTGACCACCAAAAAATAACTAAATGAATTTAAATTCAGAAATTAAAAACATGCTCACCGTAAAAAGTGTTATTTTTGAACGAGACTGATTGGCGTACAAAGTTTCATAACTGATTATTGCAAAACGGATCGTTTGACAATCTTTACTATCAGCTTTCAGAGGAAGCTAGTGGCTGGTTATCTGGAAGAGGAAGATGTGGGCTGCTGAAAGGAAATCTTCGTACCTGTGGTAATGTCTGGCAGAGCAGCCAGCAAGAGAACCCCGCAGCTCAGCGCAGTACGCACACATGGCCAGAGAGACAATCGCTGTGCAGACATCAAAACACTTGGTCCTGCTGACACAACACACAAACACAAAGACAGAGCTCAGGAACCTGTAGCTATTCACATATCAGCAGTTTCCATTACTGAACAGATGCACAGGTCTGAGTCTTGCATCTAATGCATTCCAAGCATCATTCAGAGATGCATTTTTAAGTGCATTACATGTGTGACTAACAGGGTGTTTACACCATTGACCACATGTTGGTGTGGTTGCACAAAAAAAGAAGGGATGCATTTACAGCTGTCTTTGCTACAGCTGGCACACACACCACACCCAGCCTGTGACCGTAGAATAACACAACCCAGAGTGTAATTTCCCATACCAAAGGTGGTGTTAAATGTCAGGGTGTCAGTCGATAGTGGTCTAAAAATGACTGGCAGTTTTGCCTCAAAGTTGAGCAAGTTGAACACAAAATATCTCCAGGAGCACAAACGCTGCACACTTGCTTTGATTTCTGCAGTGGTATAGTCATCTTTGTAACGTGCAGGGTTGTCCCTTCTTGGCAGCCTGACATTTTTACACGTAAGCTTGGCACAAAACAGACCACAACGTGGGTGGCAACCTTCTTTACTAAATACATCATTAAACTGAGGAACACTGATGTGAGACTTATTTTGCACAAGAATTATGTGAACTGCATACTGCAAGTTATAATGTACATTACGTAATATTCTGTTCATAAGGAGAATATAGTGTATGTGTATTATGATCTATTGTCATGACCTATGTACCACAAACTAGACCAATTATCAGTTTGATCGATTCTCAGATCATCAGTATTGGAGCGATCAATAAATGCAAAGCAACTAAATAAATAAAATTCAAAAAAAAAAAAAAAAAAAAAAAAAAAAAAAAGCTAAATTTGGATTTGCTGAAAAAAATAAATGGCATGAATGTTATTGTTTAGAATGTAGTTCGTACAATCTCAATATAATTTATTATGAATTTATTTATTTAGCTTATTCTGTTGTTGAAAAATTAAAAAGCCTCTGTATATGGCTTATTGGTTATGGAACACATAAAAAAAAAATCATTATCAGTCGCAAAAATATAATCTCTACACGATTTTCACCACACAAAATGACAAAATTATTTTTGCTATCTGCAAACAGTCACAAATTGCTGAAAAACTATTTTCACTTAGAGGTTGCTAGTAAACTTGACACAAATAACACATTTAATTAAACATTAAATATTGAAGTAGAAAAACTGAAATGGTATTTTATTTTAAAACACTGCAATAATCTTTTTTCACATTTTGGAAAAGTGTACACAATAGTGACAGTAAAGCAAAGAATGGAGTTGAAATGTGAAATTGCTGTGCTATATTAAAAGGCATTTTTCTGGCATTTAAACAGCTAGTTATGGTTATGATGGATATGAAACATCACTGACACATCCGATAAAAGAGAACTGATCTTTGAGTCTTCTGCTCTCAATAATTCAATAACACTATTCATACGCTTACTGTAGGTTTGAGAAACGGAAGACAGGTGCACAAAAGCTCTATTGTTGCATCCTATTGTATTTCAAAGTCTGATCCAAAACGAAACTCACCTGGCAATGCAGCTCGCGGTGATGTGAGGTTATAAAATCGATCAAGTCCAGTGCGTTCTTTAGTGTGTTTTCAGTCACGAGGGAGCCGTCAAAGATTTCAGACGACTTTGCACACAAGCTGTTACCCCCGGGTAAATAGGACCTGATTCAACAAGTGCGTCTATTCCAGAGCAGCTATCACATGACTCGCCACACAGCTGAGTTATAATGTGCAGCTCGAGCTCTGATTGGTCGCCGGCCTGCGTGTTCTCGATAGCCCCGCCCACAGTGATGAGAACGGACCGCCCACATTGGTTATCATATGTTCTGGAAACTGAAAGCAATTCGTGGAAGAGCAGTACTGTGGTATTATTATTTATACAAATATTTTTTTTACGACCGCACCTAAAGCGCACTCGCTTCCCCATTTGCCTTAAAATCTGAGGAAGAGGCAAAAAACAGAAACTAAACAGAAGTGATAAAACCCAAGGTGGATGCATCGCCTGTGAGCGAAAATATGCAGTGATGGTGGCTGTCTCTCAAAAGCTTAGGAGCAGCCTTACTAGACTGCATTTTTGGGCATCATGGGGCGCATTTTAACATCTAATGTTGTACAGCTGGGGTGTTCAACCTTTTCTCTTTTTCGATCTATTCTGTATGTTTTATTTGTTAATTACAATATATTTCTAATTTATTAAAATATGAACAAGCAGCTTCTGCTTATAGTTTTTAAATTATAAAACATTATTAAACATTATTTATAATTTAATAAAATGCATCGGAGTTCACTGGAAGTACTTTCCCAGTTCACACGATCTTATCACATATCAAGAAACTTCACGTCAACCATAATTATGACACATCCTGTGTCAATATGAAAACGTTCCGTTCATCATCCTTCAGTTTATCTCAAGAGTAAAACCATACTACCACATCTGGCTTAAAGAGTGAAATGAAGGAGCCGACAGATGATGTTTAAAAACTGTATTTTGAAAGAAGAAAGAAAAAAAAAAGTGTCAATTTTACCACCAGTAAAAATTCACATATTATAGAGGGAACTCTGACATCAGCTGTCCACCAAAATGACAATACTTTGAAATAAAAGAAGAAAACAACAGAACCAGTATGAACAAGTATGAACCATTTTACACTTCACAAAAAAACAAACAAAAAAACACAGGCTTGTCAGTAGCAGTTTCAAATAGATGCTGAAGAGGGTTATTCCCAAAACGAGTGTCAGACATGGGGGAACATTAGGATGATGTCAGGATGCCAGCAGTGAGCACAACATTCATGCTTCTACTCCACCTTTAAAACAAGTCTCTTTAACTATCTACATGATGGAAAAAGAAAATTATGATGACAAATTAAAAAAAAAGTACAGTGCAAGATTATTTAGAAACCTATCTGGCTTAAAATAAGTCAACAGCAGAATATGAGCGATCCGTTAGTTTTAATGCAGTGACAGTCTAACAATGAGACTCGGTGAGAAAACAAATGAAAGCCAAATTATATAATACAATGTACCCTTCCAGAGAGCATTTGCAGTACTGATCGTGAGAATCGAGGAACATAATCGAGAGAAAAAAAAAAAAGGTTCATTACCTTACCACATTAGGGATCATTTTCTGATCAGCCCTGGTAATGTAATTCAGAAAATAAAGAAAAGACATTTCTGAAAGCTCTTCAACATGTTCACTAGATCAATCTTTTGAGAAAGTCCATGCATTATGCCATTTTTCTCACTGTACAGCAATATCCATTCACAATTAAATAAGGCTTGTGGTCATAGGAGGTATCCTCTTCCTAAACAGTCAAGTCATTAAACATTTGCATATGTATCAAAAAAAAGAAGAAGTGTGGCTGGTCACAAATCAAGTAGCAGACTGTGGAACATCTATTGCCTAAACAGAATGTCTTCACTTTCAGTTCTGCATTAAGGTGGTTTTTCTTTGTTAGTAGGATTGCTAACCTGTTGCTTCAGTGCACTGAGGATCTTAAACACCTATCTACAATGCCTACAATATTTCACAGAGAAATGTGAGCATACAAACACTATTCTCTCAATTTCATTAATTATTCATCTCGGAATATACATTTTAATGCATTTACATTCTTTGCTCCAATGCCTGATTGTCATGGTTTCATTATGCTTCACCTCCTGAAAAAGTAACGCAACTCCAGTATGTAAAGAAATGCCATTCAATCTTTTACTGGTGGAAAAAACAAACTAACATTCTAGTAGTGTTTTTAAATTAATCATGTTTGTCAACGACTGTCATTAATTTTCTCAAACCTTCCCATCTACAATTAGAGTTATGTTTGCAGTGTTACAGTTTAGGCCCTCTGCAAAATATTTTTTTTTTTTTAGAAAAAACTCCAGATAAATACATAAGCTACCACATCAGTCTAGGATTAATCTCTACAATTCTTCCTCAATTTGTGAATGACAGAATGTAAATGCGACCTCGATCTTCTCACAAACATGCATTCACTTGACTCTCATAAATGATTAGCTAGTATTCATAAGTCACTACAACAAATCGGAATAATTTTTAAACAGACTTTTTTTTTTTTCTTCTTCATTGCACCCATCCACTCTGGTCCTGGATCTTTGTGACTCTTTGAAGATACAGGATAGTTCACCCAAAAAAACTCACCCTCATACCGTGTCAACCCTACATGCATAAGATGTCATCTTGAATAAAGGTTATACAGGGTGAATATATGACAGAATTTTCGTATAAAGATAAACAAGTCTTTTTGCATGATGTGATGTAGTGTACTTGGACTAATTAGTATTATAAACCTTCACAATCTCAATCAGCCTTTGGTTGTTCCACTACTCCTCTCTTAATCCTTGAACGTCGTGGTGCTCTTATAACAAAACGCAGTAGTGGAAATGACCAATTACACGAGTGCAGATGCATTCTGGCCTACATTTCAGTGTGTGGGGATCTAAACATGGTCCACTTCCTTTGAACGAGCTCTCATAAAATAGAGCATATGTAAAGCTCAGCTATACATTTGTTTAGTTCAACATCTCTCCAGCAAGACCATCCACAATGAATCCTTCAGAGAAAGGCCACAATACTTCAAAGATGTATGCTACTTAGCTGGAGGATTTGGGCGACACATGAAAGGAACCCTCTGCCCTACACTGACAACAACTTAATCTCCTCAGCTAATGTGGTGCGGTGCCAAGGTGAAAGTTTTGGAAGAGAGAGGAAAAAAAAAAAAAAAACATACACCCAACCCTTCCCCCTTTATTACATAAAGTGGAACAATGCATCAAAGGAGAAAGTTTCATATTGGAGTGCAGCTCAATCTCAGAACAGTGTTTTAAACATCACACCGTCACTCAAAACGGAATATAAAAACAAAACCAATATAACTCTGTTCATTAAATCTAAATTAAAAATGGTCTGAAAAAACCCACCTCCAGTGTTTACCATTGCTTAGTGTTGTAACAGGAGCCTAAAGTTTCATATTTTCTTTTTAAAAATGTTTTCTTCAGTAGTTGTTTTCCTGTTAAAAATGGACTGAGTAGTGTGGTTATGGTGCAAAAGAAGAAGTGTAGAGAAAAAAAAAAAAACCTTGTTTGGAAAGGATTAGAGTCTCCAAGTGGTTCATTTTTATAATGTCTAAACCTCCTCAGTTTGGTTCACCCAAAAGCAAAGTCTTCGAGATCAAGCATAAAACCACTGAGAGAACACATGTTCTCGTGTTTCTGAATTAGTCGGAAAAGGGAAACCTGTGAAGGATCTAATCATGTCTTTTTCATGTCACCAAATATGGTGCATTTCATAGTGTAATAAAACAGTGGTAAAAATATCTTGGGGAGAAAAAAAAACTCCTAATGTCTGTAGCATCATTGGGCTTTTCTCCGAGAAGTCTTGACCTGTTCAATCATTTCAGATGTTTAAAACAGTGCATCTTTGCATCTGGGTCTTCGCTTTGAACTCAAGGGGTCTGACAGATCTCACCCAGATTTCTCTTCTCATCTCATGCGGTTCTGTCTCATGAGGGGAACAATGCAAGAGGGAGGGCCCGCTTTACCCAGGAAGGGATGCTTTAGCAGCTCTTGAGCTGTGGCCCTCTGGGGAGGATCTCGCACAAGCATGCGGTCCAAGAATCCCTTGAGAAGTGGCGAAACCTATGGATACAGAACAACATTGTAAGCGGCGGTGTCAAACATGCTTAATCTGGTCAGTACACACTGGTTTAAACATTAACATGCATTTTCCCAGATGGTTAAGCAAGAGGACACGTGTTTACTTTGTGGAGGTTTTTGAGCTTAGGTGGCAAATTATCTCGGATCATCTTCATGGCCTTGAGCGGAGGCTCGTTGAAGTATGGCGGCTCTCCATCCACCATTTCAATGACCATAATGCCAAGTGACCATATATCCACCTGTAAAAACAGTTTTAATTGTGTGAGTTGCAGTGATGTCAGCATTAATGCAACAGACTCCTGCATGGGTCCTGCTTGGTAAACCCCAACCCCCAGTACTTAACAGAACACCCAAACCTTTATTTAACAGCAGAACTAATACTATTCCGTTCCCAAGCCGATTAACATTGAGACAGCACCCGCATTAAATCTACTAAATTAAGTAGGCTCAAACAAATTTCAGTCTTCATAAGCTTAACAGAAACGTGTGAATAGACACATTGTAAATGAAACCATTTTTACTGTCTACAGATTACAGAGAATAAACAAATAAGCACGGGACTGTTTGAAACTAATCAGAGGTATCAAACGGAGTAAAGTAATAGTCTTGGCTACTGTTGCCACATTCTGGCCATGCTTATCGATTCTCTGAGCCATATGACAATGAAAATAATACTCCACAATTACATCAAATATTAGCAAGTGTGTAGGACTCTGATGCAACATATGTAACAGAGGGGGATGTGACTTGCCTCTGGTCCATATGGGAGTCTTGAGATGAGCTCAGGGGCCATCCAATAGGGTGTTCCTACAAGAGACTTCCTGCGCTGCACCTCTTTAGAGACCTGGGCACAAAAGCCAAAGTCGGACAGCTTCACCTGCAAATGACAACAGAGAGAACACAAAAAGAAAGAGAAAAGTTATACAAGTTGCCAAACAAATCAGGACTTTTATGTAGCCTTCTTTTTTCATAGGGTGGGATTGGATTATTATGCATCCACAGGCCATTATTCCACTTAAGTGAAATAATAAACTGCTGGTGTTTTTCCACACTGGTTAGATTAATATAAACAACAAATGAGACAATGACAGGTCTGTTAAGATGCATTTTAAGCCAAACCATTAATAATTCACTATGATAGCATTTTAATTGAGAAAAGAACATAATTCCCATGCACAGCAAGATCATTGCTATTGCAAGTGCTCTCCACAGATCGCATGCACAAGTGCACATGCAACACTTTGAAAGTAGTGATCAGATCATAATTTAACTGAGAACTTTTCATTTTTATTTCACTAGAATTTTGGTATCAAAGAACCAGTATATTTGACATCCTTAAACCAGATAGAAATATTAAAACATGATATTAATAAATGTTTGAATAATCACTGCTGGTTAATATTTTAATTTAAACATTCACAGTTGCATGAAATTATAATGCAAAACAACATGCTAAAGTGAAAAAAAAGCCTGTTTGAAAATCACAAATAATCGCTTAATTAGCTTCAAAGAAGCTTGTCAAATTTCCAGTGAAAGCTTGTGTAATATTTTGACTAACTATGCAAGAAATGATGTGCCTCTGGGATACTGTATGAGAAGTAGTGTCAGAAAAATTGCAAGCGGAAATTAAACATGTAAGGTCACACACACAAACACAGACACAGACAATCAGCCCCTGCCGAGAAACAGCTGAGGCTGGCTGAAAGAACTTCCTCCCTATATCAACCACATAATGAAGTACAGACCCCATCTAACAAACCACTGACTGTTTCAGCATCATAAAAAAAAATAAAAAAAATTGTATCATGGCAGGAAGTTGCATAGTTATATTTCTGTAAATGCATAGTGAAGCATGTGGCTACCCAAAAAAAAATAAAAAACACTAATATGTATCACAAACAAGGATTTCTTTTTTCTTAAACCAGGGTTTACAAGTTTTGAGGTTTCTTAAGTCAAGTACTCAAGTAAATTATTATGTTGTTTAGATTTCAGCACTTGGTCGATTTAATTCTGCTTTAGTACACTGCTGACTTGATGACACATTTAGATCTTCTCACACGAGTGAACATGCAGGTCTGAGAACACAAAAGAACAGGTCTGACAAAAACCTGTTTAAACACCAACACTCTGGCAGCGAGTAAGGCAGTTTCTGAGCTCATTACACAAGTCAAAACATGACTTGTAAAGCGTCAGCTCTGCATACAGTACGACCAAAGAACCTGTTATCATCTGACATAATTGTTTTCCTTTAAGAGCAGAGAGGGACTTACCCTGCCATCATGGGTGAGAAGAATAGAATCACTCTTAATGTCTCTGTGAATGACTCCTTGGGAGTGAAGGACTGAGAGAGCTTTCAGAACAGACAGACAAACGGTGGCAATCTGTTCTTCATTCATCCTGAAAAAAAAAGACAAATAAAATAAAGGAAATGTTAAACCTTGAATGAAATCTTTATAGGCTGATAAAATGATCATACAGACGAAATGACATACCAAACTGGATTTCTGTCATATTCTGCCACCTAGTGGCACTGCACTACTGCTCAGTAACATGTGAATGGGCTTTAAACACATTTATTTCATATCTCCTTTTGAAGTGGTTTTTGGCTTTGTAACTTTGTAGATCGTATTGCAGATCTTATATTATGCTTAAATAGTAACATTACAGACTAACTAAAGTTGAAAAAATTAAAAGCATAATAGGACCCTTTTAAATGTAACTTATAAGAAATACTGACATGCACAATTTTAAGCCAGCTTTAATCACCTTTCTGGTAACTTTATTACTTACATGACAACATCTATGACAATGTATGCTCGTAGTTTATCGTAGTTTAGTGGTGGGCACCACTGCATTTGTGGGTGCAGAGTTAGGGCCGGGCGATATGGACAAAAAAAAAATAATATCTCTGTATTTTTTGTCCGATTTCTGATAGATCTCGGTATTGTCGTTTTTAAATATTTTTAATGCGGTAAACCGAAAAGATTAATCGCCTGCGTTAAAGTGTTCATTTTGACAGCACTAATTCCTAGAGAAGAGTGGTGCTTAAGGTTGATCATATTTTCATGTTAGTGGCTTGTTAGGTGTGCTGAAAAAAAAGAAAGTGTGTGCTCTTGTTTCTGTGACATATCAGGACACAACTCTGTATAATTACATGGGTATGACACAGGCATTACAAGGAGAGGGTGACTTACGAGGACATAATACATGTCCCCATTTTTTCAAAACACTTATAAATCATACAGAATTAGTTTTTTTGAGAAAGTAAAAATGCACAAAGTTTCCTGTGAGAGTTAGGTTTAGGGGTAGGGCCATAAAATATACAGTTTGTTCAGTATAAAACCATTACGCCTATGGGATGTCCCCACTTTTCACAAAATGTGTGTGTGTGTGTGTGTTTGAGTGAGTAAAAAAGGGAATACAAAGAAATGTGCAGATAAAAAAAAAAAAAAAAAAAAAGCAAAAACTAAATACAATTATTTATTTTCAAGAGAATCTGAAAGTACATATGATTAAGAACAAAACTGAAAGCAACTGAAAAAACAATTAGTGACTGGACTTCTAAGGAATACTTGCCTGGTATGTGTGACTATGTCAGTCAAAGCTCCACCCTCAAGGAACTCCATGACAACCCAGAGTTCATCCCCTACTAAGTAACTGTTGTACATCTCCACCACGTTCTCATGGTGATAGTCCCGCATGATCACCACCTTAGAAACAAGAAACAAAGCCAGCAAAATGTTTCTTTTAATAAAAATCTCATTAAGTGGATAAGGAAAGATTTTGTGGGAGAAAATCAACCAGCAGTTATAATTGTCACAAAATTCCTTTATGCATCTATAAACAGGGTTTCACTAAAGAAGCATTTTTGCTTTCCTGTCGCTGATTGGAATTTCAGCTTTAAGCTCCCATGTGCTACATGTCACACAGAAACACCTTTCTGAACAACCAATCATAATACTGTAATCTCCTGTGGATAGCACCCACCTCGTTAAACAGCAATTCTCGTCGCTGCTGTTTTCGCAGATCCATCTTCTTTACAGCCACCAGCTTGCCTGTGGTCTTCACTGTAGCAATACAAACAATGCCGGTGGAACCTTCACCAATCTTGATGTAGTTGTCCAGAAATGTGCGTGGGTCCCCAGGGTCAACCACCATCTGCAGGGCAGCACGGAACTGCTCGTGGGAGACCCGCTGCGGCTCCCTCTGCTGTGGGGGTGCAGCTGGGGCTGACGGTTTTGGTACTGGGGGCATCTGCTGGCTGTGAGGGGGCTCGGGGCCTAAGGCTGGGTGGGAGGCGTGATGCTGGGGCTCTGCTCTGTGCTGCCCCTGAGAACCACTTTTACTGCTGCTGTTTCCACCCCGGACAGCCCCAGTAGATGGGCCATTGTGGTGGGGAGGCTCATGAGATTTTCCTGGTTTTAAATCCTGCATAACAAACGTAAGAATATATTTTGAAAAGATAAAACATAAAATATTATATATATTTATACTATATAAATTTGCCATTTCAAGCATTCTTACTTTTTTAAACTGTTAAATTGTATGATTCTAATGCTAAACAAAAGCAAAGTTAAAAAAATAAAATAAGTTGGACTTATGACAGAGTATTTCTGTGCCAAAAACACACCTTCAGGGTTCGTAAACGTTTTTTTTTAATATGGCTCTGTATGACATCATAAAGGGTGGAATTCCTTGTATGGGCACTTCTCCCAAAAGAGTGAGAGCAAGAGAACACCCATCAATTGCTTCATTCAGGTTTAGGAAGTTGTCGGCAACGCTGCACAGGACTTGTTTACAAAGGATTTTTTATTTTGTTTTTAGACCACAAAATCAACAATAGGTATACTCGACCTAAAGCAGCACTGCGCAAACTGATCTAGCACTTCCAAATATAGACCTACCCTGTGCCAGCCACCCAAGTATATTTGGTAATGCATTGTTTTTTTTACTTTTAACGTTTTATACTTTATCCACCCGAGATGATGAAACCATCCGCAATCGATTTAAAGGCTGTTCACATGCTTTCACCTTAATGCACTCCAGTGGTGCATGGCATTGCTAAGCAATCATGAGCCGTGTTCTCCATGAAGATGAAGAAGTTTCAGCTAAGGTTAAAAGGATTTACTCAATAAGTAACTTAATTATTCAAATCGCTAATTAGGCTACATCTTAAAATCCCTATAAACCTTCATTTAAAAATTATTGCTCACGGAGACCTAGATGGCAGAAAGTGTACCGTTTTTTTTTTTTTTTTTTTTTTGCAAAAGCACAATGTTTTGTTATTGTGTACACAAATAAAAGTAGGCCCTTTTTAGATTTGATTGATTTGTGAATCAGGAAAAACTGAAAGTGAAGGCGCTGGGGTCCAGAGGGTTAAAGACACTGCATTCAATATAATTACAGCAACACTTACTTAACACTTTACACTCAACACTGCTGATCAGCCTGCACAGCACTGCGTCAAGTCGAACAAACATAATGTCACTAAAGAAGTGTGTTTTTAGTTGTGAGGAAAGAGCCTTGTACATTTTACCAAAGAACTCCACGTTAAGGGAACAGTACATGAAGTTTGTTTCTCCATGGACAGAAACGGAGTTGTGCAAGTGTTTGTTTCTTCCTGGCATTTTGGTGAAGAATGTTTTTAAACAAATTAAATATAATTTAAGTTTTTGTTCCCGTTTTAATCTATATCAATGTCAGAGCTTGCAGTCGATAGCTATGCAAAAGCTTGACTCTTTAACTCTTTTTTTTAGCTTGACTGTCTTTTAAAAAAAAATTCTAAAAGACTCTGAGATATGAAAGATGCAATACTACTCTATAGGTACTCAAGATAAACATGAGATTGGCAGAATGTCCCCTTAAAAAAATACAAAAAATAAATGTAATACATCATATGTAATGAATATATAGTGTAATTTTTATACAAATTTTATAAACATTTGTTTATAATATAAATTACCTTTTATTATATAAAAATACAATTATTATATAATGAAATGCACAACACTTTGCAGCCCAACCCTACTATACAGATAAAAAAAGAAAGAAACTTATGTTTTAGAAACAATGTAGATCATTTCATTTGATTTTCTGTGTACCTGACCACTGGGGCTCCTCCCTGCGTCACTTTCGGATCGTGGGTATGTGTTGAAAGGTCGGCTGGTCTGCTGTGCAGTCTTTATCACTCCCTCTGTAACAGGTAGGTTAGGGGTGCGAATATTTGGCCCAGATAGTGGTCTCTTCTCACGGGGTGATTGTGGGCTGCTGTCCCTCCCGGTATAGCTAGATTTGGGCCTCTTATCGTTGGCCCCCTCTCGCCTCACCACCTGATCACGATAATCATGTGGCTCTCTGTCTCGGTCTCGTTCGTGTTCTCTGTGCTGGGGCGGTGCGGCTGGCCCTCCTGACCAGTCAGGCTCTTTGTGTCTGTTGGGCTCCTGACCACGAGGCTGCTGGTGAGGTCGGCTGTCCTCTCTGGATGACCGGGCTGGGCGCTGAGACTGTCTGGGATCAGCACCTGGGTGCTCCTGACGTGGTTTCTCCCTACATACAGAAAAAAAGTCTCACTGTCAATTTTGCCATTGAAGTCTTTGGAAAACCAAAAATTTAAATGGAGTAAGAGATGTCGTCTGTGCACCTCTCTTTGCTGTCTCCATATCGATCAGGGTGTCTATATTGGGAGTGTTCTCCGTTCTCATAGCTCCCTCCCAATGATCCAGAGTCTCGGCGTGGTTGCGTTGGTGGACTGTCTCTCCGCAGCGAGTTTGAGCGGATCACCGACATGGTCTCAAACTCATCCAAAAGCCATGTGAGAGAGCCATCGTCACCGATCTTACGACCCCGTACAATTGCCTGGGCAATGCAAATAGGTAATGAGTTATTGTTTTTTGTTTTTTAATAAATGGAACCACTTTTCAATTACCAAACCTACTTGTAAACATCAGCAAGAATTTCTCACAGTAAACCTAAAAGTTGCTGCTTTAACTCACCAAAAGTAAAATACAAAAACTAAAGACCTAGACCAAACACACATGCCGACTCCCTCCCTCTGACCTTGCGTGGCTCTACAGTAGTGATGACCGTGGCGTCGATGAAAGGTTTGGGCCTTCTGGCTGTGTCCTCAATGAGGCTCTGCCACTGGCGTGGAAGCCCCACAAACTTCTGCTCCTGCTCATCAAAATCAGTGTGGACACGATGCTCAAAGTTGGAGGGGGCCGAGATCTGAATCCGTTGCTTTTTCTTCTTGGTGAACATGGCTGCAGCAAAGCATCAGACCTGGAAACAGGAAAAGACAAATATTATTACTGACTGGAGTAATGGCTGCTGAAAATGCAGCTTTGCCACCACTGGAATAAATTGCATTTTACATTGTACAAACATCATACATTTTAAAAAATGTATAGTATAATGGTAGTGTACATCGAAAGAAATGGGTACTAAAAATCTGACAAATCAGAGTATGAGTAACTCATGACATTTTAAGTTAACATTAGCATTGATTTAAATAATGGTTTCACACCTCACAAGCCCAGACAAGGAAACACCATTATAAAATGTACAGCCAATTCTTATTGTTGACTGAAAACTTGAGATCCCAATTAACACATTGTTCATTCACAAAACATGGAAGACAGATAAAGGCAGCTGCTGGATTTTAAATGTCACCTTTCCGTCTGTTTGTGCAGTACAAAAAGCTGTCCAGTTTTCCATTCTTCCCCTTTTCTCTGCTTTTGCCCAGCCCATTCCCTCCATGGGTATCAGAGACACTCCCAGAAGCCAAATACTGGACTCTGAAATGAGTGGGCCGAAACCCCCTCCCACACTTGACAGGTTGAGTCTGGGAAAACTCAGCTACTTCTTGGGACTTTGAAACAGCAAGAGCCATTTTTTCAAAAGTTTGGAAGCATTTTAAGTGTAACCTGATCTTTTGTAAAGATGTTAACTTGGGCACAAGGTCAAAGCTTCAGCTTCAGGAGTCTTAGAAATGGTGTGAATGTTTCATGAAGGGCTGAAACACTGAGGGTAATGAAAACATTCAGAGCGAGTGAAGTACTCAAACAAAAGTTGCAGAACTGGAAAATATTCAAACTAGTTTCCGGAAGCAGACATACATTAACTAGGTGAAAAAAAGACTTCACAAGCATTGCAAAGGAAATACTTACAACACAGTGATGAGCGGTCATAACTCACATTTGACAAGTATTACCACAAAGGACTGTGCTAAAGGAGTGATGTCAAATATGACATTGCTTACTTATGCAGTAGCAACGTACTGTGTTTCAATGACTGAACGATGACAGATCAGTAACTGAATGCTGATAGGGAGGAGTGAACAAAAAATAAGCGAGAAAATTCAGACACTGATGTTTGAATATTAAATGACTGACTGAATACTTTGCACCATATTGAGTTATTATTAGTAATAACCTCACTTTGTAACATGCATACATTTTCAGTTTTGTTGTTGCATGGGTGGTATCACAAAATCGAAATTCCTCGTTCTGACAAATGTTTTAAAAACCATTAGTCAGAGAACTACAAAAAATATATAGATAATAACACCAACATTAGTATTGCGAAATAGTTTTTACAATTTTAAATAAACATTATCTGTTTATTTTAAATACGTTTTAAAATGTAATTTATTCTTGTGATGGCAAAACTTCATTTTCAAAAGCCATTACTCCAGTCCTCAGTATAATGACACCAAAATGATAAAATGATTTCCCCTCTATCCATTTAATTTAACTTTCTTCTGAAATATATTTGGCAATATGCTGAGTATAATATAAAAATATAAATGTGAGACACACAATAAGGTAGAAGGAAGTCATTTCAAACAGTTTAATGTTGCATGGTAGACAGTAGGAGTAAAACTTAGGCGGTTAGCTTGCACCTGTGAGTTTTGTTCATTTGGAACAGGTGAAGATGAAGCAATAGTGACAGAAACAGGCACTCTAGGAGAGATATACAGCTATGCATCTGCTTTATACACATACATAAAGACAAATGCAACTCCTTATTTGTAAGTCTTCTCATACAATCAGTGTAAATGAATCACCTTCACATGAACACTTCCTGTTCTATAACCATCGGTGGCATCAGCCCACAAGAGGTTTGAAATGTTCACAATAGAGTGCTAAAAAAAACTAATCAATCAGGCTTTGTGTATGACATTAAGAAGTGTAAAGCAGTTGAACTCGAAAAGTCAAACACTTCCTGGTTGAGTCTGGCATTCCAGCCACATGCCATTATGCACTGGTGAACCGTGAGAAAGACATCTCTGTGGTCAGCACTGCTGAGATGGGCACTGGCCAGGAAGACAGTCTCTGTGGATTGGCTTTTAATAAGCAGAAATACTGACCTCTCAAAACAGCCTAAAGACTTTGGGCAAATTTTTTTTTTTTAAAGTTTGTACTTGTAGAATAAAGCTAGCTTAGCAGAAACAGGCATGCAGTTTGTTTTTACAAGCCCAGTAGAGAGCACTGCAAATAAAGCTTGACCTTGGAACTAGTAACTCTGTCATTAGAGGTCTTCTTATCAGACCAACCCAATGTTTACAGAGCCTGCCGTTTCTGTCCACTTAAATGCTGTGATTTAAACAAGAAGAGAAAATGTATGCAATTTAGCTTCGTTCCAACAAAGTTTACCCAATAAAACTAAGGTTTGTCTCATTTCTGAACAAAATCAAATTTTGCAACCACACAATAGTGGTCTCAGAGAAGGTAACATTTCTCACTTTGAATAGACATGGATATTTTTATTCTTCAGCCCATTCATCAGAAACAACACACAGAGTCTTCTTTCGAATATTCTAGTTAACACATGCATAATACAGCAAAAACAACATTACTTTTCTTTTTGGCCAACAACCATTATTTGTTATACACTCATTGTGCAACAATAAAAGCAGCAGCCGAACTCCAATGTGATAACATCCCACAATGCTTTGCAAGTGCTACATACACAAAGTCTTTATGTACACTTGACTGCAGGTCCAAGTTTGATAGAGGGCTTTCTGATGGAACAGATTACACATAACCTCACCAAAGACAACAGTATAGTGTTCAGTAAAGGGACACACCAAACGCAGGCAAGTTTAACAGTGGCATCACTTTGCAGGCAGCTGACGAGCAATTAGGTAATGCACCACTGAACAACGTACATTGAGGCTTCAACAATAACCGACAGTCTAAACTCAGTTACAGTATGCTAGTTGTTCAGCAAATTTCATGGAACAGACCTGAAATTCATAACAGAACTCAGAAGAAAACAGAGCCTACAAAAACTCATACAGATGCTTTTCATAAAAAAAATAAATCAGATTCAGTGTAATTCTTATTCAGAAACAACACAATCTGCAAAATGAAGTTTAAAACCGCAAATATACCAAATAAGTATAACACAACATGTAATACCACATTTGCTTGTAAACTGAATTAACAGTGACATATTTAAACACTGCCTTTGAAAGACAAAGTCAAACGCTTGGCTTAAGCAGGAGCATGGAAGACTGCACATTATGAGGGACCATGTCCAGCACTGAAATATTTAAGGAATGTTTGGAGTGCCCGGTACAGACAGCACCCCTGTCTAAATCTCCCATCACACCTCCTCGAAGCACACATAACCGGACAAACCCACAGCTGCTGAAAGTTCAGGGATAAAGAAAGTGAAACTACAACCAATGAGGAAAGGTAGGAGAAAGGTCCAAGAGATATTAAATGGCTACCCCATCACCAACTGAGTAACTTGTGAGGATGTCTTATCAGTTATCACTCTTTATAGTAGTTCATCGACTCAAAGATAAAGGCAGCATTCCAATATTTCATGCTGCACACACAATCATGGATAAACTGAAATTGACATATACTAGAAGTTTGTTTCAACCATTAGTCATAAAAGAGCACAATTAATCCTATTAAGCTTTATTGACAATACTAGGCCTCTAAATTATCAGCATGATCAAAACTTTTGCTTAAAAACCTGTTGTACACAATCTACTACTTGCCCTCTATTGTCTAATAGTTTATCAGTCTTGCGATGTAATCTTTAATGATATTTATAAAGTACACCATTATATATATATATATATATATTCCAAGATGACCACTTACTGGACGGGAGCAACTATGGTTTACTTGACTATTCAATCCATACATCATCTTGCAGAAAAACACGTTTAAATGTGAGTATCAAATATGCCAAATAAGTTTATCGTCTCTCAATCATCACTGTATTATATGTTTTGCCCACACAATAAAAACTACAGAGCTCTGATCATAAAGCTAAACATTTAAACATCATTTCACGGAGACAAATTATTGGAGGATATAAAGTGACAACTGATATGTCCATGCATTTTATTAAAGTTACAAAAATCTCAATGAAAGGTCTCACAACAAGCCATAGGAATGTCATCTTATTTGTTGAACATTTGTATATCAGCAACTACAACAGATTGCACATTTTTTATCATTTTTGGCCTCTTAAAAAAAAATTAAAATAAAAAAAGATTAGTTTTTCCCCCCTCCTTGAGTATGAGCTTCATATTCTCACAATATCATACCATATAAGCCATAAAAACCTTATTTATCAAACATGACACATATTTTCATAGATTGTCATGCTTTAGTTGAGGTCAAACAAGATGACCTAGCCTGAAAATGTTGATGACTGATTAAACAATGGTTTTACATCACTTAAAAGAGGAAGCTACTCTGTTAGATGATGTAAACTATGAATCATCATACCATACAAACACTCAACAGTCAGAATCGATACTACAGGTGCAACCATGCACTGCCGACTCAGAGCTATTGATACTCAACATTACACGACTAAAGCACAGAGAGAAAAACGTTGGCTGATTTTATGTAACGATAAAACAAACAAAAAAATAGCTTGTTTACTGTATAGACAGTATCAGCATCACAACTTCTTATCAGTTCCGTTAAAAATCGCTCCCACATTTGGAAGAATCAACAAGCTCGAACAGCGACTCTTATTCATTTGAGTCACTTCTTTGGTGTTTTATGTGACTTGCTGCTCTATTAACTCCACCAGTAACGCATGAACATTTCTGCCAAACTTTTAAGTAGTTTTAGGCACATTCTAACTCTGATATAATGGATAATTTCTACTTTTCCAGATAACAATTCAGGAGCACCTCGAGTGGAAAAAAGAGGCTGGGATTATGGTAACGTTACATTAATATTGCGAACTACGGTCAATCATTGCCTTCTAAACATGAAAACACATAAAAACTTAAATGACATTAAAAACGGAGTGACTTTCTAGTTACTAACTTCGATGACAAAAATGTATGTTTTGACAGTGAGTAGCCTAAGCTTCTCAGCTAGCTGTGAAGAATTAGCTAAATTAGCACGACGAACAAACTCACCGAAACTACAGGCTGACACAAAAACAACCAGCGCTGGCATACAAACAACTCACGTTTGTAATACAAATCGCTTTAAAGACGTCTTACCTGTAGTGAGATGTGTGTCCGCTGAGAAATAAACTTCATAGGGTCGGTGAAGTTTCTTGAGTGTAAAGTTAGCTTAAGCGGGCTAAATGCGCGTATCAGACAGAAACCCTCACGGGCGCGCTGCTCGTGCTCTCTGCGCCATATTCACGCTCAACCTTCATCCGGGGAACTGACCGCTGAGCAGAACACTGCCTCCAGACTGCCGTCCTCACAGTGAACTGTACATCATGTATTATTCAGTACGCAATATATTACACAGCACTGTAATCATGTCACAATAAGTAGCAAATCTTTATATAAATAACATAAGCATAATAACATAATGCACTGATGTTTTACCCTGATTTGTATGCTTGAGTAATTATTTAAATTTTAACTTTGGTATAATTGACCACATGTATTATTTATGAAATTAATAAGAAATTAAAATATTTTAAATTACAAAAAGTGTAGAATAAGAGTAATACACTTTTTAAATATGATAAATTAAACTGACATTATTATTTGCATCATCATTATTACTTGTGTGTTTAAGAAAACAACTGTGACACCTCAGTAGAAGTAAATCCTTGTGTTGTCCACAGCTTTTCTGAAAATATTTATTATCTGTCCATTTTGATGTTGCAGTGAATACATGCAGTGAATACAACGGGAAGTCATCAAATACAATTGTCAAAGAAACAAATGATCTACTTAGGATTATTTGCTTAATGTGCATTACAGTTTGTGTGTGTGTGTGTGTTTTAAGTATTTATGTCAGCATTTACTTCTGGAGCATCAGTGAGCATTTGAACTTTTTGTAATAGTTGCATGTGAGTACCTCAATTGTCCTCAGGGTGAAAATGTGCATCTCAAAATCATACAGACATTGTTGGAAAAGGTTCTTATATGCAACAGATGCTGGAAAACAGAAAAAAAAATAATAATAATTTGTGGGACCCTAAGGACTTTTCTGAAGAACTGTTACAAAAAAACAAAAAACAAAAACAGCTGTGGATCATCCAAGTAACAACACATTAAGAATCAGTTTTGAACAGGTTCTTCTATTATTCAACTATTATTTTCTTATGTAAACATATTTTATATGAAATATCGTATTCAGGTCAGTACTAAATAAAATATATTTTGGTTTTACTCTTATTTTGGTCAAATAATTATCATTTTGCAGATACTGCAAAGTGTACATAAAATCTTGGCCACATCTCTCTATATATAGGCATTGAAGAAGAAATTATTTTCTGCTGGCACAAATGCTTATCACACATTATTTAGTCACTGATGACATCCAAGTGCTTCAGCTGTTTCTAACAACAAATGCATGATAACTGTTTATTCCTTCCAGGACAAAAATAACATTTATGTGGAAAAATCTTATTTGGAAGACAACGCACAGAACCAGTCTGTCTATAAGCTATAGGTCAGCTATAGGTCAATGACAGATGGACAATCTGTAATCAATGAAGTCATGGAAGTAAGTGTGCCAAAGCACTTTCATGGGAGCTGCAACCAGCTGAGGTCATCAAATCTGTGAAAGCAGAATAAATTCCAATATTATGTCCTACGAAGGGCTTCACTTTTGAAATGCATGCAAATAAATTCAATAATGGCTTTTCAATTCTTAGTTCCACCTTATAGATACAATGAGTTGAGGTATTGTAACTTATGGATACTCACTGTGCCCCTTGCAACAGCAGGGTCAAAGTTCAAGCTGGCAGCTGCAGCAACCTCTTCATCTCTGGATTATGATACAAACAGCGTTGAAATAAGATGGATCTCAATATCAAGATATTAACCATTTGATGTACTTTTAAGGCTTCTTCATAAACTTTTAGCTTACTTGATATAAAATGCCCAAAAAAAAGTATTTCCTCTGTGCTTCCTTTGAAGACAATTTCAGTGTATCCTTCTCCATAGCCTTGCAGAATTAAAGTAAATGAAGAGTTAAAATGTTTTTATTAAAATATTATATTTACTCAGAGAAGGGAGATCTATCTTGGAACGATCACCTGTATATACGTATTCCCAACAGCATGGTCCAGAAGTATGGCGAAGTATTTATCTCAACCTGTTGATTTAGCATGCTTAAGCCTGAGATTCTTCCTGTGGGGGACCACACAAACTACTGTTCACTACAGGAATCTTGATGAATAGAAAGAACAGCAGAATTATTTGGAAACAATATAAATATCCTGATCAATTAAATGTGTTTTTGCTTGATAAATATATATATTTTATATAATATATTGAGAGTACTTTTTTTTTTTTTTAAAACCTTTCTGATCCCAAACTTTTTGTATTTATTAACATTCAGACTCTTATTATTATATCATGTGGTACTGTAAGCTTGCGCCAATTCCCATTGTCTAGTATTGATTCTCTTATGTCCAACCAAAATAAATTAAAAAGACACCATCTCCAGCAGCAAAGACATCAGAAATGTTGGTTTTCATGGACTGCAAAACACAGGTGTCATATAAAAACTGGTATATTTTATAATTAAAGTGTCTGCTCTATGTGATATGAAGGCTGTTACCGTTTCAACAATAACAGCACTGCGTGAATCAATTTTCCACAGATGTGTCTTTAAGGAATTCAGAGTTTGGAATGACACCTTAGAAAGGAATTTGTAACTGTTAGAAATGAATGTCTTTGTTTCAGTGAAAACAACAAAGTTGCTATGTGGAAACTGTTGTACATCCCAATGCCCAAAATTACAATATCTGCTGGAAGGACTTCATCATTTTTCAGAACAGCTTCCTTAACCAAAACAATTGTGTTTGATGTTTGATGCACTAACATTAGCTCTATGATTGTTTAGTTATGCACCTTTCCATTTTCTCCCCAGATTTCAGCCATACCGTTACTTGTACAGAACTTCACATTCTTCTCTTCAAGCATCTCTAACAGAAGGTGAATTACTTGCAATTGATAGTGGCATTTCTGTGGCGTCCTTACTCTCTAGCAATTTCACATTTTCAGCACAAGGACATTCCAGAGGTCTGGCTCTAAAATCAAAAGTACAGAATTCAACATGGGACACTGCATCCAGATAAAAGTCAGCATATCTATCACTACATATTGTGCTAAGCATTTCATGAGACATTTATCTAAAAACAAACTATGATCCCTGCCACCTGTAGAAATCAGGAGCTGGTCATAGTGTTGGCTAGTGCCGTCCTTGAAAGTCAGGGTTTTAGCCTCTGTGTTAGCAGACTTTACCTTTGAGGGACAAATTATTGTTAGAGTCCACAAATACAATGCATGTGATCCCAGGAATTGTCCCAAGAAATTAAATGAAAGAAATAAAAGAAACACATCTCTTTTTTAAGTCTACGCTTCAATTCCATGCAGTTCCATGCCTTTTCAGTTTCAGTATTCATTGACTGGACTAGAGGGATCTACAGCAGAACAGCTTCATTAACAAAAAACATGGAACTAATGTACACTTGTTTATCAATCCAATAAGATAATGCAGAGCTATTGAAATCATATGATCTGGTTTTGTTTCCCCAGTGATCCATGGATACCAGCTTTATCCAGAGGCAGTTGCTCATCAAAACAAAAATCACTGTCCATCCTGCAAATCTGACTCTACCACACCATCTCCATGATGTCATCACACATCACACCAGCCTAAGATCAAATTCAAAATTCATAATAGCAGACATCCCAACCTGCAAAAAGTCATTTCAGGGAGGTATCGTATATGTATAAATATGTACATTACTTTTACTATTTATATAATCTGCTTATAAAATTTATGTAAACTGCTTTTATTTATTTTCCATTGCTACTTTAAACAGGTCTAAGGAGTTTGTTGTTTTCATGTAGCCTTGGCAACTAGCCTGAATAATATGCAGATGAAGTGAAACTTGTCAACTCACCTCAACATGCCTTTTGCAATCATAGAACCCGCCATGGGCAATGCTTGAGCAAGACTGTCATTATGTTTGACACCTATAAGACAGGGGTACACTTTCGTGTAGTTGCCGTAAAATGTGTCTTATACTTTTTTTGTTTTGTGGCACTCTCCCTCTGCCATGGTGCTCCTGTTTCTAGATAGACATAACTGATTAATGTTGTTCGGGAGAAGAGATAAAAGCCCGCCCACACCGACAATTGATTGGTTGATTTGCAGAAACAGGCCAATCATGATGCTCTCTGTCTTACATGCGCTTCGCACACATTTCGCAATCATACAAGTTTATAGAGTAGTAAATACATGATTAAATCCTTTTAATTTGGGGTTAAACTATCCCTTTAACTCATTGAATCTGTATTCAAATTGTGATATTTTAATAGGCTGTGTGAGTGAAATATTGTGCAACGGCAACAACATAGTTTACATAAAGAAAACCACGAGATGTCGCTCGTCGCCTAAAGGGTCCAGGTGTCGTTCGTGAGATTAAACTCCATTAAAACACTTTTCAATTGAGTAATTTTTCCACTGTTCCAAATGTGATTGTGAACACATATGCATCACATACGAATTCAGAAGTTCAATGTCCATCACATCTCAAATATTTTTTTTTGGTGGAAAATAAATTTGTAAACATTATTTAAATTGTTTATTTAATTAAATATTTACTCGTTGAGTAACACGAACGAGCTGCAAACCCGATATCTTCTGCAATTATTTTCTAGATGAAGAACAATAAATAAACATAACATTTGAGCGGAACCCTACTGGTGTTAATTATTATTATTATTATTATTATTATTATTATTATTATTATTATTATTATTATTATGTTGTAAATAACAATTAAAAGTCATGTAAAATACTGGTAAGTAGAATAATTTTATTTTAGACTAATGGAATAATGAAGACGCTGGAGAAGCTCAATGGCACATCAAAAATAAAATTCTTTCTTTCTTTCTTTCTTTCTTTCTTTCTTTCTTTCTTTCTTTCTTTCTTTCTTTCTTTCTTTCTTTCTTTCTTTCTTTCTTTCTTTCTTTCTTTCTGTCTTAAAATGCAAGTTACGAAATCCCTGACTGATACTACATCTCCCATAGTTCAACTTTTACAACCGCGCCTCTCGATGAGTGGGCGGGGATTCTCTCGTTTGGTCATTGAAAAAGCGAAAAAGTTACACAAGCGTCAGGATTTTGTAACACACACATTAGCTTATATTTATTTGTTGCCACTCGTGATTGAGCCACCATCACTGTCTCTTTAGCTTTACGTCGGACCGAGAAAACTGAGCACTGAGACAAAAAGCAGTTGTTGTTTTTTGTTTAATTAACAAAGACAGAATAATCGAGCAATTTTGAAATATACAAGGACTCTACCTACGGAGACGACCCAGTCTTATAAGTTTGGATTACTGAAAGGGAAAATGAAATAAATACAAACAACCGGGATGTATTTTTTGATTGAATAACAGATAAAACGCGTAACTGGTAGCTCTAGACGCGCGACAGATTCGGGTAGTGACAACGAGACAGAAGCGCGCGCTTAAAATATGGAGTTAAATTCAGTGATTTTGACCACTGGATCCTCGGTAGGCTTTTTCAAATTAGTAAACTATGGAATCGGCAAACTTCCCATCCCCGAGACAGCTCAGAGGAACGTTTGGAAATGGAAAAACATCTCCACCTCTTTCGTACACAGCCTCCTAACTGGAGTGTGGTCTGTGCTTTGGTGAGTGTCAGAATTCCCCCACATCTGTATAGGGAATACGTTCCTGTATGCACCGTCTGTTTGATGCCTTTATCAGGTGCTTGAGAATTTTATCAGACTGTAGGATCTTCTCAGCTTCATGTTTAACGGATGTAGTTTAACAGACACATAGTAATTGATAAGATGCATGTAGACAACACACGTTTACCCCAGGGGTTCATGCAAATTGAAGATATGAATGTTTGTGCTAACCACCCAGCATTTTCACACATGTGGAGCATTTTCAATTTAAACGCCATTCCCTGACTATAAAACGTCTGCTTTTGTAGTTTTTGCATGCATCCCCAGATGGCTGAGGATTTGATAGAAACACACTCCGTTTTCTCTCACGCCTTGGTATCTGTATCAATCGGTGAGTATAAAGCTTTATTATAAAAGCGTGTTATGATGCTATTCATAAAGCGGGATGCCCATGTGTTGCCAAGCACTCCTCCCTGTCAGGTGTACAGAGTCCTACTCAGTCATTTGATGTTAATGGGTTAGACTTGACAGGTGACTTTACTGATATATTTTTTTATTTTATTTTTGTGCTTTTGGCTAATTTCCATCCCCGCCTTATTACTCTTGTTGTTCCCGCTAAAAAAAAATTACTTATAAAATTCTCGTTATGTATTATTATTCCCAAATAGTGCATTCAATCTTTTTATCAACTTTTTCTTTTCAATAACAAGTTGTGTGTTTCGTTTTGAAACTGATTAATTACAGGCCTTATTGATCTGAGCTCGTGCACCTCAGAACTAACATTCACAAAATGATCAACAACTAATGCTCTTTTTCACTAAAAAAAAGATCTGAGGTGTATAAAGTCAGATCATTGAGACCTACTACCAGTCAGTTCATAGTCATAGAAAACATCATAATGTCAGATTTACTTGCAGTTTTAGGTAAAGGATCCTACTATGAATAAATAATAGAATAAATATATATAAATGCATTCCTTTAATGCAAATATATATATATTTCTAGCATTGCAGCAATAAGACTGTGACATGAAACTTACTGCAAACATCCAGCATCATAGAAACTGACTGCATGTTGTTCCTCTTGGATTATTAGCTGTATTTGTGTATTGTGCTTTCATTTAACATTGCTCTTAAATGTTGCACAGTTGATTGCAATGTTTATTTCAACCAAAAAGTAGATAATTCCCATTCAAAATGCCAGAGATATTTTGAATACTTTGAGGAAACCCACGTGCATTTGGCAGAAATGTTAACTGTAGCAGCAGAATGAATGGTTTGCTTTATGATCTGTCACATGCACGTGTGCTACCCCCAAGTCACATGACTCTTTGTGAATGGGCCTTTACTTTAAATTGTTGTACTTTTGCAATTTATAGCATTTTTTTTTTTTACAGAAAATGTTATCTCTGCATAATATATGTCCATAAAAACTTCACTGCAAGGCTCATGGGTTTGACATGTACATCCGCCAGTCTGTAACTCAGCAACTCTTAAAATTGTGGCTTTTCAAGTTCTTGCTTAAAAGTCTGAAGTAAACTTGTTTCGAATGTGCTTCAATAGACAAAAATGAAGGACCGAATTCATGCATTCATCTTACAGGGAAAAAAAAAAATCTTAATGAGCATTTTATTTTTTCAGTAAAATATCTATGTCAAGGCTTGTTTTAGAAAATAAACACTGCTATCAGTGTAATGTGAGCTAAAAAAATAGAATTGGGAAACGGGTGTGTATAATGAAAATGCTAATCAGTACATTTATATTAATGAGGTCTCCTATATTGAGCTTCATTTGCTGTTGATCTGCTCTAAAATGCAGTCTCCATGGAGACCCTCATATTTGGAGGTGGATATAAATAGCCCTCTGGAAATATCTTGGTTACCAACACAATTGTAGTCATGGGATCTGTTGCTTGAAAAACCTGTTGAATGATTCATGTCCATTGTTTGACAAATATAGTGTTAATATGCATTTCTGTGCTTCAGGTTACTTTATATATGACTTCTTTGATATGGTTATCAACCAGAAGATCAGTCATTCATGGGAGCTCCTTTTCCACCATGTTGTGGTGAGTAGACGCAAAGCATGGTACATACAAATTCTGATTTATTTTTAAAGAAACTCATCCGCTTCACTGTTGTATGGATAAATCAGGAAATTCGCCCAAATTTAAAGCCTGTTTTTAGGACCATTAAGATTTTCTTGACAATTAAGCACTTTTCCACAATTGAGCAATTTTCCTCCAAATTCTCATTTGTATTTTTAATCATAAGTAAACGGTTCAACAAATACTACCTTCATTTCTAAGTACCTTTATAACTAAATTAATATATCATTGCTTTTTGCCTTACAGATATGAGAATTTGTATGATAATAGTGCTTAATTTTCATGAAGATAACGTCATAAAATAATATGACAACAAATGATAACAATGGAAAGAAAGCCACTGGCTAGTTGTGAAGGTGGATCTAATGGTAAACAGTAACTTCATTCCAGAAGAGGTTTCTGTATTACTCATCCATCTAATAAAACTACCCAGACCTGATTCGGCACCTCTTCAGTGTGCTCAAATAGCCAACCTGTCTGACCACCTTGTCTTTGCCTTGTTTGTGGTTCGATATATATTTTTTGGAAAAAGGTGAGGTGATAAAGTCGACAGAGGTTCTGAGTCTCAATAGATTAGATACAGAATACAAACAAGTCTATAGCGAGGCCTTTTGAAGTCATTTGCATGAATTATCACAGCCAGTGTATCCTGCTGTGTTGCAAAGGATGAGGAAGGACTCTGTCCAAACACTTGCTTTGAGTCCAGTGGGTTTTCTGAGCTTTGGTTCTTTTGGGGTTCTGTGGCGTCACCACTTGGTAAAGAAGCCAGCTTCATTCTGTGGTTCTGTTGTTGCTGTTGTTCCCTCTTTTCTTGAGATCTCATTCAGTGAAGTGGCTGAAGGGAACATGCTGTCAGATTATTAATGGTACTGTGAGAAACTGTCAGACGCCCTCATCTCCACCCTGTTTCATCCTTCCCCTCTGTTCATCATGAGCCAAACTGTAATCATAAGAGAAGCGTTGTTTTAGATGTGCTTAGTTTGAATGGAATGCAGTCTGTCAACAAAGACCTTTTTTGTTGCTGGATCAGGTTGGAGTGAACGTCTGTCTTGCCACACCAAAAATGCCATTATGATGTTTTATTTTCCATGAATCAAAATGTCTACAGGTGAAATATTTGCAAAGGCAATTGGAGTCTGTTGAAAGCCTTCTTTTTAGGAATTAAAAGATCATTGGAGCTTTAGATCATGTGATCAAGATCAGTGTGGGCGTCTTGCCCCACCCTATCCAGACTATGTGTAGTTTTACCTTGAAATTTAATGCATTAGTTATACACACTGCCATTAGAAAACTTCATAAATCTGTAAGATTTTGAAAAAATATGATCTCCAAGGTATCTTTATCTGATCAAAAATACAGCAAAAACAGTTCTATTGTATATTACAATACAAAATAACTTCTGAATTGTGAAAACAGGGTTTTCAGCAGGCATTACGGCAATCTTCAGTGTCACATGTCCTTCAGAAATCTTTTTAATTCATTGATTTGATGCTCAAGAAACATTTACTGTTATCAATGTTAAACGGTTGTGCTGCTTAATATTTTTGTAATGTCTGTACTTTTGATCAATGAAGTAAGGTATCTTGCTGAATAAAAATATTTCTTTCAAAACAATCTTGCTGAATATACAGTATAAAAAAACACTTGGCAAAAAAAAAAGCCTTACTGATCTCAAACTTTTGAAAGGTAGAGTACATAAAATCAAGTCTGATTTGAGGTGAAGAGGAAGTCCGTGTACGGAAAAATAGTCATTCAGTTGAAGTGGAAAAACACTGGTGTTCTCCAATGTCAGAATAGTGACAACTTAAAAATGGTTTGTGGGTAGTACTGCTTGGCTGTCACTTTTGCGAATGCTGGAGTTTCCAGAGGTGGTTCTGTGGAAAACATCACACTGACCCAATAACATTTTTGGCATTTGGACAACCACAGCCCTCTTTTAAACTGGTCTCTCAGAAATGGTGCTTCAGAAAGCAAATGTCTCTCATCCCCCATTCGTTTAGAAGAATTGAGTTTGCTAATTAAAGCTTTCAAGTCTCATTCATTATTAGTGGTCATTCATACCATGCATGCAGATATGCAATCAGTGGAAAAATACAAAACAATGGAATAGTCTGATGGTTTGGCAAGTGTCTGGCAAGGGTGATTGTTTGTTCACCTATACACAGAAGCCTGAGGTGATTGTATTTGCTCACTGACAGATTTGACTCAATCGCTAAAGTGATGCAGTTGAGTGGTTCCATGCCAGGAAACTAAATTACAGCCCTCTGCATTTTCTGTTGAACCTGATAATCCAGCTCTGCTGTGTAAAACCTGTGGCTTTCCCTGACTTGTTCAAAAAGCTGTACTCTGGATAAAGTTGTCAGTAACATAAGTGGAAAACAAGTCCATTGTAGTAAGAAGTCCCTCTACACTTTTATGTAGCTTATTGGATGGTGATTCAGTTATAATTGCAACTACATAGTAGAGAAGTTTCAACAAACTAGTTTTGCTTTTCTGATGTTTTAAGACTTTTAAAGCACCAACATTACAACCAAAAGCATTCGGACAGACATCTTTGATGTCTAAAACCATAAAACGTTTGGATGTATATGGTAAACATCTAAGAATGAACCTGAAATTAATCTGATTATCTGATTCGGTTTTATTTTCTATTATTATTATTATTTTTTATTTTTTGCCCTTATGCCTTTACCTGGCAGATGTTTTACAAATGACTAATTTCATTGTCAAATATTTCTGTCAAAAAAAAATTATTAATCAATTGCTTGCTCATCAACATTAGTGGCTTCAGTTACAGAGCAAATGATAATGGAGAGTGCATACATTTACAGTAGGTCAGAGGTTAATAGCAAGCGCTGTTCTGGAAGGGAAGTGGAAAGAATAAGAGGCACCGGAGGAATGAAAGGGAAAGAATGTGTACGAGCGAGGGAACCACTTTTGGCTCCAGAGCCCTGTAGTGTATTTGTAGCTGCTGGATCCCTCCTCTTCTTGCAGCATGCATTCAGCATTTTCCAGAAAGAAGCAGAGGCATCTGGTCCACATTTTAATGCTCCAGGACTCTTATAGACGACATCCCGTTGAATGCAAACCCCTTTGAAATTTCCTCTATAACCTGTAGACCTAAAAGCCTCTCCGTCTCTCTCTGATGAAGACTTCCCACATCATGAGAGACCTGTATTTGTGCTTACTTCAACAAATCTTCCAGAACATCATGCTGTCTGGGCGAAAACAACCCGCTTGTAAATAAGATCTCAGTCTCCCCAGCAGCCAAAAAAATAGACATGCCATTTATATTCTGAGAACTTCCTGTTTATTTTTTTGAATGGAACTTCCTTGAAGTATGAAGTAGCTTCATCTGATTTGTTTTATTTTTCCACTGTAGATGATTCAAGATTCAAGATTCAAGATGAATATTTAGGTGAATTTCACCATGATGTGAGTGATCATAGCAAAGAAAAGAATTCTGCCGACCTAGAAACACTTGGCTGTGGCAGGTTCAGTGTATACCTTACTGAGATTTAGGGCTGAAGGCACACGTTCTTGTTTGATTCAGAGCGTTTCAATACCTTGAGTCCGAGTACCTCAAAGTGGATCTGGAGCACTGCCATAGTACATGTCTGGTTGCCATGGAAACTGTGTTGTCCATGTGTGTATGCATGATGCTATGCATGGCTCTCAAATGATAAATTTGGAGTCGGCAATATTGCAAAAATATATCAAGAATATTCTTTGTTGTGATAGGTTTACTATTTTGCAAGTTGTGTGAGCAGTACAAGTCAAACAAATTTTCCTATTTTAAAAACAAAGCTTTATAAGGTAGCTAAATATAAAATAAAAAGAATGGCAGACATTTAGGCCAAAGTGGACCACTCAAAACATGAATAAAATCTTTTAAGTTGTTCCTTTTCAGTCACTCATTGTCCAGTCACCGTTATGTTAAGAGTATGTTGCCCTGCCTGTGTGCCTGTTATTTGGATTACTCTCGTTAAACTTTGTGTTGGAACGTTACTCTTCATCTTATGTTTTCCTCGCAACATCGGTGACAGATTACCAGACCTAAAATGGACTCCGCTTTGAAATACACAACCGAGCCTTGATTTTCTTACTTTTACGGAAAGTTTCTGTCGTCTCGTCTTTCACCTGCCCACACGATGAAAAGACCCTAAAGTCTCAGTTCTGGATCGAGGTGAATTACTGGAGACTGGAAAAAAGCCATCATCGGGTGTCTGGAGAGTGCCCTTCACCGATCCAGGACACAGATAGACCCAGAGTCCGTTCCACCATGGAGATTTTGCGTGATTTTGTGCGGAACGTATTGTGCAGTTTTCAAAAAAAAATTAAGCAGTACAGCTGTTTTCAACACTGATAGTAATAAATGTTTCCAAAGCGGCATATTAGAATGATTTTCTGAAGGATCATGTTACAATGAAAATTCAGCTTTACCATCAAGGATTAATGAGCTGCTGGATTCATGAATATAAATCAGGTTTTGTGCGTTCGCTTGAACTGATTTGCTGAAATCAAAACGGGGACGATAATAGATGAGCGCCAGCCTGTGAGATTGTCGTTTGTGCATTAACTCCACCCACTACATGAAAACATGGCTGTTCTTAAAAGCTGAAGAATTCCATAGGATTGCCATTAATTTGACAGGAAAAAACAACAAAGAATATTATTTAAATGTAGCGAGTCAGTTCACTCACACTCTCTCTCTCTTTCTCTGTGTGTGTGTGTGTGTGTGTGTGTGTGTGAGAGAAAGAAAAAGACTGCGATGTGCGCCTTCACACTAATGTTTATGGTAGGCTACATTAAACACAGTTGCGCTGTCCATCCATTGAGATGAACTGAGAAAAATCACAGATCGCTTGACGGAGAGTGAAACTCTGAGGCCCTCAGCCAGAGTTCGAGTGTTCGCGAGTGAAAATATATCTGTGCTAAACTTATAGGCCTATATAGCCTCCAACTCCACACTGGCGAGTAAAACCTGAGAATTTATTAGCCATTTTCTAATATTAGACATCATTTAGTCGCCAGAATGTAGATTTAGTCAAATATGTGAGTGATTTACTTGCAATGAAGAGGGTTGTGTAAGTAAAAAATATTTTGCATTGCAATCATATTTCACAATATTTCTTTTTTTACTTAACTTTCGATCTAGTTTTTTTTTTTTTTTTTTTACCTTTTAAAAGAAAATCCCATACCATTCCCAAAAATGTAAACAGTTGTGTGTCTATTTTTTTGGGTCCTGTTATTGTTTGACCAGGGTTTTATGGGGTTTTACTGACCCAATCCTGCCTTCCTCTGGGTCATGTCAAGTCAGGGTGAGGTTGTGGACTTTGTCCTGACTATGACTGAGTAAACATCTCCACAAAGCTCATCATTATCATTTACAAGAGGGATGGGTATAAGAATGTCAGTATCTTCTACACTTTATAGTCTTTATTTCCATTCCAATTATCCATTTGCATTTACAGTATCTATTTTTAGAACTTAATTAAATAAATGTATTGACCCAATTTCATCCGGCCACAAAAGATTAGTGCTTTTACTTGTCATCTTAGATTGTGGAGATTAAATAGACCTATTTCCAGTAAGTAGTGTAGAAGTGTTTTAATTTTTTTGTCAGTTTGTCGGGGAGGAAAAACAAAAACAAAATTCAGATGCAGCTGAATCAGAGTTCTTCTGAAAAGATTGTTTCAATTAATGCTCTCATAGTTACAGGACCAAGCAGAATTGTCAAACTAGTCTAACGACAACCTTTTTTTGGGAAACTTAATGGGTAAATAAAAAGGAAATTATAATCGTTGTAATATTCATGATGTTGCTTAATCGATGACAAATTCATTGCGAAAATACTGTGAATGTTCAAGACTGTCCCAGCTCAACCCTCATCTCACCCATCTTAAAAATCATCAATGATTCATGATAATGCTGGACTCATAAACACACACTCACATATTCATCCATCTTTTATCTGTTAAACTGTGCCACACCCGTTGAGTTCACGTCTCTCAACCTTTATTTCATATGACTATATTTCCACATACCCACTCCACCTTCAGCTTCATGTCCCAGCCCAGTTTCACTCTCTCACACACCCTCTGGCCCCTCCTCGCTCTCAGATGCCTTTACATGGGTGGCTCTGCTTTCTGTGTTTGTGTCTGTTCTTACACTGGGATTGGAATCTGGAGGATCTGCCTTACAGACCAGCTGCACTGTATTTGTTTATATAAAAAAATAAACACTTAAATACACAATTCTACGTTTTCTCACCATTTATATGATCACTTTGTGTGAGGAACAAACAAATTTGAGTTAGGTTAGTCATTTATTTTGGAAATTATTAGGTTTAGGTTAATATTATAAATGTGTTTACTATTACTTTCTATCAGTTTAATGCGTTCTTGCTGAATTAAATTCTTTCAACACAGTCTTTTATAAGTAATGTAAATTGTGCACAATTTGGATGGTACTCTTTATGGTGTTTTTATTCTTAAATCATCGTAAAAATGAGAAAAAAATTTTGTGTGTTCATGTTTATCTTCAACAAAGCATGCGTCCTCTCTGTTAGTGCACTTGTCCGTTCTTCTTTCATCACCTCATTTGGTCTGAAGCCATTGGCATCTGCTCTCTATTTCTCACTGAGCTTCAGTATTTCTCACATGCTGATCAAATAGGCCTGCTGGAAAACCGTTCTGAATGAGTTTCACCTGTAACCAGGTTAACTGGTTTGAGACTGGTACTGCTGTTCCACCCCCCTCCCCCCATTCAGTTCCTCAGGAGGAGCCTTTTTGGCCCCATGCCAAATACCATTTGTATGTCTCCCATGTTGTTGTTTTTTTTTGTGTGATTGTTGTTATTATTGCATCAGTAGGACTTTTTATGCATAATAGTGTTGAAAAAATTCAGATGTGAACAGCATGTGCTTTTTTTATTGCTCCTACGTTTTGGATTGCCATCTTTATTGGGCTTTGTGTGTGAGTGAATAAGATTATTTTACGTGACTGCAGATGGATTACGAGAATAATCTGGCTAATTCATATTCACGTTGATTGTTCTGTTGGTGTCTGCAGCAGTACGTTGAAGTGGATTGTTTTTTCTTTGTATAGATTTGAAAGCAGCTTTATAAGAAGATGTTTAGTTTGATTTCAAATGTAAAAGTATCTTGTGCTACTTTTGTGATGATTTTATTATCATATTCATTTAAGCGTCTTGTAAAGGTTCAAATCCCCTTATATGCACTACTGTTATAATATCACTTATTAAAGGCTGCTTTGATGAATATAAATTTTAAATGGACAGCATTTATTTAAAGGTGCTGTAGGGAACTTTTGTAAAAAAAAAAAATATTTTTTACATATTAAACCTGTCATTATGTCCTGACAGTAGAATATGAGACAGATAATCAGTGAAAAAAATCAAGCGTCTCTGGCTCCTCCCAGTGGTCCTATTGCCATTTGCAGAAACTCCATCGCTCCCGGTAAAAAACAACCAATCAGAGCTGCGGTCCGTAACTTTGTTTGTGTTCAAAATGTAGAAAAATGTATATAATAAGCGAGTACACCATGAATCCATTTTCCAAACCGTGTTTTTGGCTTGCCTTGAATCACTATGGTGCACCTATACTAAGTGTTTATATTCGGACTATTTTAGATTGCTTCGGGGATACCGTGGTGGAGTAACCCAGTACCTTTGTGATTCTTCATAGACATAAACAGAGAGAAGTAGTTCCGGCTACGATGTTCTTCCGCAAGACGCAAGCAGTTCTGTTTATTAACCGCTAGAGCGTCAAAAGTTCCCTAATGCAGCTTTAAACTTTTGTTGCATTATAAATCTTTAATGTCAATTTAAAACCTCCTTACTGGATAGAAGTGTACTATACATTTACAATAAAATATGCATTTAATCAGTATGTGTGTTCCCTGAGAATGGACCCTAACTGTGCCGTTGCGAGCGCTATGTTCAACCAGGAGCTGCAGGGACACAACTGTTCACTTAAAGCATCATGTTATGTGATGTATATGACATGAAGACTTTGCTCTTTTTCTGTCAATGATTATTTTCTTTTCAAGGCCGAGAAGGAAGTTGAAGAGTGTTTTATCTCTTTATTACAGTTGCCATTCAAATATTACAAATGGTACAATATTGTGTGTTTGATTCTGATGTCTTTGACTTGTGTAGCACCTGTTGACCTCATTTAGTGTAGATGACCGGTCTTGTTTGCATTTCACTTTCATTTAGTAAAATGAAATCTATTCATCCACTTATTCTCATCAGGCTTTGATCACTTCCTTACGGTGTTCTTGTCACCTTAAGGAGAGACAGGGTCTCCTAAAGATAACGGGTTTGTTTGTGATGTTCAAAGCTTTATTCAGTTGTGTAAGTGGAGATGTTGACCTCACCAAGGCAAAGACAAAGTGTTAGCCAAAGGTCAACATCCTCTCAGTCATGAGACAGGGGACACAAATCTTATGTGGTAATCATGCGTCTTTATATGATTTACAGACATAAATCCTGTTCACCGAGCTAACAGTCCTGCTAAACCAACAGTTTTCATTTGTAACCATTCCTAGTCTGTGATCTGACTGCAGACCACTTTTAGACACTGTAAAGCAAACTCTGATGTGTTTACTGTCCACATAGCTGAATGGATGGTCAGCTTCTGTCATGCTTTGCTTTATGAATGGCGCATACATGCCACACATTGCTATAAAGAGATGTTTGGATTTTAAGCTATTAAAAGCCATTATACATTACTTGCCTGCTTCATGCCTACTGAGAGAGCCACTGGCGTTCCTGCTGTGACATTCCTCACCACAAGGACCAGCCGGCTGTCATGTGAACAGGGTTGCATTGCAGACAGTGAATCATGTCCTGTTACCAAAGGAGTTAATGGTTCTGCCATTGTACATGTACACTTTGATAATGATGTACATTGTACACTTTTTAATAAAACTGTATAAATTACAGAAGTTAGTTAGTAGTTAATAGTTCTTACTGTAAGTTTCTCATGGTTGATAAATACTTTTGATTTGTATTTCTCTTTGACTGCCTTTTGGTTAGGGATTCATGAGAATGAGATACCAAGAGGAAAATGTCTTAATGAATTTGAAATCTAAATGCGCAATATTAGTTTTGCATTAATAAGTGCAAGTAGGAGCTTTTGATTACTTAATAGTTCAGATTAATCTATGCACACTTTTCACAATGTTTTTGTATTGTTAGGCATAGACTGCCACCTAGTGGAAGAGTAGAAAAACGTTTTACATTTTTCTTTTGGATGAAAATTGATAAATAAAAATCAAAACTTTTCATAAGTTACTTTTTTACCAATGTAAATATTTTTATATTTTTAATTTATCTTTTTAAAATATGTCACATAGTCAGTCACAATGTTTACATACTTATGTGCTTTTAAATCAACTTTTTTCTTTCTTTTTTTTCTGGTAGTTCTCCGAGCTTGTTGGTTTGGTTTAGGACTCTTTATAAGAATTATTATAAATGCTTATAGAGACAGTTCAAGGGAAAAATACTTCCAGAATCAAGGTCGCAATCGCGATTGCTCTGTTGGTAGTAATCTTGACCAAAGCCGTGACTAGGGTTTGTTTGAACTGTAGATCTCCATCTGGATTCGTGTCATTCATGGGGATGGCTTTGGTTGTTGTCATGTTGCGTTTAGGATTAATCAACGGAGTCTTTGTATTCCTGTCCTCAGCCTGTAGTCAGATGATCCAGAACACAAGCTCATTTGTTTTCTTTTTGCCTCCCAGCAGATCAGTGTTGAGAAGACGAAAGAGTCGCTGCCGGAATTAAGCACATTAGTCTGTGTATGATTTAATTGGCCCATTTAAACCTAACGACTTCCTACAGATGAATGAACATGTCAAACAACATCTTTAAAAATGCTTTTAAAAAATCATGTTACGATGAATAATTGTTTCTGAAGGTAATGTTTGTAATAAGTTGGACACATAATGTAATCTATGTAGTGAACTTAAAATTCATGTGCAGCTGTGGAGATGCAACCAAAAATTCTGGAAACAAATAGAATATTGAAAAAAAATAGTTTTAAATTAAAAAATATAAAATGTTTAAAATGTTCTAAACATAATCATATTTAGATTTTGAATGTTAAACTTTTTTTGGGAATGGACTAATTACTTGAAAGTTTTTCCATGACAAATGTTTAGTGCATTGCTGTTAATAAAGCATCTTAATTTCTTTTGTTTGCAGGTGATCACCTGTTTCGGGATCTCTGTGTTGACCTATAGGTATGTGGGTTTTGCAGTGGTGGCTCTGCTGGTGGAGATCAATTCGATCTTTCTGCACCTGAGGCAAGTGCTCCGCATGGCCAGCTTGGCCAAAAGTACATTTTACCGAGTCAACAGCATGATAAACCTGGGCACCTACGTAGTGTTTCGTATCAACACCCTGGCCTGGATGACCCGTTGGCTGGTGCTGAATCGTGACCTCATCCCCTTGGTCAGCTACACCATCGGCAGCGTGGGTCTGGCCATCATGACTGCCATGAACATTGTGCTGTTTTACCGTCTGATGAGAAGTGACTTCATGAAGTCTAGCCGTGAGAAGGAGGTGAGCAAAGAGAAGGAAAAAGAAATGTAGGAAGCGGACTCCTCTCGCTCTAGTCTCAGCTCCAACCAAATCTGCTCTCATCGTCACCATTCCCACACTTTGGGAAAATGTCCTTTCCAACCCACTGACTTCATTTCTGCAACACCTGATTGTCAACTAGACCGAAGTTCTAGTCAACTTTACTTAATCTCACGTAGACCTCAAGCTGTGTTAAGATTTTTATGATGGCTGTGGTCAGGTTTACAGATGTCTAAAATAATGGATGACATATGTTTATACATGCAACTTGATGCTTAAATACACATGCATGATATATCCAGTGACTCAATACTTATGTTATAATGTAATAAGTTCAAATGAACTTGATCTGCTTCTTTTAATCTAATCATATGCTTATGCTGAGATTGAGAGCTTGGTTTATTTATTAAAAGCTAAGCTAAAGCTGTTTTCTAGCCTCTTAACACCTACAGCTGCTACCTCATGAGCTTGTAGCAGTATCCTCCTAATTCTGTACGGTTTATAAATGGACAGTTCATGCAAAGGAAAAAGCTCTTCTGTGGAACACAACTGGAGACATTTTGTTCTTGCTGCTCTATTTCATACAAATTAACGAAAGTGTATTACGACACGGGCTGTCAAGTTCTAACATCATCATAAAAGTCATGTTACAGTTGCCCAATTTATATATATGAAGTCTTTTGAAGCCGTATCATAGATTTGATGACTGGTATTTAATTTTTGGGTGAACTGATGGAATTCCATTACAGCTTGTTTTTAGTTTAAATTCTCTGTACTGACTAGAAATATCTAATGAAGTGACCATGACCAGGAAGTACTGTATTCTACAAGGTTGGGGTATGATTTGCTAAACATGACTGTAGTTTTACCTTGTGGATGAATGCCACTATTCTCAGTTGATCTGTTACCCTTTAAGTGGAGAATCAGTATCTTGATGCTGGAGTCTTGACAACAGCTATCAGGATTGAAACACTCATGCTTGTTACATGTCATTATTACTGAACAATACATGTGAGGTTTGAGATCTGACAGGATCGTCGTTGCACAAATCATGCCTATAGGTGGCACTACACACGTACACAAGTGACCTCATGTTCGATTATGCTATTATTTAATAAAAGAGGCGATGATTAAAGCAGAACTAATTTTGATTTAAATACGATGAACTTTTTTTTTTTTTTTTAATAAAAGTTTGTAATTTGTTTATTTTTGTTTAATTTTGAATTTTTGTAATTTATTTGTACTACTTCGTGTCATTGATTGTAATGGTTGGAAGCAAATTGCAAAAAAAAAAGGTAGCTTTTAAGAACTAAATGAATGATGGAAAAAAATATGTTGTGATTTCGTTGGTGGTAAAGAAAGGTCCTGGTCAGGTGTACTAAAGTCAATGCATTTATTTGTTTAGCTGCTTTATGTACTCCGTGCCATTGAGATTGTAGACTGAATTCTGATTCTAATTTGATTGGACATTAGTGGCTTGTCTGTGTGGCGGGAAAGTTTACACTCTGAAACCACATGTAGCATCACCGACTTGTGCCACAAAACTATTTTTTATTCATGATGTTTAATTGCATTTTAATCTGGTGTACTCCTGCCTTATTTTTAAAGTTTGAAGGAGGGATAAATAACTAAGGGGAAAAAAAGCTACTCACATTGAAATTAAAATAACTTTTAGCAAGCAAGTGAAAAATAGAAAAATAAATGTGCACTGAAATGGCAAAACTTTTGAGGTGTGTTGGCAGCTTCATATTGAGACTGTGCTTGTATATTTGCTTCCTTAGTGAGGTAACTGGTATCTCAGTGTATATGGGGTATACATTTTTGTTTTTGAGAGAAAACCAATGTGACTTTTTAAAGATGCGGTTGTTCTTCACTTGAGAGTGCAATTCTGTACTGTGTTTGGTGAAAGATAAGCAAGTGTTGGATTGTGGATCTGATTTTTGTTTTTGAGCATAGTGTTGCAGTGTTTTCCAAAGCCAAAATAAAAAAATCACAGCTGGAAAAAGATATGTGCCAACATCCAGGAGAGCAAAATTAAAGGAATATGGTATTTTCCATTCGCTCACTTTTTTTTTTTTTTTTACCCTTGCGGTTTTAACTACCCTAATCATTTTAAGTTTTAAACAGTTGTAACTAAAATGTCTATAGCATTTTTATTTTTGTTTGGATTAATTGTTTTGTAATTAATATCAAAGTAATTTGTATATGACCTTTATATTGTGAAATAAAATGTTATTAACACTATTTGAGGTTATTGTTTTGAGAAGTTGGGAAAATACTTTATATTGAATAACAGAATTTGATAATACTTTATGATTTATATAACATTAAACAACTTAGCTACACTTTTGTTTTTTACTGTTTATTCTTATTTTTTCAGATCACATAATATGCTTTAGACAATAGTTGGGGTACAATTTAGTCTATATTTAGGTTTGCTCTAAAGCAGTGTTTCCTGACCATTGTGCCCTGACAGGTTTTCAGGTGTGCCTTTGAACATTATAAAAATGTCTATGTCTATTATATTTCATTATTATTATTATTATTATTTTAAATTAATGCTATTGGTCATCTTTAAGTCTGTTATTTTTACAAAAAGGGCCGTTCAAAGGACAACCAAAACAAATTTTGCCATCACTCAATGGTCAAACACCTCGTTACTCCACCTGAGCTTGATTTTCATAAAATGTTAATATTATAAAGGCACATTTAGTGTCTGATTATACACAAACCCAATACCAACTCTTGATGCGGTGTTTATTATTTTTATGTTCGTTTTTCTAAGTGTTTTTACATTTCCTGAAAATGGTAGTGCTTTTGGGCCGGTTTACGTTTCTGTCCAACAATGATGATATGTAAATATGTTATTTTGTCATCACCAATAACATTAAGCTACCTATGACTTTGTGTTCCTAGCCACACTCTCAGAAATAAAGGAACAAAAGTTGTCACTGGGGTAGTACCTTTACAAAAGGTACACTTTTGTACCTATTATGTTCTAATATACACTTTAAGTACTAATATACCAAAATGGACCCTTTAGGTATAAATATGTACCTTTTGAAAAGGTAACGTTACCGCCTTAGTGGCAGCTGTTGTAGCTTTATTTCTGAGAGTGTACCTGACTTAAAGGGATACTCTACCCAAAAATTATAATTTTGTCATTAATCTTTTACCTCCATGACGTTCCAAACCCATAAAAGCTTTGTTGGTCTTCAGAGCACAATTTAATATATTTTGTATGAAAACCGGGAGGCTGTCCAAGTAAAATACACTGTCATGGTCCAGAAAATCCCATCAGGACTGCATAGGGCCCTGGACCTTGTGCAACGCCCCTGATTATGACTCCTTTCACATGTAGTGGATTTAACTACATCTGCTATATAGGGGAATAGTAAATAGTTAAATGAGACTCCAGATATTCTGGCAAGAGACAAACCATCAAACACTCCTTGCTCCAGATATACTCGCTTTCACTCCGCATTGCTCACGTACAGTACAAGGCTAGAAAAATGCATATAATACATAACAACAATCTAAAAATAAAATAAAAAATCTACTTAAAATAAATCAAGTCAAAACACATACTCTTGGTTCGAGTTATACAAACAGAGAACGGTCCATATGCTAATTAAATATTCTTGGAACGCCGCTCGGCCAATCAAATTCGAGGACTGGAACTAAACGTTCTATAATTCAGCTGTACTTCAGCTCAGTTTATTTGTAATTCATGAGGCACCTTAGCTGTATCTGCGATTGAGATGCACGTTTGAGATGGGATCTATAAATGGGATGTGCAGTGGAGAGTTCCTCGGAGCATCGATGATTCTTCAGCAGTCGCATCATTGCTCTGGTACTAAAGGAGCCGCTTCCTGCCGGCTGTCATCGCGATGATGAGGATGATGCCATTCAGCAGACGCAGGACGCACGAGCACTCTTGTGCCTGTTAAACGTCGGGATCACTAATCGATCGTGACATTGCGTGATACAACAACTGTACGTTGGCCAAGAGAACGAAGGATTGAATCTCGTCTTTCTCGCAAAACCTCTCCCGGTATTCTGGGGCAGATCCGTCTTTAAGTCTCCCTTTGAGATGCGTATTGATCTTTTTTAAAGATGTCGTCATCCTATATGTTCATGGGTCGGTTCTTTGAAGGGCAGAGATGTGGAAGTGAAGGAGCACGTTCATTCTCTTCATTATAACCTTATATCATCTTTTGGATACCAATAATATAAGCCACGAGAATGGAAAATACGGTGAGTGTTGGACAATATGCGCAGTGTTATCAAAGGCTTTTATGGCCATGTTATATGGGAAAGAGTGACTAATCAGGAGCTTACTTAGCTACATTTAAATGTTTTACACTGTGATGCAGTAGTATATTACACAACGTGTCTATTTCACTTCTGTTTCACATCTGTGGGTGTTTATAGTAAGCACAATAACGCTCAGAAGTTTCGTTTAACATTTTATCCATTAAGATCATGTTGAAACCAAATAATTAAATTATCCATACATTTTTTTTGAAAGAATATTGTGAAAATGATAAAATTTATATAATTTGTATATATATATATATATATATATATATATATATAGTAAAGATACCTAAAATATGTTTAATAACCCAAATAACTGGTTTTATTAAGTGGAAAATATTATTTATTATGAATGCATCAATGTCACTGTCAAAACAATGAATTGTCAATAGAACTATGCAAAAAAAATAGTTTTTCTAAAATATATTTTTTATTAAAGTGCATTTGTCTTTGATCTTTGATGTAAAATTCTGAAATTTAAAGTTGAGTCATACTGTTACCTATAAAATGAAATTAGCATCAGCCCACAGTTTATGTGACTTTTTTTTTATGTGACCGAAATGTGCCTAGAATAATATAATAGGGTTATTGGAATATATTATTAGATACTGTAAAATAAAACAAAACAAACAAACAAATACATCAATAAAAGCAGAATCTTTGCATCACGGTTTCAATTTCAGTCACATTTTGCCACTTTTATTGCCATTGTGTTAACCTTGTGTGCAATGTAAATGTTTGTACTGTATGCTGTACAGTATTTTTATTTGAGTGTGAACATAGTAGCCTATATATAATTAGTAAAGATGATAAGTATAAAATGAATGTAATACGTTTTAGGTATTATTTTCATAATTGTAATAGTAATATTATATTTATGTACCAAATGTCCCATAGTTTACAGAATTTTTTTTCCACTAATGGATTTTTACCTAGAAAATCTGACGTGCACCTGAAATATTTACAAATTTATCAATATCAAATTACATTGTATGATACCATATACCGTGAAACTGTGAAATTGTGATATTTCTGAGATGGTTTTCATACAGTGAAAATATGATATGTATAGAGCAGTGGTTATAACAGTATAATATTTTCACTATATGATAACCATCTCAGAAAATATCACAATATTATTATCATCATTCACACAAGGTATTTTTTCATAAGAACTTGTCGACATGACCGATGGCATTCATGAATAATGAACAGGTTAAGCAAATAAGCTCCATTCTAGTGTTTTTTTTCAAACAATCTATGAATATTGGTCAACTGTCTTGAGGTAAATATAACATTAAGCCTTTAATTAATTGTTTTATTCATACCTTTACTTGACTGAAACTGTAGCAGGTTGATGCATGGAAGAGGAAAGGCAGGATCCCAATGCTAGCAGGGTGAGGTTTAATAAAACAAGAGGTAATCTATCCAGGGCATAAAAATGGAAAGAGAACACAGGGAGAACAAGGCAAAGGAAAACACGCTACAACATAGCAAAGACTACGGCTAACACCAGGGTATATATACACACAGATTAACAAGATAACAAAGGGGTGGAGCTAATCAATACCTAGACAACTAACAAATATACTGTAAATAACCCTGTGTTTCGTGTGGTGAAGGGCTCACAGGGGGTCTCGCTGGAGCAGCAGGTGGAGAGTGTGGAGAGGAGCATTGTGTTCCTTAGACAGGAGCAGCTGTCTCTGCTGCATGGACTACATCTGGAGATCCTGTCCCTCCAGAAACGCTGTACAGGTTGGTGTCATGACCATTCACAGTACAGCCACCTGCATTTGATTTTGAGTAGTTGTACACACAAAAAACAACACACATAACTAAATTGAGAAACATTTCATTTATCATAAATCACATCTAATTGAATGTCATTCCAAATATAAGGTTAGCATGCAAATTAATTGTGTTGCCATGTCCTAGATGCACAGATCCAGTGCAGAGGAGAGCAGGGTTACGTTGCTTTGTTTAGTTACACAGGCTCCACAGAAAGAACCATGGGTCAATATCTTCCTGTCAGTGCAGGGTTGTGTTTTCACTCTCAGTAATATAGGACATGGCCTTTCCACCTGAACATCGCTGGAAATGTGCTGAGCCAGCTAGCGCAGAAAGACCAGCACACTGCATATTCATCTCTTTGCTCTTTTGCCCTGTAGAGCAACCAATCATGCTAGTTTAAAGCTTTCTCAGTTTCTCAGGAAATCAGTTTTTCTTTTGCAATCCTTTGACATGCATCCATTAAATCCATTAAAAACTCTGGAGTCAGTAGGATTTTTAAATGTGTTTAAAATCATACTCAACATTTATATTGTTAAAACTATGGTAAAAATGGTACTGTATTACAATTTAAATGAGCTTTATTTTATAAAACATCTATTTTAATATTTTCAAATGTAATTGATTAATGTGATTTTTGGGGAGAGGGATTGGGGATTCTGTGATGAATAGAAAATTAAAGAGAAAAGCATTTAGTTGAAAGAACATTTTAGCAACCTTATCAGTATGTTTACAGTCGGTTTTGATCAATTGAATGCATAATTGCTAAATTAAAAAAAAAATATTTTGCCCTCAAACTTTAGAATGGTAGGGCAAATGATATTGTATAATTGAAATTAATTGGCTTTATTTTACTTTTTATTGCATTTATCTCCGTAATCTGACCCATGTCCAAATGATATATAAAATGTAGGGTGGGACATTTTATGTGCTAAACAATTAAATGAATCATATAAATGCTAACCCAAATCAAATCAATTCTAATTTAGAACTTATGACATGATCTATAATGATTCTGGAATGTATTGTTTTTAAATTGTAAAAAAAAAAAAAAAAAAAAAAAAGGCTCAGAAATAACAGTGTTTCTGTGTGTTGCTTTCAGAACTTACACAGGAACTCAACATGAAGCCCCCAGGTCGGAGGGAAGCAGGTGAGCTCTGGTGCAGTCCAAAAAAATCTTGTTTTATTTTCATGTGTTTGTGAAAGAAGTTTTTGTATTTTTAGTACAGGTGTTCAGTTCAGTACACAGCAACAAGAACAATAGCTGTAGGTCTGCTTAATACAACAGCATCTAGTATTAAGGTTATGTGCAGGTAGATATTGATGTTTGTTACTAGATCATGTTTGAAAGACTTTGGCAAACTAATAATAAATTAAATTATCCACTAGACACTTCTTTTGTTGTTACATATATTCCATATAATGAGCTAAATTCTAGTGATTAGATCCAATGCAAATATAGTGTTTTCAATGACCATGTCTTATTAATGTGATAATAATTGATCCAAAATGCAAACCTATCGTACATTAAAATGCCACACAATGTACAAGCAGGAGACGACTGCTCTCCGTTCTGCAGGTCATCCCTCTCTCCTCCGGCCTGACGCAGCCTCATCCTCCCACAAATTGATCCTGCCTGCGTTTTCGTCTACTCTTGCTGCATGTTCCCAGTGGGGGTGTCCAATTACAGCTTGTTTTTTTGCTGAGACAAAGTTGGGCAAGGAGACAGAGAGCAATAGCACAAGAAAACTGAGAATAGGAAAGAAAGAAAATATTTCTATTGATTTATGGAAACCTTTGGCTTGGATATTTTTGTGATCTTGATAATTGTTAACACATAAAAACATTACATTATTACATATTCCGTTGCATTTAAATGTATCCAGGGCCAGTTCTACGGGAGTGTTAGGGTGAACTAAATGAAAGCAAGAGCACCTCAGTTGAAGCTGTAAAAATAGGATATACTGGCAAAACATATTTTCCAGGCGCTCCAGTGTGTTTTTGGGTTTAAACTTTGGAGAGCTTCAAAGGTTTCTATTTTCAGCGTGTTTTGTAGCATTGAGCAATCACTGACATTTCTGTTTATTTCTTGAACACAATGGCTAAGCTGAGGCATTTTCGTTAGAATCAGTTCACCGCTCAAAAGACTAGCTACAGTTTTGATCAGTGATGCACGCTCGGGATTCTCTCATTATAACAAACTTAAAACTATTTAAATAACAAATTCTCTGAACAGTGTAGAGCTTCGTTTATTATTACGTAACTTTTGGAGATAGCGATAAACTAAAATGAGGGACACTGTTTAGTGATTATACCATACACTCAATGGACAGGGCAAAAATATGTCAGAAGAGATGTACATTAAGAATAGAGTGCCCTCACTTATTTCAGAAGCCCCCTTAGTGTTTTGATTCTGGAACCTGGCCTGCCTGTATCTGGAGAAGTAGGAAAAAGTATAATTTTATATATTTCTATGTAATATTTATATATTTATCCCATATATCAAAGCCCTGTGTGTAGCGCTCGTACTGAACGTGCTTTGAACGACTATGCATGGTCCTCTCAGATACCGTGACCCAGATAGCACACAAAATTATGTATAAATTATACCCCAGTATTTAATTTCATGATGATTAAGTTCCTAGAATTCTGCAATGTTTATTTTAAAATCATGTAACAGAATGAATTATGTCTCTGCATTCTTCCAGAGACTGCTCTAGTGGGAGATTTAGGCCCAATCCCGATTCTATTTTATGCACGCTTTATATCCCCTTCCCCTACCCCTCCGCCTACCCCTTCCCCTTCCCCTTGTCCCTTGAAACAGACGGTCAAGGGGTAGGGGAGAAAATATTCCCCTAAGGATTGGGACATTACTACCATGACGTCACACGTCATCATTCGTCGTCTAGCTCTTACAATACACACATACTGGTGTGAATTAGACTGCCTTTAATTATCATTCTGTATTAATGAGCTGCTTAATGACACACACACACACACATTGGAAATCGCGCAGCTCACACATCCAGGAGAAAAAAACTTGTCAACGCTGCCCCACGACTTTTATTAAATACAGTTTAAATACTGAATCGCTACATCATATTTTCCAGCGACGAGAGGATACAATCGCTGTTTTTAAGTAAATCCCTCTAAAAAGATAAACGCACAGACGCGAATACATGCAACTTCCATTTCTCTCTCTCTCTCTCTCTCTCTCTCTCTCTCTCTCTCTCTCTCTCTCTCTCTCTCTCTTTCTCGCTTTCTCTCTCGATTAGGCAATATTTGAGAAAATGGTTTAGTGATTTCTAATTATTGGGGGGATTAGCCCCCATCAATGTCCATGGCAGTTATCACCCTGATCAGACATTCTTACTGACCCTCTGATGTCACATGGACTACTTTGATGATGTTTTTCTTACCTTCCTGGACATGGAAAGTATACTGAGCACACAGTTTCAATGAAGGGACAGAAAGCTCTCGGACTAAATCTAAAATATCTTAAACTGTGTTCCAAAGATAAACGGAGGTCTTACTGGTTTGGAACGACATGAGGGTGAGTCATTAATGACATAATTTAGATTTTTGGCTGAACTAACCCTTTAATACTTATATTTTTTTATGTCTATCACTTCTTATCTGCCCAAATTCCTTTGTCAACTGATTGTTTTCGATGTCTCAGTTTCATTACACATTCTATTAAAAGGTTCAGAGGCAGCAAAAAGTTAACTCAATAAAGAAAAGTGGAGAGATCAGATTTAGGGATCGGATAACACAGCATTTTCTGTAGTCCCATAATGAGTTCAACTCAGTCTGGATGCATGGAGTTGGACTGATAGGCTGGCTGTGAAATCAGGACAGTCTGGACAAACAGATGTGCTAGTATACTGCAAAAAAAACAAAAACACAAGCGAGACAAAAAAAAATAATAATAGAGAAAGATGTTGAGTTCACAGCAAAAGGTCATCAGGTTCATGTGGATCAGGTGTACAATGTCTGACACTGATTCCTATAACATATTTTTGGTCTACTTAACCTGTCATTTTATCTGAAAGACTTTACATTAATGTGAGGGCAAAGACGCTTTCAACTGGAAAATACCTTTTTTATCCTTCATTTGTTTAATTATAGTTAAATTACATGTTAAACACCGGCTGCTCTTCCATGCTTCAAACTAATTATATGACATTTTCGCACTCATAATTTACAGTATATAGTGTCAGATACATGGAATTCACAGTTATATGAGAGTGACTTAAGATTTGTTAATAATGCAGGTTTACATTTATTAATTTAGCAGAAACCTTTTTCCAAAATGACTTTCTAAAGAGAATACAATTATTTACTTTACATTTGCTTTATGATTTGAGGGCGCAGTAGTCAAGCATGCTTAGGGAGGTCTTGTCCTTGAACAGATGGCACACCATGCCAGTAGCCAGACCAGAGTTGAGATTAGTTGGTTTGGATTTGGTCAGTGAGTCCTGTAATCCTTGGGCACAGAAGAGACTTTTGTCTACTTTCCTCTCACACATCCACTTACCTTTTGGATTGCAGATTAGTTAGGAATTTGGTTTTACAGCTAAATCTGATTTTAGATTGAGGGCTTTTCCATATTATTCATGCCTGTTTCAAATCACAAGGGAGAGTATACATGAGACTTCTGAGTCTTCACTTTTTTCTGGTTTATGTTTATGCTGCATGTAAAACACGGGCTAAAGTCTACATGTGAATTATAGGGTGGGTTTGATTCCCCTACTTAAGGCTTGAACTCACTACACTGGTAGGAAATATACACTGAACAGAGGGTATATGAATCCAGAAACAACTTTATTTGGACACAGGGTGAGATCAGGAGAAAACAGGGGAGTATAGTAAACATAAACCGAATGAGCAGAGTATTGATGAATAGAACAGTCTTGCTTTGTCTTACAGATGGAGACAATAGAGACGGACAAGCACACACCTCAACATTGGTACCTACAGGTAAATAGTTACTGGAGATATCTTTGAGAACAGATGGAGGAGTACCAGGAATCTTCACAGGTAAGCACAGAGACCAGGTAAGTGAGTATTTCCTAGTTCAACGCCAGGCGCTGACTGAGGCTGAGGTCTTTGCTTAAATAGTGTGCTGATGACCTTGTAATTGTTGACAGGTGCAGGTGGTTAATATTTGGGTGATTGGGAGCTCTGGAAAGTGGAGGTGAGAGAGTCTGGTTCATCTGTGACATTATTTCCCTCTACATGGTACGCTCCAGCAGACCGAGGACCCTGATGTCGTGGTGGGCTACCACATTTTCTAGGAGCTGGACTACATCTGGAATGGATGGAATTGATGGAATTCTGTGAGAAGAGGTGGCTCTAGAATGTCATCTCGAGGTACCAAGCATCTTTCCTCTAGGCCATAATTCTCCAAGTCAACCAGATGTTCCAAACGGCCACCACAGCGCTGGGAGTCCAGAATTTCTTTGATGGGATCCTCGATGATCTGAGGCACAGGGGTGAGGTTTCCAAATGAGATTGTAAGTGCTTCGGAGGTCCAACTTGGTGTAAACGGAGGCTACCCAAAGTTGCTCCAAAGCAGCTGGGGGGGAAGATGATATTGGAACTTTATGGTGATCTTGTTGAGTGCCCGGTAGTCAATGTAAGGATGCAAGTATCCGTCCTTTTTGCCACGAAGTAGAAACTGGAAGCAGCAGGAGAAGTGGAAGCCTCATCTATGTACCCCTCCATAGCCTTCTGTTCAGGTATGGATAGGGTATAGGGGACATCCAAGGGGGAACTGACTTACCCGGTTCCAGGTTGATGGCACAGTCCTATGGTCGATGGGGTGGTAACTTGGAGGTTTTCTTCAGGCAGAAGACATCTGCGAATGGGACATTACAGGTAGGGATATCCACGGATTGTCTTTATACCGGACTCTCAGTGGACGTGGTGTTCACAGGGACAATCAAGGGTGACTGAAGAAGTCATGGGAAACAGGTAGGAAAGCATGTTGGCCCCCATTGCAGAACGTCTCCACTGCTCTAGGATGTTTTTGGCTGGTGTTGTACCAGTCAAGGACGCCCAGGGATGGTCGCCATGGTGGACTCCTCCAGAAGCAGTAGGAATTTTTCTTTGTGCAGGCAGCCAACTAACTCACAACGTCAAGGGTATAACTTGGTATATTGTACCTCTTCCGTTTAAAACTCTTCTTGTAACTGATTGGACCTGGTATGTGACCGGAGTGTGTGTCTTCTTGAGCTGTAGTTGCTATAAACAGGGTCAAAAATGTAAGAGTTTTTAAAAATATATATATTTTTTTGCAAGCGATTTACAGTTCAACAATGTTATTAAAGTTAGAGCACATTTTCACATTGTAGATTAATCGATAATGTAGATAACTCAATAATGTGGATAAAACATTGATTTCTCAATTTAAGATTTACAGATCACAAGAATGTCGATATTTGAATATTATTTAAATTTATTTATATATATATATATATATATATATATATATATATATATATATATATATATGCAATGTGATATATTTTATACAATATATTATTGATACAATATAATACACTTTTATTAAAGATGTCTTCAAGATTGTCTGTTGATGTTGATAAATTTCCTTGGGGCTTGCAAAGACAATCTAAGTTGTTCAAGACGAACGTGAAACAATCATGTCATGTCTATCATTTCAGAAGGTTGTAAAAATCAACCTTCTGAAAGTTGTATAATAAACAGTGCTTAAGCAGACCATGTTTGTGGTTCATTGCCTCACTGTTTCGCACTGAATCACATTCTGTTCTATATGTCTTCCAGAGGTGAAGGAGGAACAGAAGCAGTTGGAAGCCCGTTGTCGGGAGGTGGAGGAGCATCTGCAGGAGCAGCAGGAGATCCAGAGTGATCTGCGATGGGAGCTGAGTCAGAAGTCTGTCATAGTGGGTTCTCTCCGCGCCAGTCTGAAGGAAAAGGAGCGCCGTTTCCTGGAGGAATTAAAAAACCGCAGCCACAGGACCACTGTGCTTAACACCGAGCTGCAGAAGCAGACAGAGGTGGCTGCGTACCTGTCCTTCCAGCTGCATTCAGCCAAGCAGAAACTCCATCAGCAGAGGCAGCACAGGAGGCCGGCCCAGTCTGGTGTGGACAAGCCTCCCATCCACCCTTCGCCTCAGGCCAGTGCCAGTAGCCCGACCACCATCAAACCTAAACGGCGGAGCTCAAGCCGGCCTTCCTCAAACTTCCACACTGAACGCGCCAGGGAGTGCGTGCCCCGCGAGAGGGTGATGGGCCCCGAGGAACCTATGGCCATGCCTGACCCCGCCCTCTTCTTCTACCCCTACAGACACAGATCCCGGCTCCGCCCACCACACAGACATGCCCTGCAGGAGGCGGAGGGGGAGGAGTCAGAGGAGCTAGACCAGGGAGCTTCTGTAAGCAGACTGGCAACAACAGTAGCTAAAGCCACTGCGACCACTGCATCCACCACAGAGAACAACTCTGAATGAGCGTTTCTTTTACCGTTCAACCTGCTTGTTTTTATGATATTTCAACCTGAATTGCACCTTGAGCCCCTTGGGAGAACCTTTGCATTATGACTGTGACAGAAATGTTTATATTTGCAATACGGTCTGCTTTTTTTTACAGTTTGCACATGCAGTGATCATTAGACTGAGGAGAGATTTTTGCTTACGTTCTTGTTGAAACCAAATTTACTCATGTTTATGTTGCTGTAAAGCATTTTTGTAATCAAAAATGACCCTGACAGCCTCAGTACACGAACATGAAGTGCTTCATAAGGCCTGTTTTATGCATCCTGTATCTGGCTATATTAACAGGTTACAGCATTCACACTGACATTTGTGCTTCTCATACATTAACTGCTGTTCTTTTTATACTATAATATCTGTTGTCGCTGATATAATTTCTAGTCAAAATGCATTTCACTCTGCAAGAGACAGGTATAGATAGGGGACAGATAAGCTAACCTAGTGTAACGGGTTATTGAAATAGAAAAGAATTTAGGACGGGACTTGGTTCTAGTTATCGGTTGCTGATTGGATTATAAATTGTGGGTGTTGCACTCAAATATTTTTGGATAGATGGCATTTAAGTGGACAAAATGAAGTGGAAAAATTCACTCTATATAACATGCATTTACCAAAACAAAAACAAACAAAAAAAGAAAAAAGGAAAAAAAGAAAGAAATTCATTTTCATTCATTTTCTTTATCGTATACTTAATCTGCTTAATATCTCTTGGACATCTGCACACCTCTGAGATTGTGTATTTGAAAATTCAAGAATGGAAATTGTCTATTCAAGCATCAATTTGCCTCAAATTTCGGGCTTTTAGGCATTTTCAACAAGATTCCATTAGAAAAGGGAACTGATTTGCATTTTGTGTGTGTAAATGCGATTGGAACCCTGATCACACTAGACACACATTCAAATTAAGGTGTAAATGCAATGTAGTTCAGATCTAGATACAAAACATGTTCATGCCAGATCACACAGCACAAAACATGTATAAAATGCAGGATAAATATATTTATTGACGCAATATTTAGCAGTATAGGCATTTATAAAACAACATAGTAATGTTTTTTATTTATAAAAGATGTCTGGCATTGTTTATGTTCAGTAAATCTTCAAACACTTCAAAACACTTCAAAGGTGTTTTGGTTTCATGCAAATTACCATTTGATGTAAATGCAGTCACCTCTTCATTTAAAGTAATAATACTCAATTACACACTTCCAATAACCATTTCAAATATTTTAGACTTTATTAAAGAAAAAAGCAATTTAGTAACCCAGAAATCACTTTTCGAGCTGCCAAAGTGCTGTCAGTGTGAAAGCACGACACTGCTGTTTACTTGCTGCAGACTCAGGATGTGCAGAACAGGCTGAAGTCAGTGTCCTTGTCAACTTGTTACTGCTGTTCAGTCTTTGTTCAGCTGGTTTTAAAGCTGTGTGCCCTTGTTGTGGAATAACTCATCTCAGATATTTCTCTGTCTGGTGTCACCACAAGTGCACTCTTTCAGCCCTCCAGATGCGATGGAGATTTTATCACCTAAATACTCGTTTAGTCAGATGAGATCTACACAGCCTGAATCATTTGCTTAAGTGCTTTATCTGGTGTATAGTGTGTTTATGTGTGTGTGGGTTTGTTGATTAGAAGAGAGTGGGCTCAAGGGTTAACGCTCCATTGTTCTGCCATCATTAAATGAGCCAGTGATGCCCAAAGGACGGATTAGTTTTAAGATGCTTATGCTGTAATGCTTTGGTCTGATGTTGCAGATAACATGTTTGCATATGTGCCATTAGAATCAGAATGCTGTTTGTTTTATAAGTCTGTGTGGCCAGGTGTGTGTGCATATACCAGGAGCTTTGGTGATTTGATGACTTATAGCAATGTGATACATATCGCAAACATATTAAGTGTTTGGATCGCAAAAGCTTAAGCTTGTAAATTCATAATATGCAAGATTAGAAGTTGTGTGTGTACAAATCAATACTTCAATCTGGTCTTTGATGTGTAACTAAGACAGGGTCAGTCCATGGAAATGGATTGGATGGGAGTGACAGGCAACATTACCTTTCTTGATAACTAACAGACACGTTTGAAGGAATAGTTCTCTCAAACATGAAAATTTGCTGTGGTGATATTGTTCTCAACCTCAGGCAATCCAAGGTGAAGATGTGTTTGTTTCTTCATCAGAATGGATTGGGAAAAATGTAGCATTGCATCACTTTCTCACCAATGGATTCTCTGCAGCGAATGGGTGCCGTCAGAATCAGCGTCCAAACAAACATCACAATAATCCACAAGTGATCCACATGAATCCAGCCCATCAATTAACGTCCTTCACTCATTCACTGCAGAGGATCCTTTGGTGAGCAAGTGAAGTAATGCTAGATTTTTCTTTTCTCATTTTTTAAGTGAACTATTCCTTTAATAAGGGGCCTAATAAGTAGGTTATACCCTAGTACCACAGGGCTAAAGACAATATTCCTGGTTGTTAGCCTGTGACAAGAAACATAATTTTGCAAAATAACGTGACAGTAAAATATTTAGTAGCAGCACCTATTTACAAACTTTTTTAAAGATACTAACAATTGTATATGTGGTATTTCTCTTGCTTTATTAGATCAAATGATAATTCTGCTTTGAATATTGAATATAATGTTGTTAAAAATCCAAATATGAAAAGCAGCCCTCGCAGGCATTGTTACTGAATGCATAAAATGTTTCCCTTTCATCTGAAAATTGTGTCTAATTTGACACAGCCCTAACAAAGTGATATTTGCTTCACTCAGGGTCTGAAACCTTATTTTGTAAATGTATACGCATATGCCTGCCGCTATTTAAAAGGCCTATAACCAATTTTTGTATTGTATCAGTGGATTTAGAATGCAGGTATGTTGAGTTAGAATATAACCACATCCACTATTTAATGTATAGATTTCTGTTTTCAGTTTAATGATTCATCTTGGAATACTTTTGCTTATGAAATGCTTAATTGTTCTTAAGTGCTTTATACTTGTGATGTTAAAGAGATAAGCAATACTGCCTCACAAGATGACTTCTACATAATCATATTTACAACATACATTTTTGAACATTGTGGTGAATTTGAAACAATTATCCGTAGATACAGTACATGCAAAGTCGTTTTTTCTTTCTCTTTCTGATGTTATTTTGTGGTCCCCATTCCATGAGAAAAATAAGGGTTTTACATTGATTTTATTTGGCTTTGTTTCCCTTAATTATGGAATAACATGTCTTCCCTTAAACTGACTGTTATGTGGTAGAGGTTGCCTTGTTTTTAAAGGAGAGAAATGAGACAAGTGCTTAGAACTAATTTTTATTTGGAAACTACAATAATGTTAACACACACTGTATGTGCATGTTCGGCCAATACCAGACATCAGTGTCCTGTTTCACAAACATTTGCAAAGTTTTGAAATACACACAGTAATACAAATCTCTGACGACCCACAGACAATTGTGCAACAATAATGTGTCGCAATAAATAATCCACTGTTTACTCTATATTATATGATTAAAGGGGTTTATTAAATCACTGTCAGTCCTTGTTCATTGTTAGTCAACATGTCAACATCATTGAATTTAGAGAATAAAAACGTATTGTTGCTAATGTTATTGATTTCCTCAACCCTACAAGTGTGTCCTATACAATATTTCAGCGGGAAATAATTGAATCACTCTGATATGTAAACCCTTACTCAAAGGGAAGTTTTATAACTAAATAGCAGAGAACATACTGGAAATACTGTACTGGTATGTTTATGACTCAATTTCATGAGTTTTACACATATACTGTAAAAAAAAAAAAGTTGTAAATAAGACAAAGATTATAGATGTTTCACAAGAAAAGACTATTAGTGTTTGTACTTCAAAATGTTTAACAAAGTGTCACTTACTGTTTCTCTATTTATTTGTAAAATATACTAGAAATTTCTGAGTGAATTATTTTCCAAGTAAATTCTACACCTACGTTTTTTTCCAGTTAAAAACTATTTTTTAATACAGTTTTATTAAAAAATTTTGACACAATATATTTCCAATATTACTGAATAGTTGCAACAAACCAAAATATACTTTAATTTTTTTTTTTTTTTACTATTTTGTAATAAACATGCAGAAATATGTTCCTATATATGACTTGAGTCTATCATAGTTATAATATTCCATATTTCAGGAACAGATGGCACAATCACAACATTGATTTTTTTTTTTTTAAACATGAAAAGCAAATAAACTGTGAATAAATAATTAATAAAGCAAGGCTTACCAATCAAATTTGGGAGAAAATGTACAAATGAACAAAGATGGATCTTTACAGTCATCTTCCAGAAAATTAAAGTCTCTTATTCTACCAAATTTTCAGGTATTTTGACTCTTAAGCCCCTTTCACACTGCACGTCGGACCCGCAATATTCCCGTAACATTGCCTGGTCGCCTTCTGTGTGAAAGCAACCACGTCCCGGAATTGATTACCGAATCGAACCCGGGTCGGGGACATAGTAACATTGCGGTAATCGATCCGGAACGAGCGCTGTGTGAACAAAAGCCAGATCTAATTCGGTATCGAAGTGATGACGCGCGTTATCGCGCGACTTTTTTACCGGCTGTTTTGAAGGAAGATCAACATTCGCGACGAAAACATATGTGCAAACTGTAATGAAGCAGAGATCAGTTAGTTCCTCACTTTCCGCGCTGACGCCGAGATTGTTCGCTTGCTTCAGTGAAAGTATAACGTGCCTAGTGTTGTCGACTCGTACATTACACGTCACACGCTGATGTCACGTGTCGTTACGGGATCTTCAAGGGTTGTGTGTGAAAGCACGCACATATACCGGGTCATCACTGGCAGTGTGAAAGTGCCAAATCTAGCGACCAGGGAACAATTACAGGAACACTTTACCCCTGTATTTGCCGGAATGGCAGTGTGAAAGGGGCTTTAGATTGGAATTGATGGAAAATAGTTAAAAAATAATAATACAAACACAGAGCTTTTATCATCATGCACATACATTTAAAAATGATTTACCTACAATTAACATTAACAAAATAAATCTAATTTTTGTCATCCAACAACATTCCCAATATGGTTAACATTTAAATAAAATAAATAAAAATGCAATTACCGCTTCCACAAACTCAATTCACTTGAAGGATATATAGGTCTGTAATTAAATATTTTAAAGTGAGTTTTGAAATATAAAATTATTGGTAAAAGTTTTTGTAAAAAATTATTACGAATCATTTTAAACCGGATCTTTGAAAATTAATGCTCGAAAGAACTTTCAGAAGTGAGTCGGACTTACCATATTTATTGAAATCATTTTATGCACAGCGAAGAATTTCAAATTTGGTTCACGTAACATATTTTAAATAAACTGTGTTAAATAAAGAACAAATATTAAAATCCAGTGTTAGGTTAAACCGAGTCAGTAAAACGCGCTTTTCCAAATGGATCTATCGGGTTGCCGTAGCCGTTGTGGGTGGGACAAACACAAAGGCAAGCAGGTCAAGAGGAGGAGAAACCCCACGTGTGACAGCTAGGCTGAGAACTGTCCTTTGCAAGTTGAGTTGTTTTTGTAATATCTTTGCATGTAAGCAGACCGCCATCCCGTCTGACGGAGAAGGCCATTCAACAGACCCTTATCACAGCCCCCAGCAACGGACTGACGGTTGCTCAACTCTGAAACCAAAACGTTTTCTGGGAAGCGAATCATGGTTAGCAAGACGGATGACATCCCAGCATCAGTTCCGAACTGCAACCCCGTTGATCTTCCCCGGGAAGTCGAGATAGCAAACAGTAAAGACACCAGCAAGACAGCCTCGAAGGATCCCTGTGCCTGCGGTAAGAGAGCTTTATTACAATAATTTACACTGTAGCATGCAGAAGTCACTGCTCTTACTGATCCTGATGTATTTTAACAAAAGCCCATTGCAGTTTAGAGTAAATCAGGGTTGAGGTCTGCTGTATGACTTGATGGATAGAGGTCAAAGTGAAGTAGGGATGAAAGGACATAAGCATGCAAAGTGCTGCAGGGGTGTCTGCTGAACACCCATAAACACCATTAAGTTATGTGTCTGAAAGGGAAGTTGCTGCCTTCAGCGAGCTTACAGTCTTGTACAGGCCATTCATTTATATGTCTTGCCTAATGCACTTTCTTGATCTGGATCTTGTCGTGCTGCTTGGCTGTAGATGAAGTAGATAAACCCATTCACATGGTATTTCTTGGTAGATTAATTTCTAAAAGAAGGCTGGTTATCAAGCTAAAATTCAAATAAATACAATGCTAATTTATAAAGGTCCATGCTATGTTATTGGTGTGATTAGGCTCCTCTTTCTGATTTTTTTTTCAGTCATTCGTTATTACTGGATAAATATTATTAAATCATCTTGTAGTGGTTGAAGCAATCCTGTCAAATGTTTTTGTGTGATTTTAATATTAATGTGTAGTAATATGATGGTAAACTATAGCAAAGGTGAATGTAAGCAGATGTTTGTTTACTCATGCATGATTATTTTGAATGGATACACACACAGAAGTGACAAAAATAAAATGAAAAGGTTTTTTTTTTAAATGTCATGAGTCTCAGTTCAGCCTTTATAGTCATTTAGGACTGTAGCCTAATTTCCAATGACATGAAACAATACTACAATCAATGTAAATATTTAGTTTGAATGATAAAATGCAATGCAATAAATGCAAAAACTAGCAAATTAAACAAGTGCAGATCTGGGACAAATGATTTAACAAGCACATAAAGCTCTGAAACTTGAACGTTAGCGATCAACTGGGACGTTTTATTTGTTTATTTACAGGGTAACTTTCATTATCAACAGTGTAAAGTGTTGTGTGTGTGATCCTGACGCACATGTTCTGTAACCGCTCGCGAGCACCAATGAACTGAAGGTCACCTTTAGGAAGGACGGAACTATTGAGCGAGAGAGGGAGAGCGTGCTTTTACTACGCTCTGATCTGTAAGTGACTCTAGATTTAATAGTTTAAATGGCCAAAAGAGCCTATTATATCGAAATGTTTACATATTTTACTTTAAAAAATATCTTAGTAGCAATGAATGGCTTGTTTAAACGCACGCTTGTCAATGGGCACCGCTCTTGTTTTCATTCAGGAAAAGTGTTGCGCTCCTCAACCGGAAAGCGGAAGTAGCTACACATGGAAAGTCACGGTGCATGCATGCCGATAGAAGGTTATTGCTACCAGTTAAATATAGAGGGATCTATTTGGTAAGTGCTGGGATTACACAATTTGTCTACCACGTAGGAGTGATCCTGTAATTTGCGAATCATTTTCGAGCTACAAGCTGTCATTAGATCCGTTTTAGAGCATATAGCGGGGTGTTTTTGTGCACTGTCAGTTTGCGAGCTGCTGCATTTCATGTAACATGTAAGGAGACCTTGGAAGAGACTGACTGGCATTATGTGGAATGGGTCACTCTCTGACAGCCTTTAATATGTTGGATTTGGTGCTCGAGATGATGTCTTATTTTTACTGATGGAATCTCTTCATGAGCTGTGAAAATAGATGTCTTTGTGTGTTTGTCATGATTTGTATGCATTTGCATTATGATTAAATTACATACCTAATAAATGTTTAATTAGGCTATTTAGAAAGCTGGTTAGACCGTTTTTGCTTTGCACAGCAATTATATTGTAATTTTTATTGCCAAACTGCAAGCTTTGTTCAGCTTCACGTTCCACTTTTTTTCATTATGTTCAGATGTTTTTGAGCATGCTCTCATTCAAAAACGTTTTGCACTGAAATGAATAGTACTCAACTATAGCAGTACTGTTGTTAAGTATAATAGTACTTTTCTTTTATATATAATAAAATAATTGGGTTTGCATGAGATCACATCAGCTCAATTTTACTAGTTTTTATCTGTCTTTCACTTGGTATAGAAACAATATTTACTCTGAAATTGCTAGTAAATTTACTAACAGTTCATTACAAACAAAGGAACAGCAAGTAACATTGAATTAAACGTGACATTTTTATAATAGAGAAACTGAAATAGTTTTCTTGTAAAATATACTACAGTAATCTTTATTTTATTTACAACTCTTTATTCTGTACAGTGTATTTTTGCATGATTCTGTGTAAAAAACACTTTTTTATCTTTTGCACAGCTTAAGGCCACCATGATCTCAGTTGTGTTAAAGTTTGGCAGGTGTCTCTTGTTGTGCATGACTAAAGGTTTAACGGTCAAGTTTGCTTCGTTTTTCAGAGTGTTGAAGCATTATTGTTTTCAGAATGGGACTTTGCACTTGCCTTTTATCATTGATAAAATTCACTTTATCATAGGGAAAACAGTAAGTTCGCCTAGTTAAGTGTGTAATAGTGTAATATAACTCTGTCCTGAACACTGAATCATTTACTTGAATAGGGTTGCAAATGAATCGTTGGGGTTGCATTTTTATTCTAAACTGTTCTGAACTTCTGCTGCAGTGCCATGTGTGATGCATGCTCGTGTATTAAATTCACACCATGTTCACACGCTGTATAGACTGCAATGGGTTTAAAGGATAAAGGTTGGAGTAAAGTCTTAGAACATGCTCTGCTTTAGTGTCATAGGGAGATTCACATATCAGTATAGTCTAATGTAAACTGGTTTCATCTGATCCTCCAGCCTTCAGATTCAAAAATATGCACGTGTAGAGATTTAGTGCTGATTACAGAACTGCCATTACTGACTCGATGTGTATTTAATATCGGGTGATATTTATTGTGCATCTCTATATAATAGTTAATTACAACATATTTAAGACCTTTGTTTAAAGTACCAAAAAAGAGAAGTATATATATATATATATATATATATATATATATATATATATATATATATATATATATATATATATATATATATATATATATATATATAAGACTTCCAACAAAATCTGACAATATTTGAAGCACCATTTACAGAATACCCCTGCAGTAAATAACCGCTGCCATATTTAACCAATAGACATTCACCACCTGACCTTATGCTCGTGATTGGATTTGGGGGAGATCTGTTTAAACATTCAATTTAGAGCAAGATAAGATAAGAATATGGTGCCGCCAGGTCTGAAGAAACACAGTCAGTTTCACTTTAAACTAATGATGGCTGCTGTAACTGACTGAGCCTAAGGGAAGCTCAACCTCCACATTCCTTTTACACGATGACAAGTTATGCATTACATGCCATTTACTCTTAGGCTTAAGTGTATAATACTTAAATCATGCTTTTAAGTGATTCTGTATGGGGCCTCTGTTGTGAAATCTATTTGGTCTGCCTCCCCTGTGGTCCTCGGTGTCTGTAGTGTGAGACCAGCTGCTTGTTGCTACAGCCGTGAACATTGAGGAGAGCCAAGGGCATGTTGCAGTTGTCTAAAGCAAACAGTGTATTTAAGCTGAGAGTTACAGCCGAGACAGCTGTGGCCTCTGAAAACATGCCTGCATTCAATTCAGTGTGTAGCCAAACATGCAGCCTCAGCAGATCTGTGTGTGTGACTCAATCAGTAAGACAGATGGGACCTCCTCATATAATTGAGTCAGATGATATTGCACCAGCTCTGGTCCAGCAGCATTCATTCGGAGAGCTTGACGGGAATGATCCCCCCCCCCTGAGACCCAGGACATAAACTGTTGTCGTGGAGATCTCCATGGCAGCTTGGCATTGCACTGGGAGCTGTATTGTGTCCAGTGTGTGAAGTGTCACAGGTCTTCAGAAGCTGACCTAGTTCTAAAAATCCACTTGCCTTTTAGCAACTCCTTCAGGCTAAGCAGCGTCTGCTAAATGACAAGCTAATAAGTGATTAGTGAGGTCTGTATATGAGTAGAGGGCTTTTACTCATTATGATGATTTAAAATTATATATATAAAAATAAATTACACACTGTTATAGTATAATTATTACTAAAACTTTTTTATTTTTATATTTTAAGTTTTAATTTGAGTTTGTTTTAGTTTTATGTTTTTTTTTATTTATTGGGTGTTTTTAATATTTCTGTTTAGTTTTTGTTTCAGTCATGGTAATTTCAGTAACAGTTATTTCAGTTGCCAATTTTTGTCTTTTAATTTTCTAAAGTTGTTCATCTAATATTTATATTTTGTTTAAGCTTTAAATTACTGAAAATTTTTATGTTTAGTTAACTCTAACAACACTGTATTGGAATGTTTAATTTTTACAGACCAATTAATCAGTGCTTTGGGTTCAACAAAAGTACTCAAATTAACCATTTCAGATCCAGGAATCTTTTTTTAAAGTCAGCCATAAATTACTCTTGAGCTCAGTCAGTAACTGCTGTGAGTAATTAACTGACCAAGTGAGTCTGACCTCAGATCTCTGGCCAGTTTGAAATTGTTTTATGAATCTTTATTTGTAAAAAGAAAAAAAAAAAAAAATTAATTGTCACAACTTTTTTTTCTACCCACAGGGCACCGTGGTGACACCGCAGTGATGAATGGGGTAGCAGGTCACGATCAGGCTGAGGAGGCCGACTCCAAGCAGGACGGCAGTGCCGACGCAGAGGATGCTAACGAACAGGAAGTGATTGTAATTCAAGACACTGGCTTCACTGTGAAGATCCAAGCACCAGGAACTGAACCCTTTGACCTTCAGGTGAGCCTTGATTTTGCACTAACTTTGCATTACACAGAGACATTTGTCACACAATACCATAACAAAATCTGTGGTTCCTGCTCAGGTGTCACCACAAGAGATGGTGCAAGAGATCCACCAAGTTCTGATGGACCGTGAGGACACCTGCCACCGCACCTGCTTCTCCTTGCAGCTCGACGGGAATGTGCTCGATAACTTTGCCGAGCTCAAGTCCATTGAAGGCCTGCAGGAAGCCTCCCTTCTCAAAGTGGTCGAAGGTATAATTCAACACCTTCCATCTCAAGTCGGGATGTCAACGAGTAATAGACAATTGATCAATTGTCAAGAAGATGTTTAATATCTTGCAGTTCTGAGAAAAAAGCCACGTTTGCGAGATATAAAGCACAGTTAAATTTTTCTCAGAATTGCAAGTTTATTTAAACTTGTAATACAGACTTTGTAACTTGCAATTGCAAGTTTATATCTCGTAATACTGACTTTATATCTATTGTTAGTTTGTATCATGCAATTCTGAGAAAAAGGGTGTGAATTGCGAGATAAAAAGTTCCAATTACTATTTTTTTTTTTAATTCAGTGGCAAATACGTGCTTTCATAGAAAACGGGGATTAAAAGTGAATGGCAAGAGAGCGAGAAGGTAAAGAAACTATAAATGTTATTAAATTTGTAGAGATTCGTGACATGCAAAACGAAAACACAAAGCCACGTATTGTTTAATCTAAATGTATGGGCTCGAAAGGCATGAACCCAGAAGCATGATCACAATGTAGCATTTTCCTGCTTACCAATTATTTCTCTTATAAAGAAAGCTTTTCTACCTTTTGTCATAATATTCACATAAACATGTTTCATGTGAGCAGCGGTAGATGAGGTTCACTGAGCGCGAGGCACAGCTCCACGTGCATTTTGGGTTTTATTTTGAATGGCTATAATGTCAATTGCAAACATTGGGACTGTGTTTGAAAAAACAACAACAGGCACCACGAAACCATTAAATAATCATAATCACATCTATTAATTTTACAATTCTACTACCAGCCTTTTATTTAGACTAAAAACCCCTTTTATTTGGGTGTGGATGCTGGCGTTTTGAGTAGCATTTGCACATCTTGTCAGGCTGGTGAATATATGCCACTGCAGATACGCATTTTGCAGTATTATGGTTAATGATTAATCGATTAATTTATCGTTCATTTAAACCACGATCGAAAATGGTCATCCCTAATCTCAAGTATACGTCGTTGAAGGTACTGAGCATTTAATGTTTTTGTTTTCTTCCTGTAGAGCCCTACACAGTACGTGAAGCTCGCATTCACGTCCGTCACATCAGAGACCTTCTGAAGAGCCTGGATCCATCAGACGCTTATAATGGAGTGGACTGCAACTCCCTCTCGTTCCTCAGTGTCTTCACAGATGGAGACCTTGGAGGTCTGTGACCGGAAGATAAAGAGGTCTAAAGTTGTAGTATAATATAATTGACCTGTTTGTTCTTACACATGCAGATACTGGAAAACGCAAAAAGAAAGGCACTGAACTTGAGCAGATTGATTGCACACCGCCTGAACACATTCTGCCAGGCAGCAAAGAGCGTCCTTTAGTTCCACTTCAGCCACAGAACAAAGACTGGAAGGTGAGGGCAGATTACAGATTTTGGGTCTTTAATGATGTCTTGCTTTTGTTTACGTTCGTCTGGTCCTCTGTCTGCAGCCAATGCAGTGCCTGAAGGTCTTGACCATGAGTGGCTGGAACCCACCGCCTGGCAACAGGAAGATGCACGGAGACCTCATGTATTTGTACGTTGTGACTGTTGAGGACCGACACGTCAGCATCACTGCCTCCAACCGTGGATTCTACCTCAATCAGTACGTGATTGCACTGCTCTCGAGAGCACTTCATTCTGATTCCTCAGGCTGGCATTCGGTGGTCAGTGATAGAGCGTACCATTTCTGGAAGTAAAAATCCCGTTCAGTTTGCTCCGTAGGGAATTAATTTTTAATTGTAAATTATTAAGCTTTGAAGACTGCCCTATTCTGAGCTAGGTTGTTAATATACGGTTGAAGCTGGTAGTCTGCATTGTTTCAATGCAATACTATAATAATCATGTTTAACAGTGAAATTCCTCATACAAAACTACACTAGCTATATGCTCTTGTTATTTGCAATAAATTTAAAGCAAGTTGTTTTTGTATTTTTTTTTATAGTAGATTTACATTTATTTGATCATTTCTTGAAAATCACTTAATGGCAAATACCTTGCGTACCATTTGACTGATTTTCAATTATAATGTTGATTAATCCTGTAGCTGGATGGTTTGGTTTATGGTTTACAATTCTTGAACTTTCTACAAATCTTTTTCTGAAAAATGATTGGGAAAAAATAGTTCAAAACCATGGTCGCTGAAAAAAATGGACACCCGCTATTGCACTCTGTAATGCTTTCTAGAATACTTCACTCTTACTGGTCAGTGTGGCATTTCATTGTAAGTTATTTTTGCATGAGAACAGGTAAACTGATAAATAGCATTTTTTTTAATCATCAATCAATATTGAATATTTGCCGTTTGTTATTGTGTATTTAATTGCTTCTTCTGTTTTCCCCCTTTTTGCACTTGGATAACCTTTGCTGTTAGACTACTAGTCAAATGCTCACTTAAAGTTAAATTGTAAAAACAGGAATAATTTAACAAAGCTCTTAAATGTAATGTTTAGCAAATCTCAAAATAGTACAGAAATGTAATATTAGCTGTTTCTGCAGTTGGTCATAACATGAAAATACTCATTGCAGGTCCACTACTTATACCTTCAACCCCAAGCCAGCCAGCCCCAGCTTCCTCAGCCACTCTCTAGTGGAGCTACTGAGCCAGATTAGTGCTGCCTTCAAGAAGAACTTCACCGCTCTGCAGAAGAAGAGGTAATACACTATTAATTAGATACAATATTTAGATAAAAGAATATCTAGGAGCAGCAGTATGCCAACTTTTTTGTAATAATAATAATAACAGAATTTGTTTTTAGCAGAAACTGGGAGTATTTATGTTTTAAATGTATTTTGTAATTCCGGATGTTTCAAGAACTGTATGTTCATCCAAAAAAAAAAAAAAACAGCTGAGGGGGGAAAATAAATATGCATTCAGTTTAAATCTTAATTTAATGTTTTTAGCTTTTAAATTAGAGTTAGATTATTTGAATAAAATAATTTATTAATTTAAATACTTAGTTAAATATTTAAATAAATACTGCCTACATTTTTGTGTGTGACAGACTTATTCTGGCCTTAATTCTGTTGTCGTATCTTTTTATTTTATTGATAATTATTGTGGATCTTGTATCAGGGTTCAAAGACATCCATTTGAGAGAATAGCCACTCCCTTCCAAGTGTACAGCTGGACTGCACCACAGATCGATCATGCCATGGACTGTGTGAGAGCAGAGGATGCCTACACCTCCCGTCTGGGTTACGAAGAGCATATACCTGGCCAAGTATGTCCTAAAGTCATTCTTTCTTCAATTTTCAGTGGACTTAGTTTTTTAAATAGTGCTAATAAAGTTTCTTTGTGTTCTGCGATAGACTAGAGACTGGAACGAGGAGCTCCAGACAACCAGAGAACTGTCTCGTAAGAACCTCCCTGAGCGCCTGCTGCGAGAACGAGCCATATTCAAGGTGAACATACCAACACTGGCTTCACAACAATTACGGTTTCATTTGATAAGCAATGTGAAGCTCACAAACTCACTTCTGTTTCTTAGGTTCATAGCGACTTTGCCGGTGCGGCGACGCGTGGCGCAATGGCGGTGATCGATGGCAATGTAATGGCGATCAACCCTGGAGAAGAGACGCGCATGCAGATGTTCATCTGGAACAACATTTTCTTCAGCTTGGGTTTTGATGTACGTGACCACTACAGGGAGCTGGGCGGAGACGCTGCTGCCCACGTTGCCCCCACCAACGACCTGAATGGGGTGAGGGCATACAGTGCCGTGGACGTGGAGGGGCTCTACACCCTGGGCACGGTGGTGGTGGACTACAGAGGTTACCGTGTAACAGCACAGTCCATCATTCCTGGCATCTTGGAGCGGGAACAGGAGCAGAGCGTCATCTATGGCTCCATTGACTTCGGGAAGACCGTAGTCTCCCACCCCAAGTATCTGGAGCTTCTGGAGAAGACCAGCCGCCCGCTGAAGGTGCAGCGCCACTCTGTGCTCAATGAGAAAGATACCGCTGTAGAGCTTTGCTCCTCTGTGGAGTGCAAGGGTATCATTGGCAACGATGGCCGCCATTACATCCTGGACCTATTGCGCACCTTCCCTCCTGACCTCAATTTCCTGCCGGTGGAGGGCGAAGAGCTCGCCCCCGAGAGCCAGAAGCTGGGTTTCCCCCGCCAGCTTCGCCATCGCCTGGCCTGCTTGCGTCAGGAGCTTATTGAGGCCTTTGTAGAGCACAGGTGAGTTCCTGCTACTTAGTAAACGATCTCATTCGATATATATCATATAATCAAAATAAATATTTTACTTTTGTACTTACTATTTCTACTGTTACTTCTTGTTATTGATAATGCTATTAGTATTACTTTTAATTATTGTTAATATTTGTATTTTTTGTAATTGTTACATATATATAATATTGATTAAAAAAATTATTTACATAATTAAATGTTTACTTCTTTATTAATAAATAATAATAGTAATAATAATAATAATAATAATATTACCTAGACAAAAGTTAATCAAGACAAGCTTTAGGTAGTTATTGTTTTTATTCATTTTATTATTACAATTTATTTATTTATTTTAATTATTATTCTAACATAATTGTTATTATTTGTAATTATTACACAAATTAACATAACATGTATATGTAAATAATAAACAATTTAAATATATATATATATATATATATATATATATATATAAAATTTACATGTATTTTAGTTAAGTTTTTTAGTTACTACTAATAAGGTCCCACTTTATATTAGGTGGCCTTAACTACTATGTACTTACATAAAAAAATAAGTACAATGTACTTATTGTGTTCATATTTTATTGTAAAACACTTTTGCTGCTATTGAGGTGGAATAGGGGTAAGGTTAGGGAGAGGGTTGGAGGTATGGGTAAGTTTAAGGGTGGGTTAAGGTGTAAAGAATGGGTCAACGGTGTAATTATAAATGTAATTACAGAAAATAAATACAGATGTAATTACATGTCGTTTTTTTTTAAATGTAAGTACACTACTAATTATTATTAGTAGTAACTATTACTTCTCTTCAATTATATTAATCTTCTCTGTCCGTCCTGAAAGCTAGTTTGTCATCCTTCTGTCTTGTGCCTCAGATATCTCCTCTTCATGAAGACGGCAGCACTCCAGCTAATGCAGCAGAAAGCCAACAAAGACAAGACTGCAGCCTTGCATGACACGAGCTCTGCAGATGCGGAGTCTGAAAGCAAACCTCAGGCTCTTGAAGCATCTGAGCAGGTTCCTGACGGCATGCCAACCTCTCCAACATCCTCTGAATCCACTCTGACCCCTGATGACTTGGAGGCAACCACTATGTCTGAAAAGTCTGTTCCTGAAAACCAGGAAGCCCCAGTAGATCTGAAATCTGAGGTTCCTACGACAAACACCAATGGTACTCATGAGCCTTCAGCTGCAGAGAGGCAGAATGGAGGGTGTGATAGTCTCTTGGAGGGTAAGGAAGCTGATGAAAATATTCCTGGACTTGCCCAGGCTAAAGAGCTGGCTGAGTCCTTAGCAGCAGAAGATGGATCCGGTATTGGTACGTCCTGTGAGCGACTGAAAAGAGCATGAGAGAAAACAAGAGCAAGAGCTGACAAAGACATGCACACATACTTATTTAATTTTTTTGCTTTTTCTTATCTTAGCTCCCATCTGAGTTCTGTCATCAACTCGTTAGAAGTCCTGCTGTTGTCTTTTTCATTTGCTCTCTCTGTTCTTTCAGTGCATCTCTCCTCTGTGCTGTTTGCTCCTGTTCTCTCTGAGGCTCATTGAAGGAGACCTGACTCTCCTAGATTGGCTTTGTGATAATCTGGCTCCACTGGTTGGGGACTTTAGGTTTTAATAATAATTAATAGTTAAACCCAGGGTTTATCAAACTTTTTAATATGTAAAAGTTACAAATCTGAAATTATTTAATGTTCTCTTCATAATTTTTACTTTCTCTTAGTTTAAATGGAGCACAAATTGTCATTTTTAATATTGTTATTTGTATTTTTTTAATCAATAACATTATATTAAAATAAAATATTTTCATATTTTACTTTTTATTTGTACTAGTTACCAATAATAATAATTATTATAATTGTTATTGTTAATATTATAAGTATTCTTTATTTTTTTTATTAGTAGTAACTGTACCCTGGACCAAGTTTGCAAACCCCTGACTCAGCCACACACCATATCATTATTATTAATCATTTTTATATTTTATTGTTAGTTTATTGTGTTTTTTTTTTTGTTATACATTCTACTTTTTATGGTGGTGTACTGGTGGTTATTTTATAGTTGTTCGCTAGGATACATTTTGACATTTTGTGGAACATTTTCACAGACCCCAAAAGTCGAGAGGTGGTCCTCAACGCCTGTAAAGCTGTGGGCTCCATCAGCAATACCTCGTTCGACATCCGCTTCAACCCAGATATCTTCTCTCCAGGTATGATATATATTATATTTTGTATGTGGATTGTGATTTGCCTTTTTGACAATTCAGGTAGTGTAAGTCACATGACCTCATCCGTCGCTTACAGGTGTACGCTTCCCTGATGACATCCAGAAACAGAAGCAGCTTCTCAAAGATGCTGCAGCCTTCCTAGTGTCCTGCCAGATCCCCTCTTTTGTGAGTCAACACCTGCCTTCTCACATAAGTTTATTAACCATTAGAAAATGTAATAATCTTGAGAGGCTGTGGTAGAATTATTCTAATGCACTGCTTTGTGGTTTATCGCTATTATAAAACGATGTCTACAAAAATATGATAATAGAACCAACTTAATAAATAAATATTTAATAAATATTCAATAAATATTTACATTTAGGTAAAAGACTGTTTAGATCACAGCTCTTTGCCTATGGATGGAGCAACGATGACAGAAGCCCTTCATCAGCGTGGCATTAATGTGCGTTATCTTGGAAATGTGCTGGAGTTTGTGGACAACATGCCTGCAAAAGCACAACTTGAACATATCTATGTAAGTAAAGAATCCATTTATAAAAAAAAAAAAAAAAAATATATATATATATATATATATATATATATATATATATATATATATATAATATAAACATTATATGAAGACTATGCATTTAATTTGTTGTGTTTGTACATGTAGAGAATTGGGATCGGCGAGCTGATCACCAGATGTGCAAAGCATATTTTCAAAACATATCTTCAGGTAAGTTACTACTGTGGTACATTGACATTAATGCAGTGGTACATACACACAATCAATCAATCAATCAAAAGTTTAGGGTCAGTAAGATTTGTTTTTGTTGTTTTTGAAAGAAGCTTCTTATGCGCACCAACACTACATTTAATCAAAAAAAAAATAAATAAAAAAATTAAACACTGTGATATAGTGTACTATTGTTACAATTAAAAATATATATATATATTTTTATTTAACTATTATTATTTATAGTAAAAAAAAAAAAAAACAGAATTCTTATGAAATTATATATAAATAGGGATTTGTTTCAGTCTTCAGGTTTGTTTCAAAATATATATTATATTACATTATAAATGTTTACTATAGCTTTTGGTCAATTTAATGCATCCTTGGTGAATAAAAAATTATTTTATTTCTTACTGACCCAAACTAAGAGTACCTTACTATGGAAATTCCCATATTCCCACATCTATTTATTATGGTATTATTTAGATTGGTGGATAGAAATTTCCAAAAAGAAAACATTGGCAATACCTTTCTACTTTTACTTTTTAGTAGCTGTTTATTGTTTTAATAGAGGCACTAATGTTAATGTTTGTGCTCGTGATTTGCAGGGTGTGGAGCTCTCTGCTTTATCCGCTGCCGTGAGCCACTTCCTGAACTGCCTCTTGAGCTCTTTCCCCGAGGCCGTGGCTCACCTCGCTGCGGATGAGCTGGTGTCCCGCAGAAAGAGCCGTAAGAGACGTAACCGGGTCCCTGGTGGAGGGGACAACACAGCATGGGCCAGTCTGACACCTAGTGAGCTGTGGAAAAACATTACCTCTGAGGCACAGAGCTACTATCACTTCAGTCTACAATGGTGAGAACCAGTTCAAACAAGCTCCTGCATTTCTTTAACCTGGTGTGTCCAGGGACTAATGCTTTTATGTATCACAGTGAAAGTGTGGACCAGGCAGTGGAGAAGTACGGCTTGCAGAAGATCACCCTGTTGAGGGAGATATCAATCAAGACGGGCGTTCAGGTAGTGCTCTTATCGATCCTGCTACTCGTCACTGAAGTGCTTCGTAAGGTCTGTAGTGACAAGGCTTTCTTTTGTGCTTCTCCTGCAGATCTTGATAAAGGAGTACAACTTCGACAGCCGCCATAAGCCGGCCTTCACCGAGGAGGACATCCTGAACATCTTCCCCATCGTTAAACACGTCAACCCCAAAGCCTCTGATGCCTTCCATTTCTTCCAGAGCGGGCAGGCCAAGGTTCAGCAAGGTACAATAAAACACATCCCTATTAATTAATTTTTACATATGATGGCTGATTGATGTGTGCTCTGTTCAAAGGCTTCCTAAAGGAGGGCTGTGAGCTCATCAACGAGGCCTTGAACCTCTTCAACAATGTGTATGGAGCCATGCATGTGGAGATCTGTGCCTGTCTGCGCCTTCTGGCCCGACTCAACTACATCATGGGTGATCATCCTGAGGTACATCCCAAAAAATGTTTGGATACAAGTGACTAAATTTGTTTCTAATTATTTTTAAAACCTTTTGATCCTTATGCTTTAGTTAAATTATTGGTTTGACGAATATTTGCTATTGTGCCAGTAAGCTTTTATTTTATTTTTTTTTCAAAAAAAATTTTTTTTTTTATACACAGCACAGAAATTGATTGATTAAAAATTAAAAAGTAAAGACATTTATAATGTTACAAATGATTTCCTTTTAAAATTTCCTTTTTTTATATGCTGTTCTCTTCTCTTTGTATTCAAAGAATTTGTAAAAAAGTGACCGCTTCCACAAAAATATTAAGCAGCACAACTGTTTTCAACAAACATTAATAATAATTAATGTTTCTTGAGTAGCAAATCAGCATATTAGAATAATGTCTGAAGGATCATGTGAGACTGAAGACTGGATTAATGATTCTGAAAATTCAGTTATACATCATAGGAATAAATTACATTCTTAAAATATATTCAAATAGAAACCTGTTATTTTTAAATGACAACAATATTTTACAGTATTACTGTTTAATGTATATTTGACTGTTTTTTTGATCAAATAAATATATCATTGATACTAGTTGCTAACAAAGTAAAGCATATTACCACAAAACTTTAAAACTACATTTAATTATTTTGAAATGCATGCGAAAGAAAATCAGCCAACATCTTTTTTTCTCCTCACTGTATAATTTCCATACTTGCGTTTATTTCATCACATGATTCTTTCCTCTCTTTTCAAGGCTCTGAGCAATCAGCAGAAGGCTGTCCTGATGAGTGAGAGAGTGCTGGGTATTGAACACCCCAACACTATTCAAGAATATGTAAGCATCTACATCATTTTCTGCTGCTTGCTTAGTAAATATTCCACTATAAACTACAAATGAAAATACTAAATGAACTTCTTTGAACTGTAAATCTTCTCCACAGATGCACTTAGCTCTGTACTGCTTTGCTAATGGCCAGCTGTCCACTGCCCTGAAACTGCTGTACCGCGCTCGCTACCTCCTGCTCGTGGTGTGTGGGGAGGACCATCCAGAAATGGCTCTGCTCGATGTAAGCCTTTGGTGCAGAACCCATTCTCATCCTTAGTTTTGCAATGAACTGAACACGATGTATCGGAGTATTCCTGACTGTCACGTTGATGTAAACCCTGAAAGGCTGACGAGAGGAAATGGAATTCCTCTAGTCACTAAAGTTGAGGTTTGTGGAGCAAAGCCAATCTGTCACTGTGATCTTTCTGTCTGACGTAGAGCAATATTGGCCTTGTGCTTCATGGTGTGATGGAGTTTGACCTGTCTCTGCGCTTCCTGGAAAACGCCCTGGCCATCAACTCCAAATACCATGGGCCACGATCCCTGAAAGTAGCTCTCAGGTACATATGCCTGACTACACCCTAATCAGTGGTGTCATATGCAGTCAAAATAAGAAGTAACATTCACCTCTGTTGTTCTGCAGTCATCACCTGGTGGCCAGAGTATATGAGAGCAAGGCTGAGTTCCGCTCTGCCCTGCAGCATGAGAAGGAGGGTTACACCATCTACAAGAACCAGGTACAACCAAACATTCTTCTGTATCGGATTTGCTATTCAGTATTGATTGAACCTGCTAAAATGTTAAATGATACATTAAGTTACTGTTGTCAGTAGTGCAGCGATGTATGACATCACTTTCACACTTTGGTCAGTGTGGAAAATTCATGTGATTTGAACACCATGCAAATTTATAATAAAGAGTATTATAATAAGTGTTAATGCAAACACAATGTGCTTGTGTTTAAGGTTGGTGAAGCTCATGAGAAGACGAAGGAGAGCTCCGAGTATCTGAAGTACCTCACGCAGCAGGCTGTGGCTCTACAGAGAACCATGAATGAGATCTACAAGAACGGATCCAACGCTAGCATAATGCCTCTCAAGGTCAGTCACTCCTCAGCTGTCCTGAAAATGTTGTCACATGATTCGTCCAGGATGTTTGTTGATGGCTTACGTTGTTGTTTGTGTCTGTAGTTTACAGCACCAAGCATGACCAGTGTTCTGGAACAGCTTAATATCATCAATGGCATCATCTTTATTCCCCTCAGGTGGGTAACCGTTTACACCATTGGGTTTTAGCCAAAGTCATAGTTTTTGTCTTTTGGTTAAGTATTTTGTCATGTTAGTTCTTTAACTGAATGTTTAAATTTACCAGGATTGACATGGTATGTCATTTTATTAGAAAACCTTTGAACTTCAACTAGAACTTGAACTATAATTTAAATTTAGTAAACACAAAATATTCACCAGTGTAACTAAAACACGATATGTGAATTAACTTGTCCTTGCCTACTAAATAAATAGAAGTATACATACTAAAGAATTAGCAAAAAAAAAAAAAAATAAATAAATAAATATATATATATATATATATATATATATATATACGTTTTCCAACTTTGTTAATAAATATATTGCAGTGGTATTTTTTATTTAAATATTTATATATAACATTTCTTTAAATCTTTTTTTTTTTCGCCTGGTTAACAAATATTTTCTAAGTAATTCTTATAATTTGACAACTTTATGCGAGTGAGTGAAATAATTAATATATCGATCTATATATAGATATAAATAGGTGTTTGTGTGTGTATGTATGTGTATATATAACAATTATGATTTAATTCGGCTTGTGAAAATCTAAATTCACGCTATTGATTCTACACACAGCCAAAAGGACCTGGAGAATCTAAAGGCTGAGGTGCAGAGACGGCAGCTGATGCAGAATTCTGGGAAAATGGAGGAACAGCAGGCTGCTCAGTTAGAGCTGGATGACAAGCTGCCTGTGGATGATTAACAGCTCCATCCATGCAGGAGGACACGATGCAGCAGCCATCTGTTTGAACCTGTGGACCTGAGAACTGAGCTGTCTAATCGAACCAATTCACTTTGAATATAATAGGGAGGGGAGAACCAGGAACAGGGGACAGTACAGAAAAATGTACAGAGTGTAGTTTGTAGCTATAAAGAGAATAAAAGCAGTTTTACATGTGCAATTCAACGACACGCCTCCTCGAGGACAACCAGAAGAAGCAGATAGAATGTGAGTTTGCACAGACGAGGCTGGAGATGACCAAGGATGACCATGACATTTTATGCCAGAGCCTTATCCATCCATCATCCCATCTCTTTTCTTCTAATCTGAGCCCAAGATAACCACAATCCGTCCTAAACCAACCCACGTGTGTCGAGAGATCCTAAAAACACAGCTCGATGTCCGAAACTCAGGTGATTTCTACACTGCGCACCAGAAGGGAGATGTTCACCGTTCAACAGAGATAGACATACAAGAATCTTGGGCTTAAGAATGTAGACTCTAAAGGTCTAGTCTCAGGACCTGATGTTAGTATTGTGTCCCATACGTTTTTTTCTGTGCTCGCAATGGCTGCTGCCTTTAGACAAAACCGTTATGATGCAACTTTACAGATGCGAGTTCTCAACCAATCATTTTAGATCGGTGGTATCTGTAAAACAAGGAATCTTTTTGTAAAAGAACATGAGAAGCCATTTGATCTTTCATGTAAAAGTTAATTTAAGCCATGTCCGTTTTATAGAAATACATTGGGACTCTGTGTAAAGCTTTGTCATTGGGGTTAGACATGCACTTGATTCATTTTGATTGAAATACTGATTTGAATTCGACTGTTGTTAACTCTTTTTCACTTTAAAAGTGTGTTTGCGTGCGTTTATGTATGTATGTCTCTTTATGGTTGTCCATACTAGCGCAGAAACGCATTCAGAGGATTCCTCTAAAGCTGCTACAACAGAACAATATCATGATGATATTTTTACACATCATCATCAATAACAGATGGACTCTTGCAACCTGTTAGGATGATGATGGTGAAAATGTGCTACTAATATTGTGGTTTTCAAGATCTGATCGGTATTTTCTCCAGAATATTTTAGCACAAGGTTCAGGAACTCGTGAGACTCGTGATTTGTTCTTCTCTAGCTGTATTTTTTGCACTTTCCAGTGCCGGGTTTTTGTATGGACTCATATAGGACCCTCAAAAGAGAAATAAGATGGGCTGCTTTGCTGTAACTTACCAAAAAAAAAAAAAGATCAAGGATGATGTGTTTGTTTGCTTGTGTACGTGCTTTGTGTGTGTCCTGCAAATGTTGTGCTCAAACTGTACGAAGCAATATGCTGGAACTAAGTGCACCTTGGATTATGCTCATGGATGCAACAAAACTGCTAGCCTGGCTGTGTTTCCCTATACAAAAACAAACATTTTTAAAAATTGGTTTATCTATGAAAATTGGTGGGGGAAAATTGATGTTACTGGTAAGTGATATTTATATTTAGTAATTATGTGTGAGATTTGTGCCTATTTATGCTTATATAAGTCATAAGATTGGGCAACTGTATTTCTTTCATATCTGCTTAATAATTTCTTGATGGATTTTGCAATGAGAAAGCTTGGATGTTGGACCGAAGTCCTTGAATATCTACTTCAGTACTCTTAGGTGCCACATGGGTGTGCTGTAGTCAATATATTAACACATTGAAAATGGACATAAACTCGATTTTTAATGTATTGCGTTCGAAAATGTGAACTGGGTTTGAATCAAAACAAAACAATGAAAATGGAGTTCAATAGGATCTTCTTAAGTATTTACCAACAGGTCATAGTCATAGTAACTTGTTAGGAATATCCCTAATATGCTGGTGTTAGCTTAATGGTTAAATAACAGATGCATCACAAGTTCAGTGTCAAGTAAGCGTGACCTTTGAACTGAAGGGTTAATGAGAGAAATCCTGTCTCTAGTTTGTCCTTGAGACAGGCACTTAACCTTAGGTTTCTACCAGGCTTTGGTATATTAAAAATGACAACCAATCTACCGTTAAGCATGTTAAATATGATCTTGAATGAAGATATTCAAGCTTTCATTGTTGCACATCTCATAGTGAACAAACAAAATTTTACCACATAAAGTCATTTTCATAATTAATAATGTTCACTAAATCTGTGATGTGTTCATGTTATGTAGCAAAGGAACATGTCAGTTCAATATTTCAATAACTTGCATGACAAACCAATTTGATGTAATCTAGATGTGTAGTATTTTTTATTTTTTTTAGAACGGTTTGGGTTTTGTTGACCGCAAAGACAGAAATAAAATAGTTATTTTTGTTCATTTTTCTTTTTGGATTATAATGTTTAATTTGAAGTGTCTTGAATGTCTTCCTACTATTCTTCAGATTACAGTTTAATCACCAATGGGAATGTTTCTGTGTAAAAAAATCTTTTTTTTTGACCAATAACGGAAAAAGAAAAGCGATTGGACATTTAAAATAATTTTGCCCATTTAGACACTCGTAATTTAAATATCACAATTAAGACACCCTTTACCCTGAGTCTGCAGCACAATGTTACATTTGCTCTAATATATACACACAGCAATATACAGTGTTAGTCTCAATGTCATCTGGTGTTGAACAAACATATCACTTTGTATATCTGTAGATTTCTTTCTTTCTTACTACTTTATTTTTATTTTTTGTGATTATCCGGTTTTGGACACGAAATATTTGTCATGCCATTTGTGTGTCTTGTTTTGGTTTCTTTAATGAGTGGTACCTTAATGTAAATTCTTCTAAACAGTCTAATTATTTTTGGTCAGAGTATCCTTTTTTATTAAAATGAATAAAGAAACTAGAAAACAACATGTGATTACATTAATTAAAATATTGTCTATTCTGTGTCTTAAAAGAACATTTACACTTTGTTTTCAAAGAGTAAACAGATGTACTAATTTTCTAAAGTTTTAGAGGAACAGTAGTTTTAAGTTATGTGTATAAACTTGATGAAGACTATAACAACCAATAGACAGAAGTATTTTGCTTCAGGTGAATAAAAAGTTACACTCCAGGCCTGAAAAATGTAAACTGGTTTGTGCACCTGACATGAGCATCGCTGTGACTCTAGCTGAGACTCTCACAAACAGAGGTCACGCTATGTGTTTGTACCCAGATTAAAGTCATTGATGTGCCTCGTCTGAGAAATTATTTTTCACGGTCCGTTTTTGTAGTTATATTATACTAAGTGAATATTTATTGAAGAAACGCCCACAGTATTTGAAAGGAGGGTGCGCGATTGAAGGGCGTGCGCGCCTCCGCTTGCTGAAGTCAGCCCATGCGCGTTCACGTGCCGTAAAAGCGAATGCGGCGCTGCAAGGAGGCAGACCCTGAGACTTCAGCCCCCCTTTTCAACTCGAAAATAACACTAATTTAGTTCCTTACCAGCGTCTTCTGAGGAATAACATTCAGTCCTGAATCTGTAGGGTAAGAACAGCTCATGTATGTCTCTTTTTTCGGTTGTGTTAGATAAAAATCGCCGGTCGAAGTGTTGTAGCTGTAATTTTTGCGCCTCCGTTTCTCCGTGTCTCAAAATGGCGGACGCGGCCGTTGGAGAAATACTTCAGCTTGTTTTTTTCTCCTTTAGTCGTGAATATGCCAACAGCACCACGGGTGTGTATTCTGTGAACGTTATCAATCTATACACGAAATGATGATCCAGCTGCGGTCTGTAGTTTTTGCGGTTCGTTAGTGGTGTAACCTTATGTTGTCGGCGACTCAACACGTCGTTTCATGAATGTCATGTTAAGCTAGCAACAGTTGGCTAACGCCCGTGTCAACACATACCTCTATTTAATCTTATGTACATGTTATATTTAAGGTTGACCTTGCCGTGTGCAATTCCTTTTGGGTAAATACAGAAAATTAAATCATTCCTATGGTCGTTTTGGCTGCATACCGGTTGAGAATAAGGTTAATGATGGCTGTGTTTCAAAACCTAGTGAACTTTCTACCTAGACAACATATTTGGAGTTAGATAGAATCGATAACTAGTTATCTGTTTAGTATTCAAACGAGCTTCAAAATAGTCAACTTTGTTTCTCAAAAAACGATGATGGCTCGACCTGGACAGCATATTTGTTCGTTTAGTTCAAGGTTATGAAACATAACAGAGGTTTTTGACAGTTATTAAGCTCGTTTGTATATAAAACATGATGTCATAAGGGACGACCTGAAGATTTGGACTCTGTGACGATCTGTCATGATGTGTACTTTCATTGCAGTAAATGTGGGCTTCTTTCCAGCCCAAAGATGTAGGCAAGCAATTAATGTAATGACTGCTCACTGCATAACTAACAGCATCTTGCATGCAAATGTAAACATTTTGAAAAGGCAAGCGTGTGCATGTTGCTTATCAAGGTGTGAATGCTTTGAATAAATGTGGAACCTTGTGTGCTTTGGACGTTCTCTAATTGTTATTGTTTTAAGAGATTGTGCCAAGTTTGCTGTACACTCCCTCTCTAGTTTGACAGGCTCCATGGATGGTTGCTGATGATTGCAAGCATGTTGTGGATTGGATTCACTGAACAGCATAATGCTGGTAACATTAAAGTCTCTTATGCCAAATTTACATTGCAAAGATGGCACAGAAGTGCATCCAAAGTGGCATGTCTTTACACAGACTGTGTAATGCTGCTTGGAGGTGGCTTAAATGGGTTCGCACACCAATTACAACTGCATACTTTGTCACTGGGAGCTGAGGTGTGTCTGAGCAGGCATAATTTAGTCTGGCTTTAATGCAGCATTTTGAGCAGGCATAGAGCAGTCAGCTGTGTAAAGATCCCATAATTCTCAAGTCTGCATTTGTTTGATCATAAAACAGTAATGATGATGATGATGCAGGATAAAATACCAGCTTTCTATTTGAATATATTTTTAAAATGTACTTTATTCCTGTATTGTCATAGTTTAATTTTCAGCAGTCACTTTAGAAATCTTTCTAATGTAGTGCGATGGTAATCATGGCAATTCCTTCAAGGGAATGAGAAAAGTGTTTTTTAGTTCAAGTTACATTGGCCGACTGTCTTTACCAGCTTGCACAATTCCACAAAGAAGGATGTTTCCTTTTGCCATCTGTCTTAAAACTAAAGAATCAACATTCTGTTCAGTTATATAGTCTAGGTCTTTGTTGAATATCTCTCATTATCTTTATACTGATAACCAAACAGTGAAGACCAGAATACAGCAGATGATGCTGGATTTCTTTGTTTCATTCTTTGTCTTAATCACATGCTCTTGTTAGTGCTCAGCGTTGGTCTTTTTATAGCATTAATGGATAATCACTACTGGACTGTTTTTGTCTCCGTTGTGTGGTTCAGCTGCACACAGACGGTTGCCCTTCAAACATTTGGCTGAAATAACGCAGGATAATTGTGTGTTTGTGGAGTTCCAACAGGCAGTTTGTGATGACTGGGATGGAGGTGGTGTGGCGAGTTTGGTTTGCTCACTGGATGTGCGTCTGCAAAGAAGAGGTCATAATGCGTTTCAGTGCCAATGGGGATCAGTAATGCTTTCACCATGGCAACTAAAAGCTCTGATGTTTGATGTGTTAAAATGTAGATTTCAAGATGGTGGATCAATAACATCTTGTCATTGATTTTGATTCAACCTGTTTACATGCTGAAATGGCCAGGATTATATGTTACAGCTCAGATTGGTACAAAACGGTATATATACGAAAGCTATATAATTGCAAGAGCTCATTACGCTCTTTGTGGCCTGAACTCGCTTTTTTGACCCTAATCTAATTTTCAAAGTTTCCAGTTCCAGTGTTGAAGTCCCATAGCACACTCATATTAAATTGTAACTTGAAGCAACAAATATGGTGGTACTGGTAAATTGGGACTGCTTGAATTGGATTCCCTCAGCAGCTGTTAATGTTTTGCATGGCAAAGACTGAAAGAGCTGCATTACTGTCGTTATAGGTCCCATTTCAATAAAACCGTCAAAAGCAAAGAAGGAATGAGATGGAGGATAAAGAGCTCTTCTTGCTCTTTGCATATCATTCACATTCCTGGCATTGTCTCCTGCTGCCCTTGCTGTTAAAACATTCAGTTTAAAGGGGAAAAGAGGTCCAGTGCACATCACATGTAACGCTGCTGGGATTGGCAAGCCTACGGAGTAGGTCTGTGCAATAGTGTTGTCACGGTACCAAAAACAGTATAAAGAACAAATACACAATTTACAAGCATAGATAAAATAAACTAGTATTCAGGTACAGAAATGTAGTAATTAAGTGTAAAATAACACTGCTTTTTGTTCACTGTGTGAATTAACTGTAAAATAATTATTCTTTGTTATAGCTGTTTTTGTTTTTTTTTTGGTTAACATTAGTGACATATTCAGCAGCACATATTTATAGGCTGCTGTGCCTTTAAATCTGGATCCAGTATAATTATACACATCCAGTTACTATTTTTGTTTGAAAACTACATATAAAATCGCTATCAAAATAAATAGTTAACTGCAGTTTGACTAAAATAATAATGACTAAAAGTAATGACTAAAAGTTGACAAAAATGCAATGACTTTTTGTCGACCAAAACTAGGCTAAACCTATGACTCAAATGTGACTAAGGCTATTACGCATTTTCGTCTCAAGATAAAGATTAAGACTAGATCAAAAATGCCTGTCAAAATTAATATGGTGTGTATGTGTCTGTTCAAACCATAGACTCGCAGGAGATGCGAAAGATGAATCAACTCGTGTGTGTGTGTGTGTGTGTGTGTGTGTGTGTGTGTGTGTGTGTGTGTGTGTGTGTGGGTGGGTGGGTGGGTGGGCATTTGCACGTGTGTGGCAGAACTGAAGATATGCTGTGTAACATCAAGCAATTCTCTGCTATATGCGGCAAACTAAAACTTTGACCTTTTGCAACATTTTGATTTAAGTAGCATATTAAAATGATTCAGATATCGCACGCCGTTGCAATATGCATATCGCAATATTTACATTTGCGATATTTCGATAATTTAGATATATCTTGCAGCCCTACTACTGAGGATGTCATGACATGGTCATTTAAATTCTGCTTCTCTGTATTTTTCAGTGATTATCTAAACCATTGTAATTACAGGCCTGTAGGGTTGTGCCAATAGACGATATTATCGTGTATGGATGGTAGTCAGAGATATCGCCTGTGGCTGATTTCTTTTGATGATAGCAAGACGATTATTATTATCAGGCTAATAATACTATTAGGTCTGCAAGATTAATCAAATGTTATTGTCACGCGCATCTTGTCAGTAAAGCCGGTTTTGTGATTAGTAGTAAATCTACATCACGTGCAGCATTTAGCCTACTACACTGACAGCTACTACTACATAGTTCACTGACAAGGTACGCAAATCCTTCTTCATAATGCGATTATGAAATTATTCTGCGATTATGTGTTTTAAATAAATCCTTCTGTGAGATGATGTGGCTTCCTACACAGAATAATGTACGCATATTTAGTAGTATTCTATGCAGTCATAACAGGTTATATAGATGACCTTTGCAGTATTGTATACTTTATTTATAATAAAAATTATAGTAAGAAGAACTCAGATAAACCATATATTTTCATAGTCCTGTGTTTATTAGTGATGTTGAATCAATGAAAGCAGTTAAATCTTGTTTATTCAGCTATATGGATTTCTGGATTTCTTCTGTGCGTTGTATTTGGAGTTTCCGCCTAAAAGCGCTCTCTGCCTTTTGGATGGAGATTTACTACTGATCACAGAACCGTGCTTACCTGACAAGATACGAATGACAATTGCATTTTTGGGGGATTTAATTTCATTTAGTCATGCACCCCGTCATTACTATCTAATTAATATTAAGGCCTATTTGTTCAATCATATATCTTTTTCTGCGTTTTTACAGCGTTCCATTGAATTTATGAATACAATGGCCTATCAGAGGCGTTCAGTCATGAGTCATTGCTGAAACACTGGAGTTTTGTTGTTCGCGGACTGAATTCTGCTCTCTCGCAAATTCTCTCCTCATTAACAACAAAGTGCAAATGTACATGCAATTTAATTAAAAGAGATTTAATCATCATACCGTGTAGATAGCTTCACTGATTATAACAGGAGTGTTTTTTATAGTGCATAAACTTGTGATAGACTGAAGCCATGTTCTTTTTGATAATGTAAATGTTTTAATAACTGAGGAAATGTAAGCATTATAATTAGTAACTTACAAAGTTTTTGTTAAATTATCATGTTAAATACAAATTCAGTCATTAAACTATTTTATGACATGAGATTCTAACATTAGGCTGCTTTTAGCCTTACCCTGTAAATAATTAAGCGAATTAGCATGATATTGTGTATCAGTGATCTCACAGGCTGATGATAGGATGATATGACTAATGAGCAGATCGCCCAACACTTACAGGCCTGTCAGCATATCAGATCCTCTCTAGTTGTTCATAGTTCAAGTGGTGCTCATGATCTGGCAATTTACAGATAAACAATTGCTGATAAAGATTGTTCTTTGATTCTTCTTAATAATATTTGCTTTGAGAGCATGTTAACTCACTTAACCATTGTTTTTTAGTCTCCTTGTCCTGTGGCTCAGCGCTGAACCTGTTGTATTTATGTGTGGGTAAATATGTGGAGTGTTCAGAGCTCGGTTGAGGAATGCGGTATGCTTACCTCTTGTTCTTCATGAGTAGTGCCATAGACCCCTATAACAAGATGCAGGTCTCTATAATGCTGTGTTCACACCAAACGTGAATAGAGCGTCAAATTCGCATCTACTGCGTCTAGTTTGCAGCTTTAACATTTTGAATGCATTCGCACGTCTAGAGCGAAATCCACTTCTTGTGGGAGGGGCAAGTGCTAGGCGGTTGTCTGTTTGCAAGATGGCTGATGTTTATCGAGCATCCAGGACTTTTCCACATTTTCGTAGATCGCTGACAAGCTACGCCATATCGCGTTCAATATCGCGGATGAATCACCTTCGATATTGAACGCGATATGGCGTAGCTTGTCAGCGATCTACAGCTCTGTCTATTAAATGCCACTCCAATTATAAGCAGTTGATGGCGATTTTAGCAGTGATCAGGGAAGCAGCTTTACTGATTAGATGCGCATGATCATATCGTTAGATATATAACACAGCCCTACTGCAAATCCATTTATCCATTGCTGAAATTTCCACGTCTTCATGGAGAGAACAGGTCATGGTTGCTAAGCAACGGCAGACTCCTCAGGAGCGCAAGTGCCCGAAGGCTTTGGGGCAAAAAAAAAATCAGAAAGCGGCGTGCCTAGCGTTTTCCACGTTTTTTTAGGCGCGATATGTGAATGGCAATATGAAAACTCCTGCTTAATACAAAGAGTGACGATGCCGGAGACAGTAAAACGTTCCAAAGTGTGGTTATACTTCACTAGAGTTGAAGCAGACAACGCTGGTTGTCATAAGTGCAACAACATTTTTCATGTAAGGGCGGAAACACAAGCAATCCGTCAAAGCATCTTTCAAAAGTGCATTATGTGCAGACAGAGAAATGCAAAGTATTCAATTGCCTAACACAACACAGAGTACCAATAAGAATACTGTTAAAGTACCGGACCGTTAAGCAGTATCAGTAAGAGTAGTAATACCGTTAAAACCTTAACGATACCATCCCTAGTGTGAACGCAGCACTAGAGGTATATAGTGTTTCCCCTCACACGTCTCAGAGAGCACAGATTCTAATGGCTGGATTAGTTGTTTAATAGTCAGGCAGTTTTTTTCCAGGATTATATTCTTAATTCCACAATGTTATTTCCTGAACAGCGAGTAGAGTAATGCTGTATCATAAACCCACTATGGTCATCTCAATACCAAAATTTTTGTAATTTGTATCAGTGTCAGTTAATTTACTGATACTTGATAATGATTTCAAACAACATGTAATAGCAACTAATATACTTTTTAAACACCTTTATTTATTTAAATATAAATATTAAGCTAAGTATTAAATTAAGTGAGAATAACGGCATGTACCTTTTGAAGTAATTCTTAATTAAAATTTCACATTTACAAAGTTATTAATGAAGTAAACTCAGTAAAGTGGTTGTTTTTTGTTTTTCTTTTTGATACTGTCATTTGAATAACATCTGACTGCATTTAAACTGGAAGGTGACGTGTTCACCCAAAAATGAAAACTTGCTGAAAATGTACTCACCTTCATTCCATCCAAGATGTAGATGTATTTGTTTCTTCATCTGAACAGATAGGGAGAAATTCAGCTGTACTTAACTTGCTCACACTGGATCCTCTGAAGTGAATGGGTTTGTAACATGTCATATTAGTTTCTAGCTAAAATACAAGTCCTACGAGTCTGAGTATCGCCCACCCCTTGCAAAATCTGTTTATACTTTTAATTTAAAGAAAATGAACTTTTACACTTTAATAAATCATTACATTAATCGTACTGTGAGATATGCATCATGTATCAAGTAGTGGACGATACCCAGCCATGTTGGCAGGGATGACCAGCAGTTGTGAACTTCTGGCTTGTAGTGTGTGCATGTCCTCTCTCTCTCCAGCCTATATAATATTTTTGTAAAGTATCAGTACTTTTGCCATCCCGACTATATAGTGATCTTTCTTATAGCAGAGAGAAATTTGGAGTTCTGCTTGTTGCTGTCAAACTGTGTATCTCACTGGAGCACAGAAGTAGGTTGATGCTAAAATCTGGGTCACCAGTCCCTTTTACACGTGTTCAGAGCTCCCGACAGGGGCAGCAGGAGTCTGTAACAAAGCGCTCCAAATGGCAGCCGAAAGAGAGGACTTAATACAGGCTAGAATGAGATGTGTGCTGGGGGAAATAGAGCAGATGGAGCACCTGATGAAATGTGTGTTAGCCCCCAAAGCTACCTTCAGAGGAACGGGGTCAGTTGCATATTTACACTTGTCTTAAGCCTGTGTGACCACTACTCGTCTGCACTGTGTTTATTTGCATTCTGTTTCCAGGAGGTCTGTTATTGAAAATGACGAATGTGTTTTTTTCCTCCACAGATGCAGGGACTGTCTGGCTGGTAGATGCCTGCAGGCTGTCAATGTGTGGTGTTCCTGGAGACAGTCTTTAAGAAGAAGTGTTTGGGGTGAGCTGCTGACCACCCGGCAAGCCGGACCCGGTGTCCTATCTCTGATCTCCTGCCAAGGAGATAGCAGTTGCTGCACACGCTACACCTGATCCCCATCCCTGCCCCGTCCCGTCCCGTCACTATGGTGCTGTCACAGAGACAACGTGAGGAGCTGTAAGTTCACAAATCCATGCAGCACTGTGTAAGGCAAACAATAGAATGTATATGTATGTTTAAAAGACATAATGATAATCTTATTTTAAGAGGGTTCATACTTTAGTAAACCTATGACCGCAGTGAAGTATACAGTATAGATTTATCAGGGAGTTTGACAGCTGAAAAGATCACTGGGCAATGTCTGTAAGAGGTCTAGACAAAGCCTGGACATAAAACAACCCTTTTGTGTCCCATCAGGATAGATGTCATTGCAATGGGCTCGAAAGAGTTTGTAGCCACTGTGCAAGGTTTTTGAGTTCGCATTAAATGAAATCCTTGCACTTGATTTATAAATGCTTTGTTTTGTGAATTTTCTGTTAGAAAGTTGAATGTTACTTGAAAAATGACTGTTGGTTCTGTTGAAAGGAAGTGAACTTCCCACTCCAAATAGATTCACTAACATGAATGTGAATAGTCCTGCTAGACTGGCAGCAAATGCTGGGCAGTTTTAGTGAATACTGGTAGAATACCACGGGGCGTCTTGATGCATTACTACTGGATTCATTAGGACAATAGAGAAAAATTGGAGGCAGTGACAAGCTGACTGCCTGCCTCAACAGTTTATTTTCCTCTTTGGCAGATTTCATACAGAGCACATGAATGGAATCTGTAGTGTTTGAGTTACTTAGGCTTTTCTCAGTGCATAGAGCTCAACTGCTGGCCATACAGAAATGATACTTGAACCCTTTCAAAATCTTTTCTGGGGCATGCAAAGAGGTTTTGTTCTCCTTGGCCCGCTCTTTGTATTTTATTTATTCATGTACTTTAAAATTTACTTGCCTGGCTATTTTTCATTTATTTAATTTTTTTTGGGGGGGATTAATGTAACTAACCCAATGTAACTAACCTTCATCACAGAGTAATGTTTCATTTATAAAAATAAAAAAACTGTGTCAGGATCCCTGGTGATGTTTATCTTGGTCACAGGTTGCACAACATCTTACAAAGGCTATATATAGTTACAAAAGGCATAATAGAGTCACTCATACAAGAGCACATTGTGTTTATGCACTGAAAGCTTGGCTGATTGAAGCCTGCGAGGGTTTGGTGAAAAAATAAACACACAGCATATTACACAGAACAAGCTGTTCTTCCTGGTAAATAAAGTGTCATAAATGAGTGTCCCGTTATTATAAAACACCCCTTTCACTCAGTGTCTGTGAAGTGGAGCAGCACAATGTCCCACCAGTCGTTGTTTAAGACTATCATCCACAGATGACTGTTTTTTTGTTTATAAAGTAAGCAGTACAGCACAACAGTTTATGTGCTGGTTGTTGTCTTATTAGAACCCAAAGTAGATAAATAGCAAGTGTGCTTTTTAAATCAGTGTTCGACAACAGCGGGAAGCTATGTATGTTCATGCAGTGTGCGCATGTCAAAAGAGTAAATCCGATCAGAAGCCTGTGACATATAAACACGCATATCAACCTGATCACTTTATTTAGCGTTCATGTAAACACTGTTCGGATTCGGCAATCAGAATGAGTTGATTCAGATTGAAGCAAAAAGTGTCCATGTAAACGTACCTAGTGTGAGCTCATAAGTCAGGTCAGGGATTTCTTCCTATATAGGAGCTAAATATTGCTGTTGACTCTGCAGTTGAGAGAAAATGTGCTCTCAGCTTGCTGTAGGCTGTCTAAATGTGATTGTAGGCCTTGTATCTTGTTATCGATCTTACCCTCTTTGGCTTTGGGATTTTATTGTATTTGCAAGTTAATTGAAAAATGCATTATCTACACATAGCTGATGTCTAAATAATGCTAATTTTTAGCTTGGACCGCAACTTCAAAATCTCCCTAGCACTGCAATCTATAACTCAAAAAAGGTTCAGCTGTTGCTGTTATTAATATTCAGTTTTGCTGGGTTTTAAAGCAATTAAAAAAAAACCTACTTATACATAAAAATGTGTGTGTGTGTGTGTGTGTGTGTGTGAAATTTCATATTTATAAATATCATTCTGCTCTGTTAATAACTGTTAATAAGATGACTTTCAGTCGTCTTCTGACATTTCATCATGACAGCTGTGGTTTAGCGTTGTGCTGTAGGTGTGGCAGGTGTGTGCAGGCCTGGGCTCTGGAGACCACCGCTCTGCCTCATTCTAAAACGTAGCTGCTTTGCCAGCCCCTGGTGAGCTCTGATGGAGCTGCCGCCAGCCAGTCAGCAGGAATCCCATCAGCAGTATGGATTTAATCTGCACACTGGCACATAGAGGAGGTGACGGCCCTTCTGCTGCTTTTAGGGGCCTCAATCCTTTGACTTGGATGCTACCTCAGCATCACAAGAATCAGTCTAGACTTCAGCCTGAGATTTATTCTGTTATTGTGGAGGGCTGAAATAGGGTAATTGAAATGCCAGAAATTTGACAAAGTTTCAATCATTAGGTGGCATTTAAATGGTAATTTTGTGGTTGTGTAGTTGTTTATGCTTAAGCGGTTCCTGAGGAGGAGCTGAGCAAAGCTTTACATGCATTAGTGCCACATGCAGTCAGAGATTACTGTGCCAGCTGCCACTCCTTCATACCGGCAAGGGAATGTGAATGTGTAATCTAAAACTTCCCCTCAAAAGAGTGGAAATCCCTTTGCTTCTGCCTGCTTGTTGTGTGTGTGTGTGTGTGTGTGTGCTTGTGTATACATGAGATTGTGCCGTGGCTCAGGACCTTATTTAGATGACTGTAAACAAAAACATGGCATTAGGTCTAAGAACACGCTCTGCTAGTCGTCTTAAGGGGTGTGGCCTCTGAGGAGCAGCCCAAATCTCATTAACGCTTCTGTCAAAGGGGCTACGCGTGTGTATGTGAGACAGCTGGCTCAACACTCCCGTGCTGTGCACACACACGCACATCCAATTGCATGTGCCCTTTACACACACGAACTCAAGGTCTGCCATCTCTGAACTGCCATAACACAGAGCATTTGCAATTAAGCTACATTCATCATATCACTAAAATAAGATCTGTATGCTTCACTTAACTATCTGGGTGGCTTTCTTTCTGTAGTGTCAAATTTTTCAGGGTGTAGCGAACTGTTTAGCATTGAATGTTTTTCAGAATAGACAGTCAAGGTGTTCTGAGTGCTTTAGCATGTGCTTATGCTCTCTTTTTAATTTAGAACGTTCCCTTTCATATTATATTCGTTGTTTGACCTATACAGTGTGCTGTAGTGCGGATGAAATAATGAGGCTTTTTGAGAACTGATAAGGTCAGAGTGCTAGATATGCTGTGGTTCCTGCATTATTTCAATGGGTTCACTAGTTTTAGAGTCATCAGTTTTGAGAACTCATTTGTTCTGTTTAGACATTGAGTGAAAAGGTTTGTCTAACTGGTTCTTACTGGAAACTAGTGTAAAGTCCACTTGGATGCTCAGAGAACACATCGTGTGCGCTTACTAAGCAGAACTGCAGTAACCTCTGCTCAGGTGCCTTTTGTCAGAGAATAATCAGCTTTCCTGTAGAATCCCTGGATAGAGCCGCAAAGAGAGAGTGCTGGCTTTGATGAAAGCCTCTTTCTGTTGGCCGTGTTGTTTTTTATGTACAGGCTAGCTGCAGGAAATATCACTCCTTTCTCTGTTTGTACAAAGGTTACCATCTCCAAAAGCATGCAGAGGGACTCATTCTGCAGTCCTGTGATGCCATGTTCTGATTCATGATGGCAGCTGGATAATAAGTAAAGCAAATCCACACGCCAGAGGCATTCAGACAAGATATACCCACAGGGGCTCATCACAGTCTGATAAGACAGTGTTTGTTTACTGAGAAGAGATGCGCAGGGTTTGTGGAGTCGAGGTGGGAGGGGTGCGGGATGCTGTCTGGCTGGCAGTGGTGATGTGGATCTGGAAGCACGCACTTAGCGGAAATGATGTTAGAGCGAGATGAGTCTCCTCCAGAAAGAATGAGGTAATGCTCCTCACCTCTTCTCCTGCAGCCACTCTCCTGTGCACATATCGCACACACATACTGCCACCATCCTGCTTTAGATTTAGTTTGACATGCTCTTCAGCTGCAGATTCAGTCATGTGGTCATGAATCATACTGTAATTAAAAATCTATTTAATTTAATTTTTGATTAGCTATTAGATATGTTATGAAACGCATTTAATTTTTCTCAGATTCAGTATTATTTTTCCTAAATTGTTTTCAGTTTAAATTAGTAAATATTCAGTTTAAAACAATTTAAGATTCGCAGTTTAAATTACAACATAGGTGAAAAATTGTTATTATTATAAGATGTTTTAATAACCATGTATTCGTTATTTCTATTGTAAATAGAAATAGTTATTTCTATTCTAAATACATTCTATTGTACAATATATTTTTGTCAATCCTTTTATTTTGGTGGGTTGTATTGAAGACCTTTTGTTTCAGAGTGTAACTGATGGTAGTTTTGTCAAATGAAATGGTGAAATGTCTTTGAAGTGAACTTTCAGAGCATCTTAAGATGAAGTTCTTGTTGAGTGTCCTTGTGAAGTTGGCAGATGCTGTTAGATGCTGTTGGTAGATGCTGTGTCATGCATGCTTGAGTATGTGTAGATGAAACTGTGTCTACATTTAACACATACCCACTATCAATATTTGCTAATGTCTGCCCACAAGCAGAGCAGACAGCATTTTCTTTATCATATTCACATGGAACTCAGGTAGATGCAAATAATGCAAGGCCCTGATTAAACAGGTCAACTTTTTCAGGTCTGTAACTCATGATATAGATGTAAATCATCTATATCATAAGCGAAATTGGTTTCATAGAGGAAATCTTGCAATGACTCCGAGCTTTTAAAAGCTGACAACAAAGCATTTGTATTTTCCTTCGTAACATCAAAGAAACTGGCCATGATGGCATGAAAATCAGCCCTGATCACATTTTAACTCCGTATGAAGTAAAGGAACCAGTGAAGTGTGCTGCTGTCAGTGGCTTGTTTATATTCTAGAGAGAAATGAGCTGCAGTTGTTTAGGTTCAAAAACTATTTGAAGGAAGGCTGGTCGTCTTCTCATTTTTTTAATAAACCTAAATTATTTTTCCTTACTATTACCTTATTAAAACTAGCTGATATTGTTAAATTAATTAAAATCTTTATAAAGTTGTTGGGATAAGTGGATTTCCTTGAAGTCAATTGTACGTGTAGATGAGACGCATGCAAACCTCAAATTAAGATCACATTCATTTTGCTGTTTAATATTTATTTATACACACTAGTCTGTGAATGAAAGTTTCTGGCTTATTTTTGATTGGTTCATCTACATTTTGCCAAATTCCTCGACATTCTACGTTATACAGTAAATGTCATTTTGATGACAGAATTCCTTAATTCGGTCCACATTTTCTGCATTATGAAAATCTTATGGCCTTATGTACCTGGCAGGTTTTATGAAGATATTATGAAGACTCTTTTTCTCAGATTAATGGGTTTACATCTACTTTTAATAAACAAAATATGTTACCAGGTTGTTTGATTTCATGGTGCAAATACATATTTCCAGCATATCATCAGACTCCCGCTCACTGTGTTTGGACATTCAGATGTTCCCATGTTGCCCAAAAATGCTGTCTAGAGCGGCAGCTCCTCTGATTTTGAGACTGTCTCTGGTTAGTTTGAGGAAGCTCTTCCTTAAAGAAGCATTTCTTTTGTTCCTTGTTTTCAGCATCTCTGCCCACTCAGGTTCAGTTCTGCTTCACTTCCTGCCTGCTCCATAGTTTCCATGGAAACCAGTCCAAAGCTATGAGCACTCATTTGTTTGTTTTATTTGTTTATTTTTACTTTTTCTTTTTTTTGTTTTTTTTTTATTGTGACTGCAGCTAGCAGTATCGCAAAAAATAGTAATTGTGGCTGGATTTTGGATGATGCATCCAGCAGTGGGTGTGCAGGTGTGTGAGGACTAGCATTGGGGGAGATGCTACGTGTGCTGTTTCACCTAGGATGAATCACTGGAACACCCTCATGATGATAATCTGAAGGTAGATTCAAAAACTCTGGTTTCTGCCCTGAGATTTAAGTCACTATTGTCATATACAGACTACAGTTAAATGTAGTGGTCACTTGTCTTTGAATTTGGTAATCTCGCTGTTTTATTCAAGCATTTTATTAAATGCTTCAAAGAAGCTCATAAGCACAGTTTCATGTGGGCTGCTTGTTTTTTGACATTGTATTTGCTGTTTAATGAGCTTTTCTGCAGCACATAACTTACATTTCATGGTTATATTCTTGTCTGTAAATTATGAATTATGAGTTTCTGTTCTGCAAAAAGGCTTGTTCTAACAGCAAGTCATTTTAAACTTTCAAAGACTTCTCTCAATGCATGACAGCCAGATGGAGTGTGATAATTGTGATTTTAAAATATAAATTTTAATACAATATTTGTTGTTGGGCATTACATTTAAAAGGATAGTCAACCAAAAATTACCTGATGCCTTTCATTTCTTCCCCTCATGCCATTCCAAACCTGTGTAGTTTATTTTGTGAATCACAAAAGAAGATATTTTGAAAAAAAGTTTGGAACCAAACTCCATTGGACCCCATTGATGTCCAGTTGAATAGACAAATACAAAAGACAGATTTAAAAAAATAATTAATTACTGAATTTTTGGTTATTACTGAATGCATTTAAAGATTTTGAACTGTTGTCATCTACGTTTATTGTTAACAGCAGTGAAATAGCAAAATGTGGCTTTGCTTCTCATGGTCAAACAAATGTGACCGAGTCCTGTATACAGTATGCACACAGAATGCTAATTTAGTGTATTTCCAGGATATGCATTGTCATAATCAACGCTTCTTTGTGAGTCCAACAGAGTGGTTCAGCAAAACAACAATCTGATGTTATTGAGCTGTATCTTTAGGAAGGTATCTGTCGAGCATGTCCCTCTCAAAGCAGAGTAGAGTCACACACATATGTTCCCTCCAGCATGAAGCAGTGTGTAGTTCATTCCTGTCGCCTGTCACATGAGAGATAACCACATGCTGACCTTGACTCTGAACAGAGCACCCTCATTGTCACAGGCTGCAGTAGATATGGTGCCAGAGCTTGGTCACTTTATTGTCTGCTCTTTAGTGAACTGGCCCATCCACCAAACACACACTGTATATATAATCATATCATTTATCTCTACCCATGCCACACCCAGAGTTTTTCCTCTCCCTGTGTGTGCTGTTAGACTCTTTGTTGTCTGGTCTATAGATATTTTAATTCTTTGTATCGATCTTGATTTTGATCTTGATTTAAGAGTGTATGTGAACAATGCGGCTGTCTCGCTGAAACAGCATTTCCATATTGGGCTCCTTGTTTCCTCGCGGCTGTGGATCCTTCTGCCATCACAATGCCAGGAAGAGTTTGGACAGCAGAGTGGCGTCTCTGACAGCCTTCTTTGTCTTCACTATCAATGAATATCTTCCGCTCACCACAGTCTTGCTGACTCCTCAGCAGCTCGAAATGTGTTGAAAACAGAGGTGGAGGCTTCTTTCAAAGAACTGACACATTCCTATTTAAGCAGAAAGCATTTGTAAAATTGTTCTTTGTGAATGTGCGCACATTTTATTTTTGCTTTTAAAAGATTTGTTTTCCCTAGCATGCTTTTTTTTTTTTTTTAAATGGCAAGACTTTGCTTCTGTCATTGACATGGAAGTAAAGCCATGGAGCGGTGGTGGTGTTGTTGTTATTGTTATTAATGTAATGAGTATTAATGTGTATTATTACTCTTATTATTACTACTATCTTTCTTTAAAATACATATACTTGTCTAATACTTAATATTATTATTATTATTGGTACATAATGCATTACAAATTCTCATCCTTTACTAGTAGATATATCTAAAATACTTGTACACTAATGATTACCATGGACTTTATTTATTTTTTATTTTTTTAATGGCACCTCTTTGGGCCAGTACAGAAATTTGCTTTGTAAATTTGCATATCAGTTTTTTTTTTTTATAGTTTGTCAGGCTTTAATAGTCTCCATGTATGCTTAAGCAGTTTTCCACGAGGAGCTGTTTTTTGTCTACTAGAGTGAAATTCCAGTGTACCAGTGTCTGGATATGTGTTAAAGACACGCATGTTCTTTCAGTTTTGTCAAAAGCTCTTACCACAGCTCTTTTCTTAATCCACAATCATAAAGCCTGGTTATCAAGAGAACTAATTAGGCTTTTCTTTGTTTTTCAGAAACCGAGCGATAGCTGATTACCTTCGTTCCAACGGATATGAAGAGGCATATTCAGTTTTCAAAAAGGAGGCGGAATTAGACGTGGTGAGTGTGGGAACCCCCCTCCATTTATACCCCAGTCAAACCAGTATTTCTTAATTTGAAGTATTCCCCATTTAATTGGCGCCTCTGTGTGAGGTTGTGACTGACGGCACACGTGCTGAATTAAGGAGTGCAGAGATAATTATGATGTGTGGCAGATGTAAAGCCTGGCACTCCCTGTTGTCTCAGTGATGGTTCACATTGATAAAGGGACAAACTAAATTGTGTCTCTCCATTATCACAGGGTAGACTAGGAGAATTACTCCAATTCAGCAGAAAATCCCTTGCCGTAATATGCCGTCTGGAAATGCGAGAGATCTCTGCAAATGCAGAAGATCTTGTTTGAAAACAGTCCTGGTTGGACAGAATATAAACTGTTTATTTCCTTTGTACAGGGAAGTGCGAGCATGAATTATTGATCCGATATGTGGACAGAGAGGTGGTAAAGTGCTAAAAGCTCTCTTTAATTAAACCGAATGATATTAACACAGCTTTATTTAGCAGAAGAGATTTCTTCTTTGATCCTTCCTGCTGTTAAAATGTTCTGAGAGGGGGCAGGTTTGTGACTTTAGGCATAACTGTAGATGAAATGTGGTGCTTTGAGGGCTGGAGAGAACTGATGGACTGTCAGACTGCAGTCCAGAGGCTGGCACGGCTAATGGGACTGGTATTTAGCCATTGGCTAACACACATACCAGAGGGTCCAAGCAGATGGTGGATCAATCCTCTGTAGAGGCTTTAAATGCCCCTCTCCTTCAGAGACGTATGTCATGACCTCTCTCACTCCACTTCTCATCACACAGACAGCACCTGTTCTGCTGGACATCTCTGATATTACTCCAGAAGAGCCTCTCTCCTCTTATTCTCTTTGTCTGCCACATCCTTTTTTTCATTACAGTAGACCTGGGAGCTGTGTTAAGCTTTTGCATTTTTGATGGTTGGAGACCAGTCTAGTGAAAACCACGTATACACTTCTTTCAGAAAACACACCCTTCATATTGCTTTCGGGATGAGACTGTGAGCTTGCATATTTAAAAACACAACCATAGAAAGGTCTTCCGTCAGGGTTTGGAAATGCGAGGGTGTAGTCTTGTTGGATTTTCATACCTTGGAATTAGGCTGAAAGCAATATGTGTGTGTGTGTGTGCGTGTGTGTATGAGAGAGAGAGAGAGACAGAGAAAATACTTCTGAATCTCAATATTTCTAATAAATGCATTTTAATTACTGTTATTGTAATATTGTTATTATATTGTATTAATTTATTATACATTTATTTGTATTTATAATTATTATTTATTCATATAAAACATAAGATATTTGTCATGTTAACAAAAAAAAAATTGGTAGTACTGTAGTTATTATCGGCTTTTGATGCTTAATGTTTTTGAATTGGCGAATTAGCATTTTTCTCCCATTTTGAGAACTAAATAAAAGTTGTTGTTAGTGCCAGGCACCCTAAAGTTGATTTTTCACAGTGCGGAGTTTATGTAATTGTAATCTTGGTAATCTCTCTTGTCTGGTGGAGATTAACCCATGTGAAGGGATTTAGAGGGAATTTACAGTTGCCACCGGGGTGATAGGTGTATGCCTTCTAGGCATATGTAATTCTTGATGTTTTGGGGGATTTTTTTTTTTTTTTAAGCTGTGTGTTGCGGGTGTTAAGGTGTAATGCTTTTGTCATCTTCTGTCACCAGAATGAAGAATTGGATAAAAAGTATGCAGGTCTTTTGGAAAAGAAATGGACCTCTGTCATCAGATTACAGAAAAAGGTTTGTGCATTTCATATTTAATGCAAATCCTATTAAAAACCATTGGGGCAGCCTTGTCTCATTGACTATTCATGGTCTGAAATGCCAAAATTTAGGGTTTAGAAATGCTGCATTTCAACGACTGGAACTGTAATCCAAAAATGTCATTTTCACTCGTTTTATTTGATGTGTGTTAATGATGTGTCATACGCATGATGTCTTATGCTAGGTGATGGAATTAGAATCAAAACTGAATGAGGCAAAAGAGGAGATTAATATTGGTGGGCCAATTGGACAGAAGCGAGACCCCAAGGAATGGATTCCCCGTCCTCCTGAGAGATATGCCCTGAGCGGCCACAGGAGTCCTGTCACCAGAGTCATTTTCCATCCTGTTTTCAGCGTCATAGTCTCTGCCTCAGAGGATGCAACAATAAAGGTGAGGTCTTCTCTCCTCTCTTATCAAGCACTTTGTCTGCATGGTGTATATCTCATACCCTCTAAAACTGATCTCATGTTTCTGTTAACTCAGTGTGATCAAATTGTGATTTACAGTATGAAAATGGACAATCAAATTTAGGCTGACCTTCCTCGCTGGCTTATATAATTAGTGTCTTGCTTTAAATAAGCTGTAAATTTGACTGCAGGCTGCCACTGTCTTTTTGCTTTTTGTCTCTTTTTGCTGTTTTGATCATAGAGGGGCTCTTGAGGCACACAAAATACACAAGTTTGCACAAGAAGTGTGACATTCCCATGGTAAACCTATTAAGGGGTTTTTGGCTGTTTTTAAAGTCAAGAGGAAAGCTTTTTTATTATTTAGATCAGCCAAACAATTCAGAGGTATAGTATATCCAAGGTTACCCCCTTTATGTTGTATTTTACTTGGAATCAGGTCTACAGAGGTTTTTTTTTTATTTTCCCAAACCCTAGATTTTCAAGTGATTCATGTTGTGCCGGCAGCTCCGGACACCAACCTGAGTCTGTGCCCCCTCCTCCTGTGCCCTAGTTTTGTACTCTATGCTTTTAACCCCTTCCCTAAAATACCCAGCCCTCCCAGTCTTAACATGGGCAGCCCTCAACCAGACATCTAGAACTGGTCCAAATATATTCTGCACAATTCTCTCCATCCACATATTCATAGCTATAATTGTCAGGACGCCTGAAGCTGTGTAGCCAGATGCTTTTTTTTTCTCACTTCTGTTCAGTGTAATTCAGTGTAGACCTTTTTTCTTTCTTTTTAGCTTAAACATTTTCTTCTTTTTATGTTAATCAGCAGTTTGACAGCCACTTGACAAGACAGTTCTCCTTCTGCTTAGCCTTGTTGTTGAATCAGCCAAATGGTTTGCTGTTCAGTGTCATGCACAAGTATGTTTTTTTTTTATGTTTTTTTTTTCTCAGACTGATATTTTATACATGCGCATGAACATATGACGTGTGCTAAAAAAAAAGGAAAATCTTTCATCTCCACAATTTGTCTGAAGTGTCAACACTCTAGTCTAAAATAAGCCCATTCGGTTTATGCAGTTTTTTGCAGATTTTTAGCATGCTCTTATTTTTTTTTTCTTTCCCTTGCTTTTGAAGCCTGGTTTTATATACACTCTTGGTTCAGACTGTTTAAAAAAAAAAATAACTGATTTTCAAGGATACGTGATATAGCGGACCATGTTGGTTATTGGCAAATTTTGCTTGTTTATCTATTCAGTTAAAAGTACAGGTTGTAGGACCTGCTACTAGAGGGCACACAACCAAAACAATAACAATAAAGTAGTTTGATGACGCTAAGAAGGAGTGTGGAATGATGGGATTTGTTGCCTTCAGTAAGTTATCAAATTAATTGATTACTGTTTAGTCAGATGATATGAAAACGATTTCCACTTGTTAAACTAATATGTACACTTGTGTACATTCAAACACCATAATTGGGCAAATATAGCAAATGTGAGTTCAACGATTTGCGCAAGTAGATTACATACAAAGTCAATGCAAAGACGCGATCAGACTATGGATCAGACGCGTCCTCTTGCAGGTCTAGAGACGTGATGCCCCGCGTTTGGCATGTATGCTCCATAATACTAATCTTATTGATCGTTATAATAGTATGTTTTCTGTAAAGGTACGAATCAAAACAACTCATCTGTCGAGTACAACACAAGCGAGATCGGCATCTCTTTCTAGTTTAAGTTTGTCGCGAAGCTTTCTCCATCTAGAAAATGCAACACCGGTATTGATCCTCGCTCTTTCTCTCCTCTTGTCCCAAACTCTTCTTGGGTCGTTTGGTTGGCCCGTATGCTTACGTTTACGGGAGCTGTCCTTGTAGACAGAACCAGCAGCAGACGGTAAACCGTAATTATGTTCCATAAATAAGTAACACAATCCACCATAATACGTGCAAGAAGTAAATAAGGAACTGCTTGAAGCAAGGTAGTGGTTTTCTGGACGCTAGACACTACTTCTGCGTTTGTCCAAGACACGGTTGTCATGTGGTTTCTACGTCAGTAAAGGCGTAGCTAACGTCATTGACAGGTGACTGCACTGCCCCGTGTCACTGTTTAGAATGGGAATTTTCTCATGATTTACAAGTAGTTGAAAACATTAGAGATTTTGTTAGTAATCAGCTGGACAAAATATGTAACACTTGCCTAGTGGTTTTGGGATATATTGCTTCAAATATCTTACAAATTGTGCAATTGTGTTGTGGTTCTACAATTCTCCATTTATTTAATTTGTTTTGATTTGTGTTGTAAAGGTAAGTTGATGATCAGGCACATACTTACAGATCAATAAGGGCAGATATAAGTAGTATACACTCCAGGTAATAGTATTGCAGTCTCAGCTACATTGTTAAAGCTTACTTGCATGACTAACCCAGGTGTGCCACATCAGGCTTTTCATGTGCATATTTTCTATCAGAACATGACTTGTGTTCTGTCTCCCTTTTTGGAAGCTGGAGACAGATAAGCAGGTGGAAGGGCTTCTGTCACCGGCCCCCTGTGCAGCAGACAGCGCTTATCCCTGTGTGTCTGCCACCTTGAAACTGCTGAAACCCGATCTTCACATTAAGCCCTGAGGCTGTTTATCATACTGCTGCATCCAGATGAACAAGCAGATAACATTCAACTCGTTTCAAAAAAATTCTTTAATGGTAAAGAAAATGATGAATTTTAGGGAAAACATGTCAAATATATTCTGAATGAAATGTTCAGATTATATCCAGAGGGCAGACTGACGTCTTAGGTGGTGTTTAAAATCTGGCTTTGTGATGGATGTTTCACTGAATATATAATAGCAGCTACAAGCCCAGACCTGCCTTTTATGCTTTATCTTATCATAACAAGCTGCCAAACAAGTTAATTGCTTTTTTTATTGAAAAGATTCTCAACTTGGGCTAAAACTTATGTTTTTTTGTGTCTGATCCAGGTATGGGACTATGAAACGGGTGACTTTGAGCGGACCCTCAAGGGCCACACAGACTCGGTGCAGGACATTTCCTTTGACCATACTGGAAAGCTTCTAGCCTCCTGTTCAGCGGACATGACCATTAAGCTCTGGGACTTCCAGGGCTTTGAGTGTATCAGGACCATGCACGGTGAGCATGATGTCACATGTTGTCATTGGTTCTAGGAGCTGTTAGGAGCGGAGGGGCGTCTCAGGGGGGAATCGAGTGTCAGGAGGCAGGTGTTGAATGCAGCTCATTAATATGCCCGGCTGCCAAAAATCCATAAGAGAGATTCTTCCTGTATTAGAAGGCATCCTTTAACCCATTTTCTCATTTCTCTTTTTATAATCATTATAATATTTTATATCTATGGATACAATATAATCCATGGACCCTTTTCACAGACTGTTGTGTGTTTTAAATCCTAAAGGTTTTTTTATATTTAAATGAAAATATATATATATATTGTACATTTATAAAACTGTACTTTGTATTATGTTACCTTTGAATCAAATTTCAAAAAGATAGCTGCTGTAAGGCTTTATCTAATGCATCAGCCGTAGGAGTGATGGTAAATTTGACATGGTTCACTCTTCTGACTGCTGTTATCGGTTTCTCTATTTTCTTCCTCTTTTTGAAAGTTGTGAAAACAACATCTTGGTGTTTTTCTTTTGCCATTTAAGCTAATAACTCAAAACAATCTCCAATTCACTGTTATAGAATTTTACCCAACTGAGAAGGCCAGAAATAGAGATTCATTAAAATTTATAAAATTTATATTTAATACACTGTAATAATGTATTACATTTTTCCTAAAATTAAAATGTATTTTTAGAGCATTTTATATATATATAAAAAAAAATCCCCACTCTATGAAAGTGAGATCCTGTACTTGCTCTCAGAATGTGTTTCTTAGGATGTGCCCATGCTTAAAATCCTAGCTGCTTGGCTAATTTTAATAGCTTTGGAAATGTGTCAGGCATTTCTAATGGGAGATTACGCAAGTGAACTTGCATTTTGTCTTACAGGTTCTGTATTATGTTAACATAGCTTCCCCTGTGTTAGATGGATGGTTAACACTGTAAGTGTCATGAAACCCCCCCGTTTCAGTGTGGGTCAGATATCACCACAGGTTTTAAGCTGAGTGATCTGCATTTGCACCATGCATCAAAATACACTCATGTGCTTTTGCAATGATTCAGGAATGCTTCAGTTGGTTGGTTAAAAGTAATGATCAACCCTCTACAATGCGATTAAATCACTCACTTATGTGACTTAATCTTCACTCTGGGTGTCTAAATGATGTCTGACGTTAGCCATTGGCTAATAAATTCTTAGATTTTACTCGCCAGTGTATGAGTTGGAGGCTAAGTTTAAGTTTAGCACAGATATATTTGCACTCGCCATACATGCTGACTGAGCGCTTCAGAGTTTCACTCTCAGTCAAGCAATCTGTGCTATTTTTTCAGTTCATCTCAATGGATGTGCAGCGTACATGTATTTGATGTACCGTAAATTCTAGTGTGAAGGTGCAAGACTTGCCGTCGCTTTGCTGAGAGCGCTGTGTTTCTCACATGCAGAGCGAGAGCAAGAGAGTTTTACATACCATGCAGAATTGACATGTAAACAATATTCCTTGTATTTTCCTGTCAAAATTACACTATTGGTTTTTCTGGTAGTGGGGGAAACTAATGTGCAAATGGCAGTCCCATTGGTTGGCTGGCGCTCACCTATTATCATTAGTATATAAATCTGGAAAGTACAATTTTCATGTGTCATGACAAAAATGAGGTGTTCTCAGAGTTTTCCTCAAGTCATTTATAAGCCATATAAAAAATGTGTAAATCCTGAGGGTTGTGGCCGTGTGCCAAATGCTCATAATTTACACCCATCACTAAAGCTGGCATATTTCCCTGAGACTAGAGTAGACCGTTCTAGCACAGATTCGAAGAGGTGGCAAAGGGACCCCCCTTCCTTCTGTTTGCAAGTCCCCCTTCTGCTCTCTCTCTCTCTCTCTCTCTCTCTCTCTCGCTGTCTCGCTTCGTGGGTCGGCTGCTTTAACGGAAGATTAGGAGATTTGGACCGCAGTTTAATTATCCTCTTTGAAACGAGATAACATTTTGTGGTTCTCCTCCCATATTTAAGACTGCATTTTCTAGACTACTGAGTTTCATCATCTATTCAAGAGCTTAAAAATGTTCTATGTAATTAGCTCATCTCTTTTGCCGCGCTCTGTGAGAACAAAGCTGCCCAAGGCAAATTAGCTGCTTCTTATTCTCCATTAAATTGTTCAATATGTTTTAAAGCTTAACCACTCAATGTCAGATCCTAATGTGCATGATTTGTGTGGTAGAAATATGTATATTATGTGCTGAATCTGAAAATGAATTCAGTGTATACTTCTCCGACATTGTTGGTTCTTGTTTGGATGACTATTTCAGGACAGTCTGGAATATTTTATCCTTAATTTTTTTTCTTTATTTTTTTTCAGGGCATGACCATAATGTTTCATCTGTAGCTATTATGCCCAATGGAGATCACATAGTTTCTGCCTCAAGGGATAAAACCATTAAAATGTGGGAGGTGGCCACTGGGTAAGTCATTTAGCAAATGCTGTATGCAGGATTCATCCTTTTAATTTGAAATTTCTTAATGTACTTATTGGATAAAGTCCTGGGCTAGCAAAACAAATCTTGGGGATTTTAATGTACCCCTAACCATAGCTTACTACAACAAAACTGTCCAACAATACAGTTATTGTATTGTTGAGTTTCTTCAGCTGAAAAGCACCTGTGTAAATGTTGAACAAGTAACAAAGTGAAATTCTCCCCTCCAGCATTTTTTCATGGTGTAATCAAATAGGGCATTCACATTCACAATAATTTTTTTCAGTTTAACACATTAAAAATATTTAATGCAAAAACACCATGGTGGAGCTAGGGTTGGCCACCCCACTCACAACTGCTGCTTCTGTCTCCTTTTTTTTCTTGCCAATAATTGCATTTATTTAGACACAGCCCGTCTTTATTTCCCCATATCAAATGGGAGACTTTCAAATGTGCGCTTATACTTCACCTCAGTGTCAGGCGTTAGTCAAACAAGTGCAGAAACGACACTGGTGACGAGGGAGCTTCAGTAGAGCAACAGAGATTAAATGTTGTCAGGCCATATGCCAATAAAAGCTCATTTGCCTGTCCTGTCAGCCGTTATACTGTACTCTTCAGTTGCACGCACAAATGCAGTGGTGGCATGCTTTTAGCCTGTATCATTTCATATTAAAGTGCAAAATAAAATACGAGCATGCAGTGTCATAGAGAAATAGACTACATGTCTACTTTTAATGAAGATGATCATGTATTGAGCATCTACAACTTAACTTCAGTTTCATTTGCTGCAGTTTTGCACTTCAGCTTAAAGAGAAATACCTGTGGAGATTCGTGTTGCATCAGCACTGTCTTATCTGACTTATAAAGGCCCCGATATACTGCAAACAAAGTTATTTTTTGTTTGAGGACAAAAAGTATGAAAAGCGTAAGTGACGGTATACGGTTTTCTAACATTCCGATACCTCCTGCACTGCTGGAAGGCGGGGTTATAAACATGAAACAATCAAGATTAGACCATACACAGCCAACAAGATAGTCGCTGAGATGTACTCTCCTGTCTGACCTCCGTAGAATGAGAAAAGAACCGGGGGGATAAATCGCATGTCAAAGAAGGTGGGGTTCCAGAAAACACCCAATGACTGCATAATTGCCAGGCCACGGACCAATGGTAGCTCAAAGGTGTTTAGGGAAAAACCAAACCAAAACCAACTCCCCCAAAAAGTTTGCTTTGGTGAGCTGGTGCGAACTGCCAAAATGAACTTAGTTTCGGCCTGATTTTCGAAATGACGACATTTCAGTTGGTTCTCGATTTCGTTTGAAGTACTTTCAGGGCCTTAACATGTCATACAGCATATAACATGCTCTCACACATTTATTATTTTAACATTTTGGGGGGAGTAAAATTTACATATGTGGTTTCAATAACCAGATGCATTTACATTTGTCCAGTTTTGTTTGGAATGCATCCCAGACCACTTCCTGAAGTGATTTGAGCAATCTCATAGTTATTTGATCAGAGAAAAAGCATGAAGTGTGAACGGGCCCTTTAAGACCTGAAGTGGGTCAGAAAAGGAAAATAATGCCACATCCGCATCATGTTCAGCAGCAGCAGCTCTTAAAGTAACAGCAGAAAAAAATCTAATAACACAGCTGCTGTGATTTCTATTAATCAAAGAATAAAAGAAAAAAGTTGAAATCAGTAACTTTTGTAGCTTTAAGGATTAATCTATATTTAATTTACAATTAGTGTTTGATTAACTTAATACATTTCTGTATAATTCCTACTTGCTAAAGGGCACAAGTAAACATAATCTTTATTATAATGTGTTTATGTGAAAGCTTAAAGTGATATAGATGTTAAAATTGATAGCTCTGTTATAGTGTAACGTTGAACCGTTTAACAGATTAAATATTAGGGGAAAAAAAACTTCTTCCTAGAGACATCAGCAGTATTGATATCGTGATACTTGCCTTCAGTTGTAAAGAAAAAGATGCTGTTAAACAAATATTAAATAAACTCTGTTTTTATGTTTCTACCTTAATTTGAAGGTTGAATATGAAATTATTGCAATGTAAAATTATGTTTAAAAACTTTAAAGGTCCCGTTTTATGCGCTTTTTTGTAGCTTTGATTGTGTTTACAATGTGCAATATAACATGTTCATGTTTCACGTGAAAAAAAACAGTATTTTTCACACAATTCACCTATCTGTATACTGCTGTTTTCACTGTTTTAAAAACAGGCTGATGACTTCCTTGTTCTATAAAGTCCCTCCATCAGAAATACGTAACGGGTTCTGATTGGGCCAGCAGTTCCTGTGCTGTGATTCGACAGCAGCTGAGAGAAGGCTGCCCTCCTGGTAACGTGATTGGGCTAGAACGCATGTGCTGGAGATGTATTTATAGTCCCAGGAGGAGCGTTTTTTACTGACGAGATGCACATGAAAACCGCATTTGTTTTTTTGCACAGCCCTAACATCTAGTTAACAAAGCTAAACAGCGTTGCCCTTTGTGTAATAAGTTACAGAAACTGTTAAACGCACCAACTTAAATAATAAAATACACTTACCGGTTGTGGTCCATAAACAACGCCTTCTCCAGACAAAGAGGGAACTGCTCCATCTTTCAAGAACAATCTTTTTGCAAATCCAGCATTAAACTGATTGAGATTGAGAAAGTTGTCCTCAGCAAGCTGTCCTCAGCAAAATGAGCTGCACATAGTTTTATTTGTGCATTATAATTTTCGGGAACCGAGTTAAACATAAATTGTAACCATTAATCTCAAAGTTCAGCGTTCCTGGGAAGCCCAAACAAAGATGATTGGACTCCGAGATGAAAAAAAACAGCGTTTCAACAACATGGCGACAAACACAAACAGCTCTTCCTTCCTCTCCGTCGGAGCGCAACAAGGCCACGCCCCATGTTTGTGAATTCATGTGGGCGGTGGTTAGTCAAAAAAAACTGTTTTAGTGACGTTATTACTGCAGGAACTAGAGGGCTGTAGTCCAAACGGGTCGTTTTTTGTAGGCGAATTCTGTTAAATCAAATATCTCGCTTGGCATTGAACTTTGAGCTTTAGCATTTTACAGATATTATTTATACTCTAACAACAACATTACACACTAACTAAAGTTTAAAACATGGAATCACGAAGAAGGGGACCTTTAATGTTAGGTGGGATTAATCAAGATTAATTTCAGAAAAAAATTTGTGATTTGATTAGTAGAAAAAGTGTATCGATTGACAGCACTATATTTTATAATAGAAATATTCTTGAAAATGATAAATCTGGTTAAATCTGTTTTTATTGGCATTGCTAAACAGGTACTGTGTCAAAACATTCACCGGCCACAGAGAGTGGGTGCGCATGGTGCGGCCCAACCAAGACGGGACCCTGATCGCCAGTAGTTCTAATGACCAGACGGTGCGCGTTTGGGTGGTGGCCACAAAAGAATGCAAGGCGGAGCTGCGTGAGCATGAGCATGTTGTGGAGTGCATTTCTTGGGCCCCTGAAAGTGCCCATCCCACCATCTTAGAGGCGACTGGCTCAGAGGTGAGAGCACAGAGTGAAAATAGTATTTATAATGGCAAATATTTATGCCGTTCAATATTTTTTTATGCTTTCTGAAACTGCTTAAACAGTGATTTCTAAATAAGCCGATTATTTACAATGAACCTGTTACACTCTTGCCAATATACAATGGATCTTTTTTCTCCACAAAACTGTACCTTAATGCTGAATTTTAGTATTGATTGTGTTCCTATAGCTCAATTGGTAGAGCATTGTGCTATCAAGCGCAATGTTGGGGGTTTGATTCCCCAGGAACACACAATAGGTAAAAATTGATAGCCTGAATGCACTGTAAGTCGCTTTGGATAAAAGCGCCTGCTAAATGCATACATTTAATATTAATTTAAATTTAATTATTGTAAATTAAAACCATATTTAAGTTTGTACTTTTACTCTGTATTTGTGATGTGTAATTCTTTCACCACTTGTAATAAGTAAAAGTAACATGTAATATGCACGAATTCAATACAGTAAAATAACCAGGTTAAATCTAAAAGAAGTCTACACAGAGGTTTTAAGAAACTAGTTCTCCGATGCTATTACAGGTCAACCAGACATTTTTCCACTTCTTTTAACCTTGCATTTAAAAAAAAAAAAAGGTTTGAATCAATGGATCATTGTTTTTTTTAAATAATCAATGCATTATTATTTGAGATTTTTATTGGTCTCTACTTTGCTGTGCCCTTTAAACACATTTTAATATGTTCTTTGATTTTTAATCTAAATTTGTAATGTACTATGGTTTGAAATAGGCTGTTAAATGACATAGGTGGTATTAGCACTTGATGGCCTAAGGTGAAGAACGTACCATTTGGATATTTTTGCTGGTCTTATGATCAACTGTGTCCAATTGCATCTTTATCTGATGAACCATTAGCCTTCACAGCATGTGGAATACAGCCTTTAACCCTCAAAGTAATTACTATTGTTATGTAGAAGAAACTTTCTTCTCAATTTTAAAAAGTGAACATATTTAGTCGGCCATCTTTGATCTTGTCAAACCTGTTCAGGTGGAATTAAAGCAATCTCTTGACACCAGTAACACTGTCACGGATGTTAATTACAAAACATTGTATGTCATTACAGCTGTCTAAAGGTATAAGTGTGCATGAACACACTTGTCTGAGCACGCCAGCATCTCGGCAAGAGCAATTTTGTTTTTAATGTGTCTGTTAGCACTCCCTCTCAAGCAGAATTGGCCTTTTATGGAGGCAGAATAATGGATAAGGCCTTGAATGTAATGACCATCCATTCTTTCCAGAGCTATCTAAATGCATTATCACCCCAAACACCTCTGCTCCTGTTACATCCGCCTTTTCATTGACTGCATGAGATGTGTAATGGCTCTCAGTACTAAGGTGTGGTATTCAAAGTGTTATGACTGGATGTCTGATATATGTGCCTCTGCTAGACTCTCAGCCACCTCTTTTCACATCTTTCTTAATAAAGCCGTTTCTGTAACCTTGTTGTGGGTTAAAGACTTATCCAGACACAATTGCATTTTCCTTCTAGGAAAAAACTGTAAATATTTATCTCTACACACTTGCTGATGTCATAAATCAGCATTGTGGAAGCTGCTTTAATAATATCTGACACAAAAACAGCTTTCAAATGGACATTACCGGTAAATATAACTAGAATGTAGAAGGTTCAAGTGCTTAATATTTTTTCATGGTTTTTTTCTGCCAGACCAAGAAGAGCGGGAAACCTGGTCCTTTCCTGTTGTCTGGTTCCAGAGACAAGACTATCAAGATGTGGGATGTGAGCACTGGCATGTGCCTTATGACACTGGTGAGTCTGTCTTGTAAAATGACTGTGATTCTCTGAAGTGTGTGATGTGACTATTTGAGAAGCTTTATGCTTTTGTCCAAATCTGAAACAAAAAAAATTCTCCTTCAGGTTGGCCATGATAACTGGGTGCGTGGGGTTCTTGTGCACCCTGGAGGAAAGTTCATTGTGAGCTGTGCCGATGACAAGACTTTGAGGATCTGGGACTACAAAAACAAGCGCTGCATGAAGACCTTGAGTGCCCATGAACATTTTGTTACCTCTCTGGGTAAGCGGTTGTATAAACACTCATCTTCTCTCACTGGTTTCTGTTGTTGTTTGAAATGCTTATCAGTTGGAAGTAGGCCTGGGCGAAAAATCGATTGAATGAATTCAAATTTTTTGTTACAGGAGATTTAAAAAATAAGTAAATCGAGTTTTTGTGTAATGGCGCATTTTTGGCTCCCCGGAGCTTCCGTAGCGTTAGCTTCCGTGGCAGTATGGCAAGCGAAAACAACAACATCATAGCACACACGAAACGGCAAGCGACAACATGGCTACCGGTGAGAGTTGGAAGTTTGTTCCCTAGAAAGGAATAAAATCATCTGTTGTTTAGAACTGGTATGTGGTGTTTGCTGTGACAGACGTGGAACAAGAGACCCCACGCTGCCTTAAGCCCATCGCAGTCAAAAGCAGCAGCACCAGCCGAATATGAAAATGGGAGTTACATTTGTCTTGCTTTTGATTAGGGCTGCTCCGATCACGATCGGCCGATCGTTAATGCGCATCTCGTCAGTAAAGCCGGTTTTCTAATCAGCGGTAAATTCCCTCAGGTGCGTGATTTCACATCGAGCAGCTGTTAATACAAGGAGCCATTACTGAGAAGATGCGCAAATCCACTTCATTTTCAGCGTTTATTTGCGCATCTTCTCAGTTAACAAATGGCTTTGTGTAGTAACAGCTGCTCTATGTGAAATCACGCATATCTGAGGGAATTTACTGCTGATTAGAAAACCGGCTTTACTGACGAGATGCGCATTAATGATCGGCCGATTGTGATCGGAGCAGCCCTACTTTTGATTAAATAAAAGCAAAATTTGCTTTAAGTTGTCTGCTGTTTGTACGTATTGCTTTCCTTAAGTAGGGGGGAAAATCTGAAAAAAATCGGAAATCGAATTAAATAAAATAAAATCGCAGATTTTTACTATCGCCCAGCCCTAGTTGGAATGGTAAAGATGCCTTTTAGAAGTGTACAGTGCATCCTCATTTCCCCAAAGAGTGATTTCTCAGGTTGAGATTGAGTTTGTTACTCTACAAAAGGCAGTCCTGTCAGCCGTTGGCAGCATATTCAGAGAGGACCCTGAACCCTCCAGTCTTTCAACTGCCTGAGTCCAGATTTTTTCAGTGAATCAAGGCACTGAAGCTCTCTAGAGATACTTGATGTTATTCAACCAGCTCCCCTGCAGGCTCCCGTGAAGCTTCAAACTTGCTTTTAAAAGCACTTCAGTACACAGCACTCGTCTTCCAGACTATTGATCTGAAACAATGGTTTTGGTTTGAGTAGAGAACTGAGTGTTTGTTTGAGGCTTCAGGTCTCTTGACAGTGGTTGAGCTTGTGAATCCTGCTGTTTGAAGTGTTTTATGTTTGTTTTAAAAGTTGAAATGTGTAATTGCTGTGGCATACGCATCGCCAAATGGAACTGGGACAGTTGGGATTTTCAAACAAGAGATTTCCCTCCTCTTCCATTGGATGTGGAAGCAGGACCTTTATTTTGACAGTGCTAAGAATGACATGGCCTCAATACACGGCATCAAAAATATGCATATTGGTTGATCACTAATCTCAATATAATTGTTAATTGTTGAGCTCAAGTCTGTGTTCCTAAAGAACAATGTCTCTAATCTCTCCACAGATTTCCACAAGTCGGCTCCATACGTCATCACCGGGAGTGTAGATCAAACAGTAAAAGTGTGGGAGTGTCGCTGATCATACCCGCAGGACCCTTCACAACACATCCTGCTCCCCTCCACCCCCCGGACCCATTCCACTTCCCCCTCAGCTTCCTCCTGCTCTTCTGGATGCACTCGATCACCACGGTTATCACCCACTGAGCTCCAGTTCAATAATGTGTCCTTTTATGTAAATTATTCTGGATGTAGATCGAGCTATTAAATGAAAAAAAAAAAAGTATTCTTGCATGGTGAATCCAAAACTGTATACTGTAAATTTACATAATGTTGTCTAGAAGTACCATAGGTTTAACACGGGCTGATCTTTCACTCAGCCTGACCTACTGAAGGCAGAAGCTGACTGGGTTAAATGTAGGGCACTAAACTGATAATTTAATGACAGTATCTGATTTATTTTGTCTATTTTTTTTATTTTATTTAGTTTTGTTTTCTTCCACTGTCTTAGTCTGTTTGTGCCTAGCTTGGAGACCTTTCAAGGGGCAAAGGCTACAGAACCAACCTATAATGCTGAGGTGGAGAGTTGATCTGATCGTCTATGGGGCTTGTTATCGGAGATATTCTGTAGCTTTTTTACATCACTTCTGGAGTGTACTTACCATTCTCTTCTTGTGGATTTAGATAACATTTAATGGTTGCATCTAAGAAAGTTTCATGTGTTTTTGTATGGAAAACTTTGGGAATAAATCTTTGTACGCTTGTCATGACACGTCCTACTGAGAAATACAATCCCAGAGACATGACTTTCCACTGTAAGAGAGAATTGTGCTTAATTATAGGAGTGAATTTGTATGAAACTCCTGCATCCAAAAAGCCATGCTGAATAGTGGGCGGCAAGAGTATTTATTTTTATTTTTTGCCCTGTATCAGAGATAGCTTTAGTTAAGCTTTTGATTTTGACCTCAGTGGTCAGTTGAGTGTCATTTAGGAGCACTTCAAACTTACAAGCACCATAACCATTGCCTCTACGAAGCACTTGATTTGGCCCTTGACGTTTGTTGTTAAAGTCACATTCTAATGTAGACATACTGATTATTCCTTTGTTGTTTAATGATCTTGTTGCCCCTATAGCAGTTGCACTGAGATTTGAGTACACAAAAGACATTTGATGCAGAAATTTCAACCTTCAGTTTGGACCTATGGTGCAAAGCATGACAAGGGCTCAAAGTTTCCTCTCATCAGGGGGATGTGCAAAAATCTGTCCTGAAAGAATGGGTGCAGAGATTTCCATGGTAAAAAAAATGGAATGAAGAGCTTATGATTAAATCTACACTCAATACTGTAGGAAGCTCAGTCTTATAATAAACCAGCGAGTTGTGGAGCTAGAAAACTATAATGATATGCCTGTTCTCTCTGTGGAGAGCCTTAATGGTGACTCCAATTGTAAAGGGATCTTCAAACTGTGCACCATAGCTGAATATCCCTAAAATAACCACAGGTGCTCAAGCCATTATGGTATGGCGAGTGGCACATTCTCTGCTATTGCTCTTAATAAATGTACAAATAAATACACAATGGGAAATGATTTGATAAAACCTTAAACATGGAGATAAACCATTCCATATCTTTTAAGGAGAAAATATGCCTTTTGTCTTTGTGCGAAGACAAATGAAATTCTGTTAAATTGCACATCCCTGCTATTGTTCTATCTTTGGTCACATCGGACTGAAGGTTTATATGATGTAAGACTTCAAAATGCATAAACCGATATAATTTTAATTAGCCTTTTCATTCCAATGCAATTATATAATAAAGAATTCACTGCTTAACCATGCTATTATCAAGCGATTTCCTGTTGTGTGTGTACTGGATGTACCTACTGCTGCTGAAAATCTGATAGTGACTAGTCTGAGATCTGTACCTGTTCACGTAGCACTGCTGCATGTAACCGTTCTGAGTATTGAGCTGTCTGGTGGGGAACCATTGGCCGCATTTGATGTCTGACCATCCATGTCAAAGTGACATGTTTTGAAAATATATACTTTAATATGTTGCGCCATGATTGGTTAATGAAGCTAGACACCCTACCAGATAGGTCTGCTGGCATGCTAGATGTGGGCCGCTCCGTACGTGGTTTTAGAGGCTGATCTGTGTGTGCTTGTAAGAAGAAGATGACTTTATTTCGCTATGGGATTGTGGCAGACTGAGCAAGCCAAGGGAGAATTACCCATCACAAGAAAAGCACCAATGATACCTCTTTAAGTTTCTTGATTTTGATGCTCGTGGAGACGATTGACATTGGTTCTACCGGACTGTGTTAAACAGCACAGAAATAGATTCACAAGTACTGACGCTGTACATCTAAACCAAAAACATTGCTGAATTCCATCATTTGTTATCTAATCATGTATTTACATTGTCCAGAGTTTATTATCATCCCCATAAGCAGTGCTGCTCCCTTATGATTGGCTTTCCTCAAGACCTTCGACAATGATGATGTCCTGTTTTTATGTGTCCAGAGAGACAGTTTGCCATTCGCAGGTCCCAAGCAATCCCACTGCTGCACACACTGGATGGGTTCATGTACAGACAGACTTGAGAGGGTCCTGTTCGTAGCTCCATCCTCCAGCCACAGGTCTATCATCAGCTATTACTTTGTGAATAGATTGGAGGCTTCAGACTTCACAGCTTGAATGGGACTCTTTGCTTTTTATGATATCACTGTTCACAGCCAATTGTTAACAATATATCTGGATGTTATTGTTTGCAGCAGAATTAAAGAAAAAAAAATCAAACCGAGAAGTGACAATGGTTTCCAGTTTATTACATTCAGCACTTCAGATATTGCACTTCAAAGTTTGGCTTATAGGTTACAGAACAGGAAAGAAGAACTATTACCATTTATTCAAACATATAGTTCCATTTTCAAGTCTAGAAACAAATGTTGATAATTATACGATCTAAAAATTGGTTGGCCATTAAATAAATACATAAAATTATTAACGTAAATAAAACAATAAAAAATGTGAGAAAATCTAAAAATATAATGCAGTAAAGTTCTAAGTAGTTTTAAACTAAATACAAAAAAAAGGTGAAATATAGGTCTCATTAGCAATTTTAGTTTGTGGATGTAATATTTGTATGTGGAATATAAAGTTTTAATACCTTGCTATAATTAGACCGTAAATCGTACAATAGGAAATAGTTTTTCTGTAACACGTTGCCTGTGTTAGTGATTTTTATTTTTTTATTTATAAATACGCAAATATAAAAGAACAATAATTAACAGTATAAAACCATCCATGGGGGAAAAAAATTATTAAAAATGACATATACAAAAAAAATATATATATATATATATATATATATATATATATATATATATATATATATATATAATGTCTAACATTAAATATATAAACCGATTCCATGACGCCATATGTGTGTGCCGGCGCAGAATTGTGACTAAAGTGGAATCCTGGAGGAAACGCAAACGTTGAAACAACGTGATTTGCCAATGACAGCTGAGAGTGCTGAACACTAAGAAACTACCGAAGTTTTCTTTCATCGATATTTTCTATTCTTCCGATCTATCAAAACGGTAGAATGTCGCGTGTGCTGCTCGTTTCTTTTACTGTCTATGCTCGTTACAGATGCATGTTTACAGAGTGCTGTCTGGTGAATCGGTTAGCTGTTTGTCTTCTTACTCTCTTAGCATACCTCAAGAGAATTAGCCATGAACACTTGTTTTTAGATCATTTGTTACGTTAGACACAGACCGTATGTTTCCTCTTGAAATAGACACAGTCTGTGTCGCACTTTAATTCATTCACATGGAAAACAAGACTTAAAGCAACAAATCACCCAAAAATCAAACTTCTGTCTTCATTTACTCCAATTCCTTATGACTTAAATTACTGTCTAATTATGTTATGCTGACTTTAATAGCATCGTGTTGTTGTGTGAATGGTGACTGCTCCATGGTGAGCCTAATATCACTATTTGAAAATGCTTATACATGTTCGGAGCAATGTGATGGTGAATAAATAATCATAGGATTTTAATTTGGGGCCTTTGAAACGGTTTATTAACTTTGTTTTGATTGCTGTTTGTAGTGTTATGTCAATCTGTCTTGTTGCAGAAAGAATGGCGCTGAATAAATCCATGCATCCTCGAAACCGTTATAAGGATAAACCTCCAGACTTTGTGTATCTGGCCTCTAAATATCCAGAGTTCCAGAAGCACGTACAGACCACACTGACCGGCAGAGTGACGTAAGTCCTCTTGTTTGTTTATTAGCATTTTTTAAAGTGTCATATGACTTGCTAGAGGAATTATGACATAAAACATAAAGTGTTTTTCTGTTCTATCATTGTGAAGAAAAGAGACTGATCTGTTTCAAATGACGCTATTTTTTATTTTATTTTTTTTGTCTGTGATTTGCACATATTTGCCCTTTAGCACAACATGAAAATAATTTACAGATCTCTGACCAAACAATCACTCGTACAAATAAGTCACGGAGACTGCAACTATTTGATCAAAAACAGTAATAGTGTGAAATATTATCACAATTTAAAAAGTCTGCTTTCTATTTTTATATATTTTACATTTATTTCTGTGATGTCAGCTGAATTTTCAGCATTATTCCTTCAGTATCACATGGCATGCTCCTTCAGAAATCCTTCTAAAATGCTAATTTGCTGCTCGAGAAACATTTCTTATTATTATAAATGTTGAAAGCAGTTGTGCTGCATAACATTTTTGTGGAAAGCTTGAAACATTTTTTTTCCGGATTCTTTGAGGAATAGTAAGTTCGAAAAGAAAAACATATTTTCAAATATTTTCTAACATTTAAATGTCTTTACTGTCACTTTTGAGTTTAATGCATTATTGCTGAGTAAAACTGTTAATTTCTTCAGAGAAATATATATATTTTTTTTGTCATAAACATTTGCCAAAAGTAAAGGTTTCCCACATTTATGTTATTTTGTGTTATTTTCCCACCCTACTTATTTTTTTTCCTACTATGACTTTAAACCGGCATAGAAGAAAATATGTTAATATTAATAACATTACAAACATCATCTTTGTTTAAAATCACACTTTATCTCCCACAAACAGGCATTCTGTCACTAAGAAATTAATTAATATAAATTTTAGATCATATTTAATGCCCACAAACTGGTATGTGATGTCTGTTAGGTTGCATGTAGTCTTATAGGAGTCAGTCAGCAGACTTCCGCTGTGGCTTTGTAAAGGGAGATGAGTTATTTGCGGATCAATAATCACATTGGCGCAGTATTTTAGGTCTGTCCCATTGAAGCGGCTGCTATGATTGGATGAGCTTCCTGCTGTGCCTGTCGATACACAGCAGTGTATCCAGAGCTCCAGGGGAGGGACGGAGCTCGTGCTGTTGTCAGAAAATGAACTTGACAAGCAGCACTCCTTTCTGGGAAAATTGCCTGTCCCCCTCCCCCTCCTTATCATCTTTCTTTCTTTTTTTTTTAGCCCCACTTGCAAGATTAGTTTTCGGTCTAATGGGAATCATCTTGAACAAACGCCCTAAAGTCATGTCTGAGGCTGAACATCTTGCGTGTTTTTTTTGCCAAGTCTCTATATTTCCAGTCCGTCCCACTTGGTTGTGCACCGTTACTGTTGACCTTGCCAAGAGGTGTGCGATACTCTCTCAAAGGTTTCAGAGGTAGTGCATGCAAATCAGCCACTGTGCCTACAGGGCTTCAGTTTAAAGAAACAGCCGATGTTCAGCTCAGTGAAGTCTTGACTGGAGCAAAGATCTCAGCCTCTGGGAGTTTAACGCTTGAGGTGCCAGAGGGCAGTGTTTTAGATCTCTTGGGTATTCTTTCGTTTTTGCCCCAGCCCAGGTCTCTGAAAACTCTCCACAGTCTTAGCCAAGCCTAGGGGTTTGTATCATGCACAAAAGTTTCCACTGACTCAGCCTCCATCGTTATTTTACAGATTGTTTTGGACTCATTTTGACAGCTGAAAGAACGACTGCTGTGATTATGCATGCATGAGAGGAAGCAGGAATCTCGGATGCTCCTTTTCAATACTGGGCTGTTTCCTGCCCACATCTATGGGAAAGCACTGCGGATGTGCACTACAGAGCTGTAGAGTGGCAGGTGGAAAGGGGAACAAAAGCATCCTGGAGTGGAAGAAAGCCTCAAGTGTTTGAGGGCTGAAGGGCAGGAGCTTGTAATTGGGACACAGAAATATGAAATATGTCAGGCGGTGTGTGTGGGAGTGACGGTGACTGTGTTTTAGAGGATTGTGACTGATCGTTGACTTTTGATCATCGTGGAACTGAGAAAGGACATTGAATAGTGGCTGACCAATAGGGTTTTCCTCAATAGGGGAGATGTCTGCATCTGGAGATCAAGGTGGATGATATAAAACTGATAAAACTAGTTCACCCAAAAATGGAAATTCATTTACTCACCCACGTTGGTCCAAACCTGTATGAGTTTCATTCTTCTGTTGAACACAAAAGAAGATATTCTGATGAATGTTTGTATCGAAGCATTTGATGGTAGCCATTGACTTCCATAGTATTTTTTCTATACTGTGGAAGTCAATGGCTGCTGTCAATTGTAGCCAGTGTAATTTATTCCTGTGACGAAAAGCTTAATTGTCAGCCTCATTTCTCCAGTCTTCAATGTCATATGATCCTTAAAGAAATCATTCTAATATGCTGATTTGGTGCTTAAGAAACATGTTGTTACTATCAATGTTTAAATCAATAAAAATTTTCGATTAACATTTTTTTTTTTTTTTAACCATGGTAAATTTTTTTTCAGGATTCTTTGATGAACAAAGTTCAATATATATATATATATATATATATATATATATATATATATATATATATATATATATATATATATATATATATATATATATATATATATATATATATATATATATATATAGGTTATAAATATCTTTACACGTGTACTTGCTGAATAAAATTAATTTCTTACAACACAACAACAAAAAAACTTGCAGGCCACTGAACATTTGAATGGTAGTGTATGTTATCAGACAATTTAATAAAAAAACATATTTAATGTTTAAATTAACATTTATATGTAACATGCACCACATTGCTGCAGAAAAGTTTAAATAGAATTTATTTTTCATAATATCTTATAAAATGTTTTCAAACAATACAAACTTAATTGAATAAATATCTAAAATATGGAAAAAGCTAATATATTAAAAACAGTATATACTTTAGAGAGCGATTTCTCCTTGATTTTATTCTGTAATACTTTTATAATTTCTTAAAGTCTTTTACGTTTTCTGGCTTTGAATGAGACATGAGGCTCTGTGGTGGTTTATTTGGGTTGTGTTATATTGTTTTTTGTATTGGTGCATATAATATCACAAGGAGAACTGCAGTTGGCCTGTTTTCCCTCGCCCACAGCGCTGGTCCTGTCTGGTCACGTCACATTTCCTCAGCAGGAGAAGTCATTATAGCGTGACACAGAGAGAGAGAGAGAAATGTGTGCTTCCGAGAAGCAGAAGAACAAAAGAGATCTGGGCTATAGAGTCATGTGTTCACAGCCCCAGACTGTATTGACGTCTGTGCACCTGGAGAGGCTCAGTTAGTGTGCCCATCTTTCTGCTGGCTTTTCTCTCCGGTGTGCTGTCAGGTCTGGCCATGGAGCCTCTTTTTGAAGATGTGACTTGAAAAGAGTTCCGTGTTTCCTCTCCCTTTGATTTCTAATGATGGTTTTGAAAATTCTATTCACCACCCCTGGAGCTGTTCGCCTCTGTGGTTTAATTAGCAGGGCTGGCCAGCCTGTCCACAACAAACTGTTAGCATTGTTTCTTCTTCTGGTCTACAAATCTGTGCTTTGTCCTTTTGCAAGTGCACATATAGAGTGAATCTCTCTTTAAATATGTTGCCATATGAATGATTTTTGGTTACAGATCATAGTTTATTGTTTTATTATTCTATACTGGATATTATATATGATCTGATATTGGATATTTAAATGTGCCTAATTTGACTGATTACAATAATGATTTAGTTAAAATTACAAAAATAATTTAGTTAATATAATTCCTAAAAATAATAATAATAATTAAAAAAACCACTAACATTTCTGAAACAAAATATTTTAAATTTGATTTTGTTTTGTTTATTCATTGCTAATTTAGCTATTTTTACAATAACATTATAATGTTGTGATTCCTACATTAAATAAAAATTATTTTAGACATTTTTTTTTCATTATTATTTAAAAAATGTATACTTTGTCAGTACATTGCTAATTTTGATATTAAGTTTCAAGAACTTTAAATGCACAAAACTAAAGACTTTCTGTTGAAAGGGACATTGAATGCTAATTTCCCACAAGTTGGTATGATTCTTTAGAGTCTTCATAAAATATCTGTAACATACTTTGGTAAAATTCCTGAATGGTCATGTTAAACAACAATCTTTTTCCCTGTTCAGAAACGACCTGTTTCAGTGCATGTCTCTTTAAATGATAATGAGCTAATGCTCACCCTGCCCCCTCTTCAGTTTTTTTTTTTCTTTTTTCTTTTTGTGGAAGAGCCTTTGCTAAGTTACATTTAAATAAAATGTACTGTCTTACATTCATATATCTCTTGGCATTGATTCCTAAAGAATTGTTCCATTCAGGACTTCTGCACTGGATTCTGTCTTTTAGGAATCATTTGGAGATATCATCTGCACTATATTTTAGTCAGGTGAGCCGAGTCCAGGACAGATGTCTGGAGTTGTTTATGGCTCTGTTTTTGTGTGATCTCAAGTGTCAACTGGAGGAAACCAATGTTTTATTTTAAATGAATTCTGCAGCAGTAGTGATTTTGACACATATTTGCATTTATATATATATATATATATATATATATATATATATATATATATATATATATATATATATATATATATATATATATATAAACTGTAAATCTTTCTGCCATCTGCAGCTGGTGTTTACGTTACAGCACACTTACCATTCAAAACCGTCCCAGACCACATGCTCCTCATCTCTCTCTTTCTCTCATTCACACATACACTCTCTTGCTCACTCTCTCTGTCTGATTATGCTCTGAAAGCTGTACTAGCTTACTCAATTCTGCACAGTAAAGCACTGTATATGGCATACTAATAGAAACTAATATTAAAAATAATGTGAAATCGAATGCGTTGTTCAAACCTTTAAAAATTGCATCACTTTACATATTTAATTTAGAAGGTGCATCCAGATAATATTTTTAAAGACATTTAATTGTGCGTGTTTATACACCATATTTTACATTTAGATTACATTCACTTAAGGTTCATCTTAATTAAAAACATTAAAAAACACTATAAACTGTAAATGCAATATTTTGCAGACATTAAAATTAATATCCGTTTTTCATACTGTACCTTATTAAGTTGTGATAACTAAATTTACTTAAGTTACTTTAAAAAAATAGGTGTCTTTCAGTTATTATAAATAAAAACAACAACAACAAAAAAGATATCTTGCTTGAAATATACTTTTTGTAGATATATCATGTAATATAACATGGTGTAGAATATAATATATCTACTTAATGAGATTTTATATCTGATTGATTCATCACGTTGAAGGTAAAATCAAACACATTACATTGTTGGATATAGTATTTTTGGTAAATTAAATGAAAGTTTAGTCAGTTTGCATAATGTGCACAGACTTTCAGAAATAGAGTGGTATATTAGTATCATATTCCGTCTCTTTCTCTTTTTCCTGCAATACAGTTAGAGATTTGTCTAAAACCTATCTGATCTGGTATTTAACCAAAACTTCACCAGTTAGTCCTGCAAGTTAAGACGTGGGATTTGCTGAAATATCAAGTCTTTTATATATATGAATTATAATTAGCTTCTACTTTTCGTCATTCCAGACTCCAGACATTTTTGTGCTGTAAGATAAGCTTCTTTCCATTTCTTTCCCAAGTCTCTCATGCCACAGTTTTGAGGATAGGGTTAATCTGGAAGAGACACTTACTGAGAGGGATGTGGGTACGACAAGGAATCCTCTCCCCCATCATTTTCCCTCTGCTGCCACTGGAGGAGGAAGATATGAAAGGAGAGGAAAGATTTGGGGGTGCAGAGTGAGATGGGATTAGAAGGCATGAACCAGAGAGACGGCGTCCATCACTGGCTCATGGATGACCTGGATGAAACTAGAGAGCATTAAAAAGAATTCAAAATATAGTATGACATTGTGAAACCCTAAAATTTAAATTCTGTCATTATTTACTCACTCATGTTGTTCCAAACCTATACTGTTGTTCAGAAGTTTGCAAATGGTAGGACTGTTTTAATGTTGTTTATATATATATATATATATATATATCATGCACATCTCATCAGTAAAGATGCCCCTTTAATTAGAAGTACATCTCCAGCACGTGTGTTCAGATCAGGGTTGCCAGGTTTTCACAACAAATCCTGCCAAGTTGCTTCTCAAAAGTCCAAAACTAATCGCGATTCCAGGAGGTTCCCAGATTAAAAAAAATAAAAAATTCCCGTGGTTAAAATATACTTTTTTTTTTTTTTTTTTGGCATGGTTGTCTTGGTAAAATTCGCATTTTAGGGGCTAAATATCACGTTATTGGTATTGGGGTTGCTTCAAACCGCAGACATGAAAAACAACCGCAGACTTGGCAACACTGGTTCATGTGGAGCGGCAGTTACTACACAGAGCAGTAGTCTACCGACAACTAACACAAAATTTTAAAATCGATTTTGTGTAGATTGTCAGTGAATTACGGCTCTGTGTAGTAAATGCCAACCAGTGTTGCCAAGTCTGTGGGTGTTTTTCATGTCCGTTGGTCGAAGCAACAAAACCAATATCATGATATTTAGACCCTAAAATGCGAATTTTACCAAGGGAACCATGCCATAAAACTTACATTTTAACCCGGGAAACCAATTTTGTATCGGGGAACCTCATGGAAACGCGATTGGGCTAGTTTTGGACTAGTTTTGAGAAGCAACTGGGCAGGATTTGTTGTGAAAACCTGGCAACCATGATCTGAACGCACGTGCTGGAGATATACTTCTAATTACAGGAGCGTCTTTACTGATGAGAGATGTGCATGAACATCGTATTCTATTTTTTGCACAGCCCTTGTGCATATATATATATATTGTAACCTACTCATGTGATCACAAAGCTACATTTTCAGCAGCCATTCGGCAGTCTTCACTGTCACATGTTCCTTCAGATCCTCAATATTTTTGTGGAAACTTTTTTTTTTTTTTTTTTATTCCTTGATTAATATAAAGTTTGGAAGAACAGTATTTATTTGAAATAGAAGTCTTTTGAAACTTTTTTTTTTTATCAATACTACTGACCCCAAACTTCTCAATGGTAGTGTTTTGTTTTTTGTTTTTATTCATTTTTTAAAATTATTAATAAAGATTTAAATATAAATTGGTCAATATGTGTGGTGCTCTTTTCTGAAGCTATTCGAAAACTTTGTCCAATGAACAGACCAAAATTTTACTTCACTGGTAGTCTTCACTTCTAATGTAGATCTTAAATAGTGTTTCTTGTCCTTCTTGTCTGATATTTGGTTTGATAGCTCGAGCATTGAAGAAGTAATTGACTAACAACTTCCTTATACAAAACTATAGTATGGATTCAGAATACTTAATACTTAAACTGACATGATGCAGAGTTTGGTGCAAACCTTTCAGTTGGAAGTGAAAGAAGCCTGTAAATGATTTTTGTGTAGCTGCTGTAAAAGTAGCAGTAATCTCTGCAGCCTGGCAGACAGTGAATTGATTCATTATTGATGCAGCGGAGGGCTGTCCTGACTCCTGGGTGAGGGTCCTTCTCTGAAATGTCAGCCATAATTGTGGGGTTCAGCCTCAGCTCACATACAAATGAGATGCGGGGGCATGGTGGGGGGCATCTCACATCACTCATCCTCTCTGCTGCCTGCTACAGGACTAATCCTGATTTTAAACCCTCACTCCCCTAGTTGGGGTGTCAGTTTGTGACACATGACAGCATTAGCCATCAGCTTGTCTTAAAGGCATAGAACAGTCAAATATGTAATTTGTGATCATTAGTTCACCCAAAAATAATAATACAAAAATAACCTCCCTGTCAAACTTAACCTGTACAACTTCTCTGGAACACAAGATATTTTGAAGAACGTTAGCAACTAAACCATTCTGGTTCCCATTGACTTCCATTGTATAGACAAAAATTCCAATGGGAACTGAAACTGTTTGGTTATCAACATTCTTTAAAACATCTTGTGTGTTCTGCAGAAGAAAGAAGTGAATACAGGTTTCCAGTTTTGGATAAACTATCCCTTTAAGCTAAATTGCAAATAACTTATTTCAGTCTGTTCATCACACAAATGTATTGTATTGCTTCATAAAACTTGGAATACAGTGCAAGTACAAGTTGGAACACATCTATAATGCTTTTATGGTGCTTTTATGTTTTTTTGGGTGCTGGACAGTCTCTGGTCACCATTCATTTTCCTTGTAAAGAATAGAATTCAAAGCTTGAATGTTATTCAAAATATCTTCTTCTGTTTTCCACAGAAGAAAGGAAGTCATACAGGTTTGGAATGACATGAGGGTAAAAGTAAATGATGACCGTTTATTGTAAATGATGTAACTGTAATTTCCCCAATTTCAGTTTGTTTCTGCTTTAAAAATTTCTGAAACCTTCTCCTTCTCCTAATTTCACATCTCAGTGGAGAAGGTCCTCAGATTATTCGCCGGGCTCGTGTTTACTGCAGTGTTGAGTTGAAACGAGATCCTGGTCGACTAGAGATTTGACGTGCTGACAAAACCAAAGAAAACCTGACAGTTGGTTGAACATCAGTCCTCACGAGACTACTTGGCTCTCTGTTATCTTATTAAAACTGCACCGCTACATTTTTTGTTCTCACAGAACACAATAAAAAGCTGTGGAGCATGTTCAGCATCCATGCTTTGTTTGCTAGTGGTTGGGTTTGGAAGCGTTTTGAGTTCGGGGATTAAAAATGGCTAAACGGAGCTCTAGAGGTGACCTTGCAGTGATGTTGATGGTGCTGATGGGTAGACCCTTGCTGTGTCGTTGTGTCAGTCTGATTGGTTAGAGCAGTGCTTTTGCTTTAAGATTCAGATTTCACATAATTTGCACATCAAACGGCAACTCTGAAACTTCCTTTTGCAGCATAAAGCACTTTTTTTTTCTCAGTTTGGAGTTGTTCGGTCCTGTTCATGTCCTTGAGTCAGAGGGTTGCAGTTTCTGATTTTCTCATCCCTGCTCTAATCTACCCATATACAGTTCACACCCACCTCACGTCAGCATCACCATCTTCTTACACACACATTCACACACACTGCTCTGCGGGGCGGGTGAGCCGCTCACATGTACTGAAGCGGTTACTGTGGAGACGGCTGGGCTGCAGCACTTGGTGTTCGTCCTGTGAGCCAACAGATTCAAGGCTTAAAATAGAAGGACAGGGTAACGGCTCTCGCGGCCTCATCCTCTACAGACTGATTATGACCCGACGCATACAAAGTCAGCCACAGTCACACATGATCATTTACACACGTGTACCTGATTCTTTACAGAGATTTGTTTTATTCAATGTTGGCAATTGTGCTTTATTATCGAAGGTAATCCTGTTAAGCGGTAACCATGGAATCCTTCATTGACATCCATATTCATATTTAATTCCCAAGGTCACATTTTCAAAATTAATAGGATGGATTAGAACACTGGATTAATTAGGGCTAATGTATTAATAAATTATAAAGATAGAGGTGTGTTGGATTTTTCACATGGACGGCTTTTGCAGAAATACTTCCTCTCGTGTTGTGTTCTTATTTGTGTTAGAATAAAGAAAAGAGACTATGTTGTTTGAGTTGTTGTCCACTGATGTTCTTTCTTATTTCCAAAGAGGTGTGATGAATACTAATTGACCCATTTGTAGCCTAAATGATCCTAGATTATATTTAGCCTAATCCATTTTTCCCTCTATCCTGATAAGTGTTCCAGTCGCTGCTGCAGAGAAACACCCCCATAACGGGATATTAGCACCTCCATACTTTATTATTTGGATGGTGAGCTGGCTTAGATTTCCGCCAAACACATCATTTGGAGGCCAAAGAATTCAATTTTAGTCTCATATGCCTCAGAATCGTGAGGACTCATGGCCTTTCTTGAGAAGTGGCTTTTTTTTTCACCCCAAACAAGCCACATTTGTGGAGAATTTGTGATGTGAACTTTCTATTGATCAAAAAAATCATGAAAAAGAGGTTGTATAATGCTTTCCACAAAATATTTGGCAGCACAACTGCTTTTAACATTAATAATTATATCCGCACATTAGATTGATTTCTGAAGGACCATGATTCATTTTCTGCTGAAAATTAAGCTTTACCATGAAAGGAATAAATTTAATATATTAAAAGTTATTTTTAATTGTAATAATATCTCAAAATATCTTTTTACTGTATTTTTAATCAAATAAAGACTTTTGAACAGCAGCGTATACTTGTAAAATATTTTTAATTTATCTAAATATTTTTGTTTGTTTTCTTATTTTTTTTAATCTTTAAATATTCTGTGTATTTTCATAATCTGGTATGCGCACCATTGTATATGTTTTTGCATTGTAATTGTACACTTTTATAGGATTATAATGCTTGGTGATTTTATAGCCACAGTTGTCATCAGTGCTATTAACCTGTCAGTAGTTTTAGGTTAGTTTAACTTCAGACCTGACTGCTATATCACAGAATCTCAATCTACAGCAGAAAACACAAAATCTTATTGTCTGAAGCATCATATTGCACAATATGGAAAACCACTCCTCTGCTCTGCTTCTTGACCAGGGTCTAACCATTTTATAACTAGACTGTTATAAATAACTAGACTCCCTCTGGCCTACTATCATACAAAATGTTATTTTCATGACAGATTTGCTGGTTTTTCTTTTTTTTTCTTTTTCTTGCACATTGTCTTGCATTTTCCCTCCTTAACATATCAACACCTCAAATGTAATATCACAATCATTAGGCTGTAGAACATCCTTTCAACCCAGTACAGCCATCACTTAAAGAGCACGTTCTGTCCTTAAAGTTGCACAGCCCTTTTGTGACAAGGTCTTATGCTTAAGGTGGGGTGCAGATGTTTTTAAAAGCTCTGCAAAATAGCATTTCACACACCATGTCTCCGTTCCACAGCATCCTATCCGTGTGGCTTAAATGCACATCTTGCTTCCTTTCGGAGGTGCCAGACATGATCTGCAGCATGGAGCATTTAATTACATATATAGGGGTGTGAACGTACAAAGGAACCCTGATTACACCTGCCTCACCTTCCTCTCTCTCAGAACCACAGAAATGTGACATTACTGTGGCTGAATGCTTTAAGATCTACAGTAAGGATTTTGAGAGAAAAGGGAAGGGGATTATGAAAGCATTTTTCCATTAAAGCATTTTTGCAAATGCATACCAGTGACAGCTGCTGCTTCATTGTGTTTCTCGGCATGGATGTTTTTATGATGGGCACTAATGAATTGAGGAGAGTGTATGTGGTGTGTTTTTAAAGATGGCTATTAGCTGATTCCTTTCTATGTTTTTCTGTCTATTACCCCCCCACTAAACCTCATCCCTCCAACAGCCTCAACTTTAAGGACCCCGAGGCTGTTCGGGCTCTCACATGCACCCTGCTGAAAGAGGATTTTGGCCTAGCCATCGAGATCCCCCTGGAACGGCTCATCCCCACCGTGCCGCTCCGCCTTAACTACATCCACTGGGTGGAGGACCTGACTGGGGGGGCAGGGCAACCAGCAGAGGGGCATCGACATCGGTATACTGGCTCATACTAACTGGTGTTATCCTGTTAAAGCTATTTGCGTTCCCTCAGGCTGGTGGTACAGGGTTTGGCAAGGCTGCTTGTTGGTTCACACACAGACACACACACACACACACACACACAAACACACAGACACAATGCTGGCAGTCACATGCCACCAGATCCTCTGGATTAAAATATCCCACTCCAAACCATCACATCATGGCCATCCTCAACCAGAATCTCTGTCCTGTCTCTCTCTAAGAACCTAAACAACTGTCCATGTTTACAGATTTTATCAGTAGGGTTCGGTCAAAATTGTCGAAGATAATTGTCGAAGTAAATATTATATAGTTTGAATTCATTCAATATTTTATTTAATTTGTATTATATTTTAATAATTGTATGCTTGTATATATTAGAACAATAGAATTATATATATATATATATATATATATATATATATATATATATATATATATATATATATATATATATATATATATTTTTTTTTTTTTTTTTTTTTTTTTTTACATATGTGTGTGTTCTTTTTTTTTTAAACCATTAGTTCTGTTCCTTGATTCTGACTTTTCCCCTAGACTTTTCTGATTTTTAAGTTCATTCTTTTTGACAGTTTGTATATTAAAACCAGAAAAGTCTTGGGAAAAGTTGTGTGTTTATTTCCTCTCCACTGGTGATCATGCATACACTTTCAGATGCTCGTCTGTAGCTGTTGCATCCGATTGTGTGTGTGATATAGTTGTGGCTCTTCTGATCGGGTTAGACTTCAGATTCGTGACCTTTGCCAGCTCTAGGATGAGATTAGCGGTGTTAGTGTCACACACATGATGAATAGCTCTAAATCTCTTTTATTCAGACCTTATGGGGATCATCTTTGTTCAGTTCTGCTAAATCTCAGTCCATTTGAAGGCTGTCTGACTGGATAATGGATGGCCAGAGCTGTCCTGCCTCAGTCTAACTGCATTATAGTCATGTGTCACTCTGTCAGGCAGTTGCTTGCACTATTATCATACTAATACTTACTGAAGAGTTCTAACATTTGGTGATAAAATTATGTTTGATTAATTATGTTTGATCCATGTTAACTAGACTCTGATCATTAATTCTGTGCTCAGTTTAGATACAAAATATCTGAAATTGACACAGTAACATCATAAAGTATTCATGATTAATTTTAACCGCACTGTTGATCTGAAGTATTGTCACTACATGAAGCCTGTGTTTAGGTAAAGACTTGGAGGCAGATCATATTTCATATGTATTTAAGCTTGTGAAGTGAAGGGTTTTGGCTTTGTGCAGGTACTGGTGCTTCCTGTATTCACCCCTTGCTGGGAGCCACTATGAATGGCTGGTTCTTCCTCGCCACAGAAGTGGATGACATCTGCTTTAGTTATGCAAAGTAGAACGTTGAGCAAAACCACCTGGCAGAGCTCATTAAAGGTAGGTGGTGTGTGTGTGTGCAGAGATAGAGTTTACAATTGTATATGTACTTTAACCTACTTAAACGCATAAATGTGTGTTACTGTGGTAAAGGTGCCACAGGAGACTCTGCTGATGGATGCGCTAAAGGAAGAGTCCATTGTCTATGATTTCTGCATGTGCAATCCTCCTTTCTTTGCCAACCAGTTAGAAGCAAAGGTGAATTCACCTCCAGTGTTTGAACAGATGCTCCAAACAAGAGCTGTAAAACCCCCAGGCTGTTTTCTAGCAGTATCTTTCTCTTTGTGCATATGACAATAGTTGTTATCCGTTCTTTCTTCAGCTTCTTCCCCTCTTTTCTGTCTCCTCTGTCAGGGGGTGAATTTGAGGAACTCCCGCAGACCTCCACCCCGCTCCATCAACACTGGGGGGGGGGGGGTTACTGAGATCATGGCTGAGGGTGGAGAGCTGGAGTTTGTCAAAAGGATCATCCATGACAGTCTGCGCCTAAAGAAGAGGCTTAGGTCTCTCACATACACACACAAAATTGCATTAAGGACCAACCCAAAATTTATTTATGTATATTCATGTATAGTTCATTTAAACTGTTTTCATAAATTTGTAAGGCAACTAGTTAACAACCACTAACCAACTAGTTGTTCAATAACCAATACTTTGAAAGCAGAGTGGTATATACACAAATACACACATCAATTAATTAATAATGTAATATAATACAGTATAGTATAGTATAATTAATATAATATTACATGGAATATTTGTAGATGTTATGATGTAGCTGAATGTTATCGGTTGAGTATCGGTTATCGGTTGATGGCGAAACTCTCAAAGTTGGCAAAAAGTGAATGATATATCAGTTTGGCACCAGTGTCCACACCTAAGGAGCTGTGAGGAATGTAATAATATGGGAGTAAACAGCCGCTTGTGTCCAGGTCTGCCGAGGAGATGTTTTTAACTGACAGAGCTAAAGAGGGGAAGAGGCCATGCTGATGAAAGGGGCAGGACAGATGGATGCTGGGATGGATCTGTCATACAGAGTTTGTGTAATTAATTGACAGGCTAAGTAAATAATTATTTGAGGCATTATCCGGGCCGCTCAACGGGAGCAGCTGTGTGTGTGGCTGGAGCAGACGGCAAGCCCCCCCCCCCCGTGTCAGGACTGTCAGTGGAGTGCTGGAGTGAAGCAGCAGAGCAACCGACATTAGGCCTGATTAACCATGTCATGAGCTGAACCCCAAGAGGAACCTGACCATGTGTGTGTGTGTGTGTGTGTGTGTGTGTGTGCATAGAAAAGTTGATCCACAAGTTGTAAAGTTGAAAGGGATCTTTCAATTTTCACTGTTTGGATGTCATATCAGATGTAGTTTTAAACCTCTGAGTGTTTTTATGTGGCTTCTGCTTGTGTTGAGAATTGACTGGTGTCTGTGGGGGAAGCTGGGCACTCTTCCATCTCGCTGTGTTACCAGCTCCCTCTCTCATGGGTCCAGACTACGCAAGCAGACTGTCGTAAAATCAGTGTGTGTGTGTGTGTGTGTGTGTGTGTGTGTCGGCAGGTGTCCATAGAGTCAGCCAGGCATTTTGATTGGCCCTCTGAGATGCTTCTTCCTCTCCAGCCCCTCAGATATGTAATTACTGCCAGTCTTCCTCCAGTCTCACTTATATACTAAATACAACTGTGATTTTGCCAAACAATCTGTGCTATTGAAATTGTAATTGTTACTACTTCCTCCTCGAGGCCTGATAACTAAAGTGAATGAATAAACACCCCCTTTCCAAAGCCTGATAGATGCTGGAGTACCCCGTTATTAGACGAGTGTGCCGGGGTGCCACACAGCCTTCCTCCGCTCTACTTCAGAGAACATGTGTGGATATTAGGGCTCTTTAATATTTCATTACACAAAATGAAACGATTGTCAGGCCCCTTAGGCTCCATATGCAGTCCCTCTCTTGTCCAACACTCCCTCGTTCTCATGGTAGATTGATAACCCCTATGATAATCCCAAATCACCGCCCAACAAAAGTCACTCTACAGCAGAGAGTCTACACATCATTTCTGTCTGTTAGTTGTTAAAGGGTTCCTATGATGTTGCTAAAAAGAACATTATTTTGTATATTTGGTGTAATGAAATGTTTATGTGGTTAAAAAAAATAATTCAATGCACTTTGTATGGAACATATACGATCGCCTCGAACTGGAATCATGGCGGAATATCTTGTGATGTCCACTTCGCAGGGCACTTACGTTCGAATAGAAGAAAGGTTTGAAGCCATACGAGAAACATACTAAATATGCAGAGCAGGGGGGTGCAAGGACTGAAATTGAGAACCAATGCTCTACACCAGTGGTTCCCAACCTTTTTCAACTCGTGGCCCACACAACCACCCACATATGTTTGCGCGGCCCACTTCAAAAAAAATTAACTGACCCGCTATTGTTGGGGTAATAAGTAACTAACTTAGTAATAAGAAACTAAATTTGTCAACTGTATTCATTGAATGAACTAGGGCTGTGCGATATGAAAAAGAAAAAAACCTATCACGATTATTTTGATCAATTTTGCGATTGTGACACACCGATATGCTTTTACATTCATAAATGCATTCAGTATTAATTTGAAACATATTTCCAAAAAAAAAAAACAATTAGAGCTTTATCAAAAAGTTGTAACGTCTCTAGAACAGACATAAGTCAAAATTATCACTATAGTAAATATGTAACAAAATGTATAGATGTCCCCCCCGTGTTCAGGGTCTTTTTTTTTTTTTACCATGCATTGTTCATAGAGCTCATTAATTGTAGCGGTGCTACAGTATGTGTATTTGGTTAGCAGCGAGAGCGCATAAATATAAGGCGAAAGCACATTAAAATAAAGCGCACACTCAAATCGTGATTTTATGACCATTTCTTTTAATCGCACAGCCCTAGAATGGACTGGAAATGAACAGAAAATAATTAGCGGCCCACCTGCAATACCACCGCGGACCACAGGTTGAAAACCACTACTCTACACTGCTCAAAACTCACGTTTTAATCATCAGTGTCAAATCCGTTACATATGTAAACGTACTTCCATACTGTTAGTCAACAGCCGGCATTGTAGCCTACTCTCCCAGGAAAATGTGTTGCACATATCTGAATATTTGGGTTTAACTGTTCTGGAACAGTGTTGTAAATACAACTTAACCCATTGTTTTCTAGTTGTGTCCTCTTTTGGAAGCCCAAACAAAGTAATTTTGCTTTCACAATGAAACAGCATCTCTACAACATGACGTCGGCGACAACAACAAGAATAAAAAGGTTACACCTTCTTTCTTTGCGTGAACATTTGGGTGTCGTTATGCAAATCTTCCCACATAGTGACGTACACATGTGGGGGCATATTTAAACGAGACGTTTTAGTAGGGGTGGACGAGCCTCTGGATTTGAGACTTAGTCTTTCCAACTTTACAGATCTTGTAACACTTCAAAGAGAAAGGAAAACTTGAAATCACATCCTATGACCCCTTTAAAGTCAGCATGGAGTCAGAATTGTAATTGTGCTTGATTGATTTGGTTATTTTCTGAAGAACAAATGTAGTTATAACTTGCTCTGCCTCTGTTTTTAACTTTGCAATGACATAAGGCCAAACATACAATTTAAGCATCATTTAATATGTTACCCACAAATTTACATTTAAATCCTGCAGTGTGACAATTTTTTTATTGCAAATATTCAAATTAGTCTCAAATGTAATAAGTGCATGCATAATAATGTTTTTTTTTTGTTCTGTTTTTGGATTTTAAATAATGTAATTTTAAAAGCAAATTAATATTTAAATACCTATTTAGGAATTGGCTACTGTTTTATGTAATACAGTCATTTTTTAATGTTGCTAAAATATTTTTTTGTTTAAAATCAGAAGTAATATAATACAAAGGTTAATAATAGTGTTACAGTGCATCAATACTGAATTAGTAAAAAATATATATATAATTGAAATATTTAATACAATATTTTCAATAATTTAAAATGGTCTTTAAATTATGTTACATGCATAATAAAATATAAAAGGATTATATATTCAGTAATGTCATGTAATTTTTATATAGTGATGCCAGTCGATGGGGATGTAAAAAAAAAAAAAATACAAGTTTAATAGCAATTGATGGATTTGAAAAAGAAATGTTACCATTGGGATACATCAAAATGCTCTTAAAAGTGCACTTGACCTTCAACCAATACATTCTGCTCTCAAATCCTCATTAACAATGGGTTCTGTCTGTCCTCCATAATGAACAAATTAGTGTTTGCGTCAGGCTATACACAAACCAGTCTGTGAATAAAAACAAGTCTTGCCCTACATTTATTTATTAAATTTCCTGTTTGACTCATAAATATGTCACATTTTGGAGATAAAATGGGTTGTGAACATGCTTCAGCCTGACCTTTATGATATTCCTCAGTGATTAAAAGCAAGATTCTGTCAATTTATAAACCAAAAAACAGAGAAAATTAAGAGTTGAGCACAAATCATTTATGCATAAACCTTGTTATCCTCCTCCTCTCTGTGGGCACTGGCTGATGAAGCCTCATCTTTTTCTGTCTCATGTGCAGCTTCAAAGCTCCCTGTCAAGGTGGGGTTTTTAATGAAACATTGAGCATTATCTTAAAAAAGATAAAGAGTAGCCCAACTGACCGTTCCCCCACAGTGAGCCCATATTCAACACACGGCTCTACTTCCTGCAGTTTATTTGATGTGCTCTCATGGATCAGGTGTCCAGGCTCGTGGTTTCACAAGCTCTTTTTTCTGCTCTTTTTTTAACAGGTGGTACAGTTGCATGCTGGGAAAGAAGTGTAGCATGGCACCTCTGAAAGATGAGCTGCAGAAACAAGGGGTGAGTTTTGCTTGGACCACTGCGCGTGTGTGTGTGTGTGTGTGTGTGTGTGTGTTTGTGTGTTTTGTCTCTCAGATCTTAATAGATAAATGAGTGGGCGTTTCCTCAAGACTTCAGGTTAATTGATCTTAATGAGTTTCACTAGCATGGCCTAAAAACATAACACGACAGGGAGTGCTAATGGAGTAGATTTCATTAGTCCATTAGACATCATTAGCTCCAGCGTCACCCCTCTAGCCCCTCTCGATCACCTCCGTCTGTTTCTGTACAGTCAGAACGCTGTGATATCAGCTCACAGGTTATTAGTCTGGTGTCAGTCTGCTCTGCTCAGCTCAGGCCTGATGTGTGGTTTGATTCATCTGAAGGTGTCAGAGTCCCGTCACCCCTCATTAGAGTCATTGTTCTCCTGGCCAGCGTCCAACAGACGGGGTCGCTTCCTCCTCTCGCCACTGTGGCTGTAATGAATATGCTAATGAGGTTCTTTCTCTCATTCTCGTTTGCCCTCTAACTTTCCCCTCTCCTTTTTCTCTGCCTTTATCTGTTGTTTAAATGTCCTCTGCTTGCAAAGTTCAAACCCGAGTGGTAAAAATTCTATACTTTTTTACTAAAATTTACCATTTTTCAATTTTAAATATCACCAGTAAATTTAGCCATCACTACATTATACAGTATGAAAATGTAAGTTCATTTTGGAAAATATTTCATTAAATATTTGCACATTTAAATTGCATTGAAATTAATGGGTTTTTAAAGTTGTTTTTAATTTTTTTAATTATAAGTAAGCATTAAATTACTGCAAATGTAATCTAAAATATGATCTAAAAATATGTGAAATTATTATGACCATTTAAATATCCAATACCCATAATACTGATAAATTGAAAAAAAAAATCTATAACATCAACAGATAACTGATATGAAACTGATATTGTGCAATCCTAATTGTAAAGAACAATTGTAGATATATATCATGGTAGTATTTGTTGTACTGAATTATGCCTGTTGTAAATAAATTATGCAAATAAAACGTAATTGCTAATAAAGATTTACATTATTAAAAAGTCATTGTGTCTGGACAGATAGTATTATAGAAATGACAGTAAAGTTGCTTCGCTTTACAGTAATGTAAATTTGGGAGGGAAATGTGCTTCATTGTCATGAAAATGTGACAATGCAGTCCTAAAAATGATTTTTTTCTCTGTGCAAAATATGATTTTTTTTTTCATTTCTAATATCTTTCATATAACCCAGACTTCTCTTGGCAGTTTTAGTATGATTCACTGCCTATATTGTGTTTGAATCACCATTAATTAGATCCTCATCATCTTTTGTTCTTTCACAGGTACCCACAGTAACACACACCGAGTTCTGTCAAGGTCGGACCATGCGCTGGGCCCTGGCTTGGAGTTTCTATGATGACGTACCTGTGCCTGTAAGCTATGAGTACTTCCTGCATTCATTTATAGTCAGTGGAGAGTGTTTGCCTCATGCACCCAGTCTGTTTGATGCATTTGTGTGTGGGAAAGCAACACCTGCTGAATATTCACTGGACTCAGCCCTCTTTTTAATAATGCATCTTTAGCCCATTCCATCAGATACACTTGACCTGCTTCCTAAGGCACAGCGCAGCTCCTTCTTAGCAACAGTTGCCCAGACAGGGTGACTGTGCTACATAGTCACGCACTTCAGAAGGGAAAAGAGGTGAAGGGAATGGAAAAGGGGGCGGCAGAATGATTTGTTATGGTCTTTCAGGAGAATTCCCCAAGTCCCAGGTGCCTTTTTCCTCACAGGCACTCGAGCAGAAAGATTGGCCTACATATCTGTCTGCGAGCCGCTCCATTATCAGCCAGCATACAGCAGATCTCTGGAGCAATACGGACAAGTCTAGATCTGGATGGCACCTGCAGCCTCCTGTGCTTTATTCGCTCTCTCCCATTCGTGCAGTCTCAGTTTTTCCACTTCTTGTGTCCATCCTTCTTCTCTGAATCCAGCTGAGCTCCATTAGCAGAGCGCACAGAAGCCAGATCAGTCTTTTTGACAGTTAGATCTTCAATCCAGACGTGAAGTGTATTGCACGAGACGTAGGGGGTACAGCGAAGACTCTGACACAAAAGGTAGGGTTTGAAAAGCACCCTGCTGTGCTGAAAGCGTGCCTAGGATATGAGGCTGTTGAAGCAAATGAATTTACAGTTGAAAGGGGGGTTGCAGAAGCTGAGAGGTCAAAGGTCACCAGGCAGGAAGAAGCAATAAAAGGAAGTATAAAGTGGGACAGAATGAGGCAAGTTGTCAGCGTCAGTGGATAACGACTGATCATTGTGGCACTCATCTGCTTGTGTTCAATAATTGATTAATGACCTTTCAGCTCAGTCTCGGTGCAGTTCAAATCCCAAGGCCCATGATTTTTTCGTTTTCTGCATGTTTAAGAGCGAAGCCACTCCAGACACATCAAGAGGCTCAGTGTTGAGAGCGGAAGCCATTTCACATAGGATCTACTCAACCTGCTTAAGAGCAAATGTGTGGTGGATAAATAATGGACTGAGTGGAGAGGGTTATAATTCACCGTGAAGAGAGGATAAAAGAAGTGCATTGCTCGGATTAAGACTGATAGAAATTAATTAAGAGGGAGCATGTGGATCGATGCGCGTGTCCGTCTGTTTTCATCCATTATGTGCTCGTCACAGATGGGTAGGGATGCTCTGAGCCATTTTTTTGCACTTTTTGACAATGTCTAAAATATCACGCTTGGTACATCAGAGACAAAACACTAGATGCTGCTAGTCTGATCATATTTAGATTCATTGCGGTATTTAGTCATTAGAGTGAATTACTGTGGCCAGTGTGTGCTTTAATATATTTATTACAATTTTTGGTCTGCTTTTGTTCATAGATTACTGGGATGTGGTTTTGTCATGCTTGGTAGAATTTGACAAGTTATAGTCAGGAAATAGCGCCCCCTTGTGTTGTAGAAGGATGCTGGACTGCATGGGGAACCGCCTTAATGTTAAATCTTAAAATCTGGCAAGAAATCCAATTAGCTTAATGTAGTTAATCTTACATGAGAAAGATTTGTGGTTTATTGTATGCTAAATGTGTTGCTAATTCCGACGGGACAGAAGCAATGGGGTGTTGTTGGATAGAGTCAGATCCGGTGTTGGATGCCAGATTAACTGTGTGCCATGTCTCATATTATGATTAGCGGTCACCGAAGACCATGACACTGTCGGTCCGTCTGAAAGCCGCCCGTGATGTCCCACAGGAGGAATACATATGAGACGTGTGTCTGATGGATGAGAGCAGAATAGATGATGGGTGTGGTTTGTTTTTCTGTACTGATGGCTTGTGATGAGTCATGCTGTCCATTTATCTGCTCTAACAACAGATGCTCTGTTAGAGGAGCAGAGAGACATGTGACTGAAGCAATGCTCATGAATCTGCTACGAGGAGAGCTGAAAGAGTCAAAAATGACTGCTGTGTCTCAGTAGGACATGATTGATTGATTATATTACATCATATTTAATCTTCAGGTCCTCAGACTCATTATCAGTTTATATTGGCAGTTTTGTTGTTGACACTTATTCACTGCATTTTTCTTTAGCAACAAAAATGCTATGGTAATGGTAACATATTAAATTGGCAAATGAAGCAGAAATATTCATAGAGAATGGAACCTAGCTATTTTTAATGTGGAAGCCAATTTGCTTAATTTTTAAAAAGAAATCTGCACTTCATTTTTGTTATGTAATATTTTCAACATTAACATTAATCATGAGTAATTACAAGTTCAACAAAGAACTATATAAACCAGCTTTATTTTAGTATTATTTATAAACCAAGAATTGTTAAGATTTTGAGTGATCTTTTTATATTTAGCTTTATGTATTCCCTCTGTGTTTTGCTGCCATCTATTGGCCACCTTTACTAAAATTCCTGAATTCTTTCCTGAATTAAGTTGACCTCATTGTTCTGTAACAGACGTCCCTCCGTGACATTGGTATGTGAGGTTGCAGCTATTCTTTAGGTAAAATTACACTTTTTGTTTTATCTCTAATGTGTAAACTGACATGCAAACACTCTAAAGTTAACTAACAAAAACTGATTTCCATCTAAATTTCTCTCAGTCTCATCCCTGTAAGAGGCGTTAAGCTGGAGAAAGCCCATAAGCCCCTCACCTTCACTGTACTGAAGCCCACCGTGGCAGAGCTCCAGGCTCAGACACCCAGCATCTTCTGCACCAACAGCAGCCCCACAGAGAGTGTGTCTGCCTGGCTGGAGAAGATCCTCACAGAACTGAAGGTAAACAGAAAGAGGAAAATAGAGAAGATGGATATTTTCAGACATCAGTGTTGATTTCCATTTATTTTTATTAAGTGGTGTTAAAAAAAAAGATATGACGATAATAATAATAAATAGATAAATAATAATAATAAAAATAAATTATTATTAGAATAGATTATTATTGTTATTATTAACATTAATAGTAATAATGATAATATAACTATCATTAATGATAATAACAGATTGTTACTATTATTATTTTAGGTTATTATTATTATTATTATTATTATTATTATTAATAAATAACAAAATAAAAATATTTTGTTAGTTATGCAATAATTATTATATTATTAATAATAACACAGTAATTATTATTATTAATAATAATAAAATAATAATAATTATTATTGATAATAAAATAATAATAATTATTATTAATAATAAAATAATAATAATTATTAATAATAATATAAATAACAATTGTTATTATTATTAGTATTATTGTTGTTATTTTAATGTTATTTAGCAGACAATCTGTTCCAAAGCACCTTGCTGTAGGGACAGTGGCTGATACAAATGTTCAGCATTAAACTTCTCATCTTCAGGTACTTCATAAGCGTGTTCCTTGTGGAGAAGCGCAGCTCAGCCTCTTCCTGACAGCAGTGGAGAACACCTGGATCCATGCGCAGCAGAACAGATGAGAACAGGGACGACATCTCCGAGAGCTCCCTAGAGCACAGCCAACCTCCACCTGTAGCACAGATGCCTCTGCTCCATCTGTCCCTGACACAGACGCTCCAACACCTGCAGCAGAGGAACCCACAGCAGAGGGCAGCAGAGAGAGTGATGAGCAGCAAGACCCAGAGAAAGGTGCCAACATCCCAGTGAATTCACCCACCGAACCAAAGGATGCGGCCATTGCTGATCCTCATCACCCAGAGACAGTAAGTGCCTGGTGAACGTGAAGGAAGAAGAGAACGATGTGGTGGTGGAGATGCATTGGGTGGAAGGGCAGAATAAAGATCTGATGAACCAGCTCTGCACTTGTTTGAAGAACTCTCTCTTTAGACAGGTAGCCAAACCTACCTAACACCACACAAGTGTTAAGCTTTCCTCCCGACCTCAACACAGATTCAACACTTACCACTGTCCAGTGCTGTGAAGCTACAAATAAACCTAAACTCCAGATTCGCAGATGTTTTATTAACCACTGATTGATGTTGCAATCAGAGCTTTTATTAAGTTTGTAATAAAATATTTAAAAACATTTTGTTAGTTTTTTCGTTACTGTGGTTAAATGCACAGTAATTAATTTTATTTACCATGTTATATGTACAGTACAGACCAAAAGTTTGGACACACCTTCTCATTCAAAGAGTTTTCTTTATTTTCATGACTATGAAAATTGTAGAGTCACACTGAAGGCATCAAAGGCTATTTGAGCAAGAAGGAGAGTGATGGGGTGCTGCGCCAGATGACCTGGCCTCCACAGTCACCGGACCTGAACCCAATCGAGACAGTTTAGGGGTGAGCTGGACCGCTGACAGCAGGCAAAAGGGCCAACAAGTGCCAAGCATCTCTCGGGGAACTCCTTCAAGACTGTTGGAAGACCATTTCAGGTGACTACCTCTTGAAGCTCATCAAGAGAATGCTAAGAGTGTGCAAAGCAGCAATCAAAGCAAAAGGTGGCTACTTTGAAGAACCTAGAATATGACATATTTTCAGTTGTTTCACACTTTTTTATGTATATAATTCCATATATAATTCCACATGAGTTAATTCATAGTTTTGATGCCTTCAGTGTGAATCTACAATTTTCATAGTCATGAAAATAAAGAAAACTCTTTGAATGAGAAGGTGTGTCCAAACTTTTTATAATAATATTATGACAATGTTCTTAAGGTCACAATAAAATGGAAGTAGTGACATATCTGTTGATGAATTATTGAAAAATCTTTGAAATTGATTCACCGGAAGATGTGGTTTTGACATAATGAGGTCAAAAATGTAACTAAAAATTAAACATGCGTGAATAAATTGTTCAAACTGAAATCTGTAATATGTAGTTAGAAAATCCACGTTAAACTATTTATATCCCAGGGAGCAAGCAGTGTCGGCCCAGATCTGGCCTGAAGGGATTTCACGCGGGGCAGATGTGGGCCGGCTCTGGGCCAACACTATATTGCTGTCTGGGTTCAGTTAATAGTAACATTTGATTTTGAATTTAACTAACCCAAACCCAATTTTCCGTAAGATGCAATAGTTTCCTGCTTTTACAAATACTGGACAAAGATTGTCCCCATATATTCATTAGACAAAATATATGAAAAGCCAAAAACTCAATAGGTTGTGTTCCTGTGCACTTTCTGTCTCTGGAATGCCTTTTTTGGTTGTTTCACAGGAAGTCTGAGTTAGCATAAACGTCCTGAGAGGACCAGGCTTTCATAAGTGCTGGGAGTCACGTGAAGCTCTCCAGCGTAAACAAGCTCCAGGGGCAGATTCTGAGGCTTTTTTCCGTGCATTTGAGAGTCTCTGAAAGTGAGGATAGTGCAGGTTCATGAGTGTGTTTGGTTACACTTTGCTTTGACCTTCTCAAATGATTAAAAGGAAATGAAAAATGACTTAACGTGCATAGCAGTCACCACAAAGCAACAGGATTCTGGTTCCCATGTGGAAGGCTGTTTCTTCTACCAGAGAGAGACAATCAGAAATGCACTGCTGTTCTTGTGATGTTTTTCCTTTTGAATGAAATAGGATACATTGGTTTGAAAACATGGGCAATAACTATATATAGTCATGTGGGAAATTGCTGAACACCTTTTGAGAAAAATTGCGTTTTGATCACAGCCAAATCATGGTCACAGTTCTGTTACCGCGGACTGTTTATCACCGCTCACCATCTGTTTGAATGGTGACTAGGTCGACATGCAGGTTGCAGTTTCGTTTTAAGTTGGCGTGCAAAGCGCGCAGAATGACATCCACGTGAGCAGATTCCATTCCTTGTGTGGCTGCTTTCCTATTGGCTGCTCTGATCTCATGTTTTATCAATCAGCGAGAGGTGTGGTATGTGTAAATGTATTGCGGAAAACACGGATCTGACGTTTATATATTAAGCGTTCTGCTTTGGAATTGTAACCAACATAGAAGAAACGTGGTGGCACACGTATTACTGACATAATGTCAGTTTATGTTCAATCGTAGTTCGTCGAATATACGCGCGTATGAAAGCACCGCAATCTCCATGTTTTGAAAGACCAGCGTGTGGGGGCGGGGCATCAGTGCAGAGGGCGGAGCCAAATGGCCAGAAATATTGACTGAATAACCCTCGCCATCTTGTTGTGACTCCTCTACGTGCGTGGAAGACTGAATTCAAGGGGGATCCAGTCACGTCTTTCCCTTTTATTATTATTATTTTTTTTATAGACGAGAAGATTGGATCCAGAGCAGAAGCATTTGAATCTGTCTATTTAACATTTATATTAATTTCCCCAATCGTTTTTGGACCATAACAAGAAACGGAGATGAGCATCGAGACGCTTTTAGAGGCGGCGAAGTTTTTGGAATTGCAAGCCCTGCAACAACAGAAAGCACGTGGTAAGATTTAAGAAACGGAACATATGGGGATAGGAGCCTTTATGACAGAGAGAGGAGCACTTTAATGGATCAGTGTTGTTCTCTAATGCAGTATCCGGTTAATATGAGACACTGTTGCACGGGATGTCACATGATTGCAGGATTCAGTGGAGTACGTGACATTAAATATTGTCATGTTATAATACGCCGATAATAAGACTCTCTAATAAGAAACTGCAGTATAGTATGGTTACGTTTACTTTGTACCGGATAGTGACAGCCATGTATTAAAATGAAGATACTGTATGTTTATCAGCATTGACTGTTGGGATAGTGCGTGATTGAATACTTCATTGCA